>NC_143547.1:16463808-16820683 GCF_031878675.1 Megascapheus bottae | reverse complement strand
TCCCTTTTCCTCTATTTGTTTCCATTTATTTTCCTGAATAACCAACTGAGTAAAGATTTACATAACTTTTGTTTAAACAAACTTCATACAGTTCATTTTTCCAGCCAATATCACCAAACATTTTCCAGACATAGTTTTATTTTCCCATTTTTAGTCTCAGTTTCTGTTTATTTGCAAAGGTGTGTGTGTGTGTGTGTGTGTGTGTGTGTGTGTGTGTGTGTGTTTGCCTTCATTCTTGTCTTTGTTAAAACTCTTTTAGATTCACATAATAAAACAGAAACCATGGCTACTCAAATGTCATTAATAATGAGATTTTTAAGCTAATGTTTCTGCTTGTAAATTCTTCATTTCACATAATATAGTCTCAAAAGACCACAGAGAATTCAGCCTCCCTTATCTCTGTATTGCAGATGATGGTTTGGAGTCTTACCCAGTCCCAATGCAACTTGTTTGCCATGTAGGAGTTCAGTTTATTTTCATATGACATTAACATATTAAAAGATTGCAGACTGACAAGCCACGTTGGTCTTATTAGAAAATAATCAAGGTTTGAAACCTGTCTGTCATGAAACTCCTAGCATCTGAAAATGCCAAAGGGTTACTTACCAGAGATCCAAACACCTATTTAAGATTCCCTCAGATGATAATAGAACTAAAATGATTAGCATACTGATAAGATTTTCCTAATCTATTTTTTCCAGAATTATTCTTTCACCTCTTAATTACAGTCTTTCACTTTTCCCAGGACCTTCTTTCTACATCTGCAACACATTTAATTACCTACATTCCCCAATCTGTACCGTATTAAATTTTTATGGAACTTTTATAGGGTAATTTATTGGAAGGATGGCTTTGAGTGTCATTATGTTCAGTGAATGCCCCATTTTGACAAAGAGATGGCTAAATTATATTGAAATCTTTTTAATCGATTGTGCTCCTACCTACATGTAAATGCAAATCTGCTCATCACATTTGTGATTGAACAGTACTACCATATTGATTCCTTCTGCAAATAAAAAATAATTAGATTTCCTCCCAAATTTCTGCATCTTCTCAAGAGATTGGCTGATTTTGTGTTGTAGACATTGGATGATCATGAAGAACAGGAATGTATCATAAGTCTAATAAGATTCCTTTTTACATTATTATAGAATTGTCATTTCTTTCTGTGTTTACTCCAATTCAGATTCATCTCCTCTCACCCTAGGTCCCACAAAATATGAGAAAGGCCTATGAAAATAAGAAATCATAATACTATCCTACAATATTTCAAATGATATATATTTTAATGGCATACATTATTTTTCAACTATACAACTTAGGTGAGATGATTGGATATATTTTTCAACTTTCTCAATAGATTACCTTTCTAAGTCATCAGTATCTGATTGAAAGTAAGCAGAATCTTTACTATGAAAGAAATTAAAAGGCTTGTTGTTCTTAATGTATTATGTTATTTCTCGTCTCTTTTTTTGTTCTTTGGTTAATCTCATATTGTTACTGTACCTGACTTTGTTACCTGGTATATTGTCTATGCGCATATTTGTTTATTTGAAATAGGAAAAGAAGGTGGGGGGAACAAGATGATTGTGAGTGGTAGGAGAAGGGAAATGGGGACAAAAACCTGAGAAGGGATATCAATGTGTGAGAAGTAATGCACCCACTACCTGATGAATGTAACTGTAACACCTCTATATATTACCCCAACAATGAAAAATAAAATAAAATAAAATAAAATAAATATATAAAAGGAACTAGAAAAAAGAAAGAAATGAAAAGGAGGCATAGGATACATATATGACAGTTTTCTAAAGAAAGAGATGCATGTTTTGTGTTCATTCTTTAAAAATTATTTGAAAGTAATATTTTGAAATGTAGGCATGAAAAAAATCTATTTTTTCACTTTAATGAACAAAACTCTGCTAAAAATATATGGGTAGATAAAAAATATCATAATGTGTTTCTTGCTCTAAAGAAACTTGTCTAATGAAGGGATGGTGAATGTTATTTACTAATAATCATATATAAGGGATACATGTACAAGGATATTTATTGCAACATTGAAAAGAAAAAATGGAAATAAACACTATAATTCTAAAGAAAACATTGAGTTAGTTTTAAAACATCTTATCAGAGATACTTACACAGTAATTAAACTGTATAATATTGATACATTTCTATTTTATAGAAGGTGTTAGCATAGCACTGATTAGAAAAATCTTGCATAAAATATGTACAATAAATTATCATCTATATTCTGAAACATAATCTAATGTCTAATATTTGCATTATTTTCATGTGTACGTATAGTCTACATGACTAGATAAGATAGGGAAAATGTTGACTATGAAGCTATAGAAATAACTAATTTGATCATTTTAATTGGGTAAATTTTTATGTGGATGGAATATGTGAAGGGATAATAAAAAGATAAAAGAGTTATTAATGTTTATAAAGCAATTTTAAATTATATGTATATATACATTTTAAAATGTGACAAATATAATTAAAATAGAATTATGATGTATATATAGGGCTTATGATAAAGCTTAAATTCAGAAACTGATTATAATCATTTTGGACTTTTCATTTTTCTTTCAACATTTCCAGACAACTATAACCACTCATCCATGGAATCAATTGTAATTTAGCACTTACATTACGGTTTTGACTTCTTGATTCCTGAAACTTAGTATATTAAAATTTCTTTTACCATTGACTCCTTATTGAGAGCATATACCAGTGTTTTTGTTGTCAACAAACTTTGCTACATCCAACTCTAATCCATTACAACATTCCAATCCTGTAGCAGCTCCTTTACAGATTTAGTTTTGCATCATTCTGTTGAATTCAGCAAACTTCTTTCAAAAATCTAGGGTCTGACTTCTGTTTCCTCAGGAATAGCTCTTAGTTTTATTTTCATGATGCTCAGAATCTCCTGTCATTCTCAGTCATCATAAACTTACAGTACATTTTAAGTCTTCTTATGTTTTTCAACATCTTTGATATCATGTATGTTTTCTTCATTATCTATTATGTGTTGTAGGTCACACTTTAACTTCTTAGTACCTCTTTTTCTCTCAAAAAATTGTAGTACCTACAGTATAATGTTTCTTAATCACTCTCTTTTCCAATCCATTTGTAATACTGTGATCAGTCATAAAAGTTATTTTTTTGTTGACTGTGGGGCCTGAACTTACTGCCCTACCCATGATCCTCAGATCTCAGCCTCCTGAGTAGCTAGGATTACAGGTATGAGCCACCGTGCCCTGTAAAAGTCATTTTTATCTCTGTCATTTATTTGCTTAAAATCTTTCATAAATCCTTGCAGTTATAATATCTGACGTAAAATCCTATGCTTGGGATTCGAGGCCTTATTCTAATGTGACCTTAATATAATATCCTCATGAATCTACCTCATTTACTATTTACTAAATTATTTTCTTTTGCCTGTCCTGGGGATTGAACTCAGGGCCTGAGCATTGTCTTTGGACTTTCTCAAGGCTAGAACTCTACCACTTGAGTCACAGTACTACTTCCAGCTTTTTTCTGTGGATATGGTACCGAGGTAACTAACCTGAGTCTTTGTGCATGCTAGTCAAGCACTCTACAGCTAGGCCAAACTCCTGGCCATATTTACTAATTCATATATATATATATATGTGTATATATATATATATATATCATCAAACATACTTTAATCTCTCAATCCAGATTTGGTTTTCAGGAAATATCTCAAATTACTTTTCCCTAGGTTTTGTTTGCCATATATCCTTTTGCATTTTGAGATTAGAGATTACTAAATGTCATACATTTTATTGCCTTTGTTGTCAGAGTCAGAATATCTATATACCCTGCTCCTTGTATCCACCTAGAGAAGAATGCAGGCAGGATATGAAACAGTGAAAGAGAAAAAATATATATTACAAAAGAAAAATGTCATGTCTAGCCATTTCACACAAATATATAAAACAAAGAGACACAATGAAGTATAGACAAATGAGATTTACCACATGGCATGGGCATGTCATGGAAAGGTTTAATTTCAGTTCAACTTGAGCTATATTTGAAATACAGATATGATTATATTTAAATAGAAGAAGAATTAGGGCCGGGAGGAAATAGTATTAGTAAAGTTCTGTTACAGGTCTGGCCTGGTTATTCATTGTCTCAGTTGTGATTCTCTAAATTCTGGAGAAGTTATCCCTGCCATTTGAGAGGATGAGAAGACTCATCACACTCCAAGGCATAGCCTCCTCTTTGTAGATCTTTGGCCTTATTTGGGGACAGTTAATTTTGCAAGGCTCTTTAGGGATAGGTTATTCCCTTGTCATAAGATGTTATTTATTAGTCCTATCTTTTCTGGATGCCAAGATGATTGAAAAATGGCTTAGAGCAAAGCCACACAAAATGGAAGCAGTGATGCTGATTTTTCATGTTGCTTTTAGATAACTCATGGGCTCAAATAATTAGTAATATTTTATGCAACCAGTTTAAGTACTTGCTACAAATACACAGTCAATAGACAAAAGAGGATCATTATTAGAGTTAAAAGGGTAGCAGTGGCCTTTGGCATTGAAGCACTTATTCAGAATTCCTGAGAGAAAATTCCATCCCTACATCCATCCTACAAAGCCAGGTCACCTGTAATTCTGAAAGATAAATTATAGTACAGTGTTTTCTTTCAGAGACATTATTGTGTCTTCCTCCCTTGCTTATAATTTCTGTCCCTGTTATCTAACTTTTTCCCTTTAAAAATAGGAGATCTTGGGGCCGGAAGTTTGGCCTAGTGGTAGAGTGCTTGCCTACCATGCACAAAGACCCATGTTCAATTACTCAGTACCAGATGCATAGAAAAAGGCCTCAAGTGGTAGAGTTCTAGCCTTGAGAAAGTCCAAGGACAGTGATCAGGCCCTGAGCTCAAGGCCCAGGACTGGCAAAATAAATAAATAAATAAATAAATAATAAAAAAACAGGAGATCTTGAAAAATTTTCAATTGTAGGTTTTTTCTGTATTCCTCCATTGTTCACATCTAGAGGCTTTGTATTATCCTTATTTAAAACTTTTCTTAACTTTGTATATATTTACAAATTATTTTCTAATATGTTATTAAGCTTCTAGGAAGTGATCATTTAATTCAGATTTATTTTAATTCAGATTTAGTATAGTCAGTTATACAAGAATAAAAATCAGTAAGGTTAGTGTTCAGCTTAATCTGATCTGAATTAATACATCATTTTGCATTTCATCTGAGGGAACACTGACACAATTAAAATTAAACCGCATAAATGTGAGTAGTTGAGCAGTTTGTTTAAAATTTAACTGCTTATTAAACCATTTTGTCATTACTAGATTTTCTAAAATAATGTGCACTGAAAAACAGAAATTGTACTCAGCACATTTTTAAGTAATCTTAAGGTAGGGCCTTACTTCAGTGAAAGCTATCTGGCAATACTTTCCTGGTTGCTTTCTGTGCATACACTGGATTGAATGGCAGACTGGAGCTCGGAAGTCAATAAAATATTTAGAGGCCCCCTACTAGTTTTAAGTCAGCTTCTTGGGCAGTGTCAGCATCTGCATGATTTCATTTTACTTTTGTACAATTCCCTATGCCCAAGACAATGTAACAGGGTGACAACTTTTAGTAACTAGATTTCTTCCATTAATAAGGCTATGATTTCCTGATAAAACATAGAAGTCTTAGGCCTGGAAATGTCTCTTATAAGTGTGGTCTCCACATTCAAGGGAATCCGTATTTCTGTTTTTTTGATATTTTTATTGTAATTAATAAAAGGGTTACATGATATTTGACAGATAGAAGGTGCATTAATTCACATACATTGATACCCTTTCAAATGTCTTGGTCCCCATTTCCCTCGCCGCCATGTTGGTTTCCCCCTTCCCTATCTAATTTCAAATAACCAAATACAAATATATCCAATATATCAGATAACAAAGTGAGATACTGTAACAATATGAGATAACGAAGGGACAGCAAAAGAGCTGAGAGATAACATAGTACCTTAAGGACAACAATCATTCATTATATAGCTTTTGTTTCTATATCCTAGAGGTCCTTTCAATTAGCATCATACTATATGGCTTTATGTATCAAGGTTTTGCTCTATTGCAAATCTCTGCTAGTAGAGCCCAAGGTTTCTACTGATTATGACAAATGAGGGAAACCATTGAGCCTAAGCTCCTTTGAGTCTGGCTTACTTCACTTAATATGATTTTTTTCTAAGTCTATCCATTTCCTATCAAATGGGGTGATATCGTTTTTTCTGAAAGCAGCATAGAATTCCATTGTGTACAAATACCACATGTTGTTGTTCCATTCATCAACTGAAGGACATCTAGGTTGGTTCCATATCTTTGCTATTGTAAATAATGCTGCAATGAACATTGTTGTGCTGGTGGATTTAGTATGTCCTTGTTTCTGGATGATTGCGTAAATGTCAAGTAGTGGAATTGCTGGGTCATAGAGGAACTCTATGTTTAGCCTTTTGAGGCACTGCCACACTGCTTTCCATAGTGGTTGAATGAGTTTGCATTCCCACCAACAATGTAGTAGTTATCCCTCCTGGCCACATCCCCTCCAGCATCCATTGTTATTCATTTTCCTGATCCTGGCCATTCTAACTGGAGTGAGGTGGAATCTTAGAGTTGTTTTGATTTGCATTTCATTTATGACCAGAGATGTTGAGCATTTCTTCATGTGTCTATAGGCCATTTTTGTTTCTTCTTCAGAGAAGACTCTCTTTAAGTCTTTGGCCCATTTTTTAATGGGATGGTTGTTACTTTGGAGATTAGTTTTGGATTGATTCAATTTTTTGAGTTGTTGATATATTTTAGATATGAGGCCTTTATCTGTTGTATGGTTGTTGAAGATCTTCTCCCACTCTGTAGGCTTCCTAATTAATGTACTAGCTATGTCTTTGCCATACAGAAGCTCTGCAGTTTAATGCAGTCCCTTTTCTCTGATTTGTTGTGATTCTTGGTCCTTATTAAGAAAGTTTCGACCTGGGCCAAGGAGGCCTAGTGTATCTCCTATTCCTTCTTGTAAAGTTTTCAGTGTGTCAGCTTTTACCTCCAGGTCTTTGATCCATTTGGAGTTAATTCTAGTGCAGGGTGTTAAAGAAGGATCCAACTTTAGTTTTCTGCAGGTGCTTAACCAGTTCTGCCAGCACCACTTGCTGAAGAGGCTGTCTTTCTTCCATTCTATTTTTTTTGGCTCCCTTGTCAAAGATTAGGTGGCCATAGGTCTGTGGTTTAATATCTGGGTCCTCAGTTCTATTCCATTGGTCTTCAGGCCTGTTCTTGTGCCAGTACCAAGCTGTTTTGATAATTATAGCTCTGTAATAGAGTCTTAAGTTTGGTATTGAAATTCCTCCTGCACTGTGCTTTCTGCTAAGAAGTGTTTTTGCTATACGGGTTCTTTTATTATTCCATATCATATTTTGGATTGTCTCTTCTATTTCTTTAAAGAATGCCATTGGGATATTGATGGGTATTGTGTTGAATTTGTAGATAGCCCTTGGCAAGATTGTCATTTTCACGATATTGATTCTTCCAATCCAGGAGCATGGGAGGTTTTTTCCATTTCCTCAGTTCTGCTTTAATTTCCTATTTCAGGGTTTTAAAGTTTTCATCAAAAAGGTCCATTACATTCTTAGTTAAGGTAATTAGTAGGTACTTTATTTTCTTTGAAGCTATTGGAAAAGGAGTTGCTTTCCTGATTGTTGCCTCACTCCTCTCACTGTTGGCGTAGAGGAAGGCAGTTGATTTTTGAGGGTTAATTTTATACCCTGCTACCATTCCAAAGTTTTGAATCAGCTCCAAGAGCTTGAGAGTAGAGTCTATAGGATCTTTAAATACAGAATCATGTCATCTGCAAAGAGGGATATTTTTACTTCCTCTTTCCCTATTTGGATCCCCTATATGCTTGCTTCTTGTCTTACTGCACTGGCTAGGAATTCTAATACTATGTTAAAGAGGAGTGGAGAGAGTGGGTATCCTTTTCTCATTCCTACAACTATTTTTCTGTGCCTTTTTTTAAATCTAGCATGGCTCATTTTTCTAAAACAATGAATTTGGCTCCTCAATATTAAGGGGAGTTGATCAGCCAAGATCCATCTTCCAGCTGTTTTGGGGCCCTACCTCTGCTTAGCTAGAGACCTGAAGACTTGTAGTGCTTACCAAGGCATGACATGGGAAATTCATTTGTCAAATTGGTATGATCAGATTTGACTAGGAGCATTTTTGTATTCAAAACTAGAAAGGAAGCCTTTTGTGACGTTATGTAGAATAACAAGCCACAGGAAAAGAAAATATAAAAGGAACAAATATCTCCCCACATATTAGTACCAAAACAAAAATAGGAATTTTATCCAAGTGGTTCCAGAGAATCAGAGGTAAGGAGCTCATTAAAACGAAGAGCAGAGTTACATACAACATTTAACTTTTTGCAACTGCCCAAGTTTCTTCTTGGCTGCATTAAGGATATCTAAAGATGTCCTATTTTGAAGGGCAGCTTGTCTCATTATTTTTACCTCTGAATTTAACAGTGAGATCTCGTTGACAGTATCCTCCAGGCCAGCAGATGGAATGGAGACAGAGGCTATGTGATCATACCAGTCATCTATGTCATGGTGCTGGCAGATTGTAGGCCTTGATAAAATTGTGGCCCATTATAAAAATGAGTTACAGTTGTAAGGGTACTGAGAACTATATAGAGTCTCTTCCATCTAGGAGACAGTTGATCTGAAAGAGTATAAAGTCCACTTTTATACAGTAGGCCTGGTGCAGTCTGTTTACATTCCACCTTGCAAAGCAAGTTCCTGTCCAACTAGGGAACCTGGTATTCGCTGACTTTCACAATGCCTAAGTTATCTGTGAAGGCTTCAAGACAGCCCTCAATAGGGACATTATCTCAGATTATTGCCCCATTGGCAAGTTATCATGAGCCAACAAACCTCCTTTTTAAAATGTAAAACCCAGAAAGCATATAGAGTCTGCACAGATACCTGTTAAGACCTCTTTACATAAGTGTATGAAGTGTATTAGGATTAACTACCCAGAAGAGTAATTTGAGTTACTAATACTCCAGTCTTATCCTCCTCTCCTGACCAGAAAAGTTCATGTGGCTGATGCAAGATCAAAATTACCTCCAACTATTATCTTGAGCAGGTACTGGGGATAAACCTAGTTCTCTTTTCTTTTCTTTTTTTTTTTTACTACCCACTATAACTGATGAATTATGGGCAAGGGTGTAAGTTCCTGCTCAGTTACAAAGTAGACAGATATGGGCATTAGTAGGCATGTTTTTGAACTTTTTTTATGACCTCTCAGCTCTGATTACATTTGAAGGGCCAAACACAAGTGACTCCATGTAGGATTTGACACCATCTCCTTTTATTTGAGCAGTTTCTTCCAACTGCCTCTGGATGTCCTCTCATTGTCGGGACAAACTTGGTTACAGGAGTGTATTCTACTTGCTGGAGTAATGTTCCAGTTGATGTTTCTTCTGTTAGTCAGGGGACTTGAACTCAGGGCCTGGGCAGTATTCCTGAGCCCTTTTGCTCAAGGCTAGCACACTACCACTTTGAGCCACAGCACCATTTCTGATCTTTGAGTGGTTAATTTCAGGTAAGAGTCTCACAGGAATTTTTCTGCCTGGTCTGGCTTCTTACAGCAGTCCTCACATCTCAGTCTCCTGAGTAGCTAGGATTATATGTATGAGCTACTAGCGCACGTCCAATTTTGCTTATTCCAGAGAGGTGAATAAAAGATCATATCAGTCTTTGCCAAATAGCCCATTTCCAAATTAAGCAACAAAGTGATTAATAGAAATAGAAATACGTATGAAGCAAGGTTCACCTGGAACTTATTAAGAATCAAAGTTAATTCTGACAAACTTGTAAGAGTCACCCATCTCTCTGTGGGCCTGTCAGTAATTGCTACAGAACATCAAATTTATAAAGGTAAAACTGTCTACCACTGAGTTTTGAAACAGTAACTAATTAAGCAATCATATTATTTAAAGTTTTAACTAAGAATAGGACTTTAGGACACTAATTGCAACCATTGTCATTAAGTCAAACCTTTGTAATTACAATGAAGAACGAAGGAAATGACTATATCCAAGGCAGCTCACATCCTTTGGAAACAGATAACAAAAATAACAATCGAGTTAAAGGAATATTTAAATGAACTTTGATTTAGTTGCCACTTAGTTTTATGTCATTAAAAACTTGTCAAACTTAATAGTAAAGAAACAATTACTTTCTTAGATGGACATAAAGAATAAGATGCTGGTTTTACACCAGTGTGTTAGACTGGACCTTATTTATATTATTGACAGCTTAATTATACACCAACTTCACTAACTTTAATAATAAATTCTGTCTTATAAATTCAAGATATACTCATATCATCTGCTATTGAAACCTTCAGTAGTCTTAATTTCTCCCCCTTTCCATTTTGGAAAAAAAACATTTAAAACCATTCTTAATTCCCAAATCCTTTTTGATCAAAAGAAACCACTTTTATATCCTCAATTACTTTCCTAAGACCTTTATTTTTTACTTACTTTCACTTTTTCTTTACCCTCCCTTTGCTTTAATTTGATATCAAATTAAACTTTATAAACCCCTTTAACTAAACTTCCTTTTTAATGTGATAATTTTTGAAATATTTATTAACACACAAATCTGTTGACCCTCATTACAGTCTTAGTTTAAACCTGCCCATTTTTTAAACTCTTGGCTTCTGGTCACAAATAGTTTACACCTTACTTAAAATTAAATTCAAAAAGCAAATAATTTTAGAAAATATCAACACCGAAATATCTATCACCCTACAAACAGAAGCCATTTATAGTGATAGAAAACTACATTTTTACACCATTCTGACAGATTTTTGTATAAAAATACCAGATAACTATGAACACATTTACAAACACTTGTGAACAAAGCTCTTTCATTTCATTTAATCCACCAGTTACAGTTACATCCACCAGATAGTAGGTGCATTATTTCTCACACATTGATACTCCTTCTCATGTTTTTGTCCCCATTTCCCTCCGCCCACCCCCTAGCAATCATCTTGCATTCCCTTCTTCCCTTTCCTATTTCAAATAAACAAATTAGCATATATACAATATACCAGGTAACAAAGCCAGATACAGTAACAATATGAGATTAACCAAAGGGCAACATAGGAGAGGATAAATAACACAATACATTAAGAATAACAATCACTAAGATAAAGCTCTTGTTTCCTTGTTTCTATATCCTAGAAACCCTTGCATTTAGTCTCATCCTGTATAACCATATGTATCTAGGTTTTGCACTATTGTAGTCCACTGCTAGGAGAGTCGTAGGTGTGTACTAATTAATGCAAATGAGGGAAACCTTTGAGACTATGTTCTTTGAGTCTGGCTTACTTCATTAATATGATTTTTTCCAAGTCTTTCCATTTACTTACAAATGGGGCTATATAATTGTTTCTTATGGCAGCGGGGGGGGGGGGGGAAATGGGGACCATGACATGAGAAAGGGTATCAACACATGTGAAGTAATGCACCTTCTATCTGGTGAATATAATGTAACCCTTCTATTAATTACAATAAAATATATGAAAAAAGAATTCCATTGTGTACAAATAACACATCCTCTTGATCCAATCATCTACTGAGAGGCATCTGGGTTGGTTCCATCTTTGCTATGGTAAATAGTGCTGCCATGAACATCGTTGTGCTAGTGGCTTTAGTATGTCCTTGTTTCTGGACGATTGGGTAAATCCCAAGGAGTGGAATTGTTGGATCATAAGGGAACTCTATGTTTAGTCTGTAAAGGAATTACCTTTGTAAACTCATTCAACCACTATGGAAAGCAGTATGGCAGTTCCTCAAAAGACTAAATATAGAGCTCCCCTATGACCCAGCAATTCCACTACTTGGCATTTACCAAATTGTCCAGAAACAAGGACATACTAAATCCACTAGCACAACGATGTTCAGTGCAGCACTATTTACTATGTTTAGTCTTCTGAGGAACTGCCATACTGCTTTCCATAGTGGTTGAATGAGTTTGCACTCCTAACAACAGTGTAGTAGTGATCCCTCCTGGCCACATCCTCTCCAGCATCTGTGGTTATTAGTTTTCCTGATCCTGGTCATTCTAACTGGAGTGAGGTGGAATCTCAAAGTTGTTTTTATGTGCATTTCTTTTATGGCCAGAGATGTCAAGAATTTCTTCATGTGTCTATAGGCCATATTTATTTTCTCTTCAAAGATGTGTTTCTTTAAATCTTTGGCTCATCTTTTAATAGGATGGTTGTTTCTTTGAAGATTTGTTTTGGAGAGAATCAAATTTTTAGTTATAGATATTTTAGATATGAGACCTTTGTTTGTTGTATGGTTAGGGAAGAACTTCACCCACTCTGTGCTAGCTATGTCCTTTCCCATACAGAAGCTATGCAGTTTACTGCTGTCCAACATGTCCAAACTTTCTTTAATTGGTTGTTTTTCTGAGTCTTTTTTTTTGCCACTCCTGGGCTTGAGCTCAGGGCCTGAGCAATGTCCTTGGACTTTCTCAACGCTAGAGCTCTACCACTTGAGCCTCAGCACCACTTCCGGCTTTTTTCTATGTATGTGGTACCCAGGAATCGAACCCGGGTCTTCATGCATGCTAGGCAAGCACTTTAACCACTAGGCCAAATTCCCGGCCCTTTCTGAGTCTTTATTAAGAAAGTTTCGACCTATGGCAAGAAGACCTAGTGTATCTCCTATTCCTTATGTTTTTTCTTTTCTTTCTTTTTTTGTCAGTTCTGGGGCTTGAACTCAGGGCTTGAACACTGTCCTTGGACTTTTCTCAAGGCTAGAGCTCTACCACTTGAGCCACAACACCACTTCCAGTTTTTTTCTATGTATGTGGTACTGAGAGATCGAACCCAGGCCTTCCGTGCATGCTAGGCAAGCACTCTACCACTAGGCCAAATTCCCGGCCCCTCTTATTCCTTCTTGTAAAGTTTTTAGGGTATCTGCTTTTACCTCGAGGACTTTGATTCTGGTGCATTGTGACATAGAAGGATCCAACTTTAGTTTTCTGCAGGGTACACAAAGCTCTTAATGCATGCTTGGGTTTTAAAAATGAATATTGGCCTAAGTTGTCTGGAATTCCAGTGGCAAGAAATACTTTTGCCCATAGCACTATAGGACTATGTGGTCAATGTTAGAAATCTTAAACTTAGCTGGGGGCTGGTGGCTCATGCCTATAATCCTAGCTACTCAGGATCGTGGTTCAAAGCCAGCCTGGGCACAAACGTCCATGAGACTTATCTCCAATTAACAACTAAAAACCTGGAAGTGGCACTGTGGTTCAAGTGGTAGGGCAGTAGCCTTGAGCTGAAGAACTTGTCTCCTTTAGGATTCCTCCAATCCCCAGTGAAAGCTCTTTAGCATACATTGGGAGACAGTGGCCTCACTATGGAAAAACCCTATTTTCAGAGACACACTCAAGCTCGGTTGGTACAGGTACTATAAACACAAAGTAAGACAAATCAGAACTAGTGCCCCCATAAATAGAAAGATTATACAACTTGACAGAGAGACAAAATGGCATCCAGTGTCTTCTCAAGACCAGATGTTTGTTCTTTTCAGGACCACGAGATAGGAACACTAGAGTGCCATCCAAGCCCAGTCAAAACCAAATTCAGGAAGACCAACAACAGACTAGTTCCAAGCCAAAACCCTCTGTTGTCATCTTCATGTTTAAATCCTGTGCTGGTGTGATTATATCCAATCCTTTTCCACAACAGATCAACTAGATCGATGTCCAGAAGCCAGAAAGTTGCTTACCTCCAGCCTTCTTTGGAGTGACTCCAAAAAGTTTTCGTGGTGTGTCAGTTGTCTACAGTCTGACTATAGGAGTAGCAGAAAGTCCATGGGGCCCTGAGATGTCTCAAGCGGCACCTCCTCTATGGGGTTCTGATCCTCCAAAATGTCAAAATGTCAAGACCATCTGCCAATGGCTTCAAGGCGCTCCAATGTCCCCCTGACACTGGGATCTTTTTGGGGCCTCCAAATGTTCAGAAACTTGATCAGCGAGATAGAGAAGTCACTATCTCAGTGGTTGAATCAAGTCCTTATTAGGTAGCCAGCAACTGCAGGCAGGCTAGCATCCCAAAGAGCCTGCATCCCCAAATGCAGCTATTACAAAGGCTGTAAAGGTGAAAATCACATTGAGGCAAATATCACATGGTATGAGGACTAGTGAAGCTTGTTCTACTGAAATAAGCGATCTAGGGGGAACAATCAAGGACAACCAAGGGCAAGCACTCTTTAGAGCAAAACTTTCTATCAGTTAAACAACTCGTGACACATCTGCAATGTAAAGAATATCACCACTATATTGCTTAATGAACCACAATACTGCTGCAGATGAAAGAAAGTCATATCATCTCTAGAGTTCTTGGAACTAGGTGAAAATTCCGCATCATCTATTATGATGCCAAAAAAGATGCAATGAGGACAAGATAGCTTTGCTTAGTTCCGGTATCCATACTTCATCACGGGATATAGTAATTTGAGGTTGACTCCAGGGGGAACTATTTGAACAAACTAGTCAAATTATATTTTAAATAAATTAAAATGTTCATACCAAAAGACAATAGAGTTAATTGACAAAAAGGAAAAGCTGTAGATTATGAAAAAATTCCCCACAGATTATTTTTTCATTTTCTCTTACACTGAAAAAATATTCACCACCACAAAGTTTGTTCACAGTTTTTGTATAAATCTTGGAATGAAAACACAATGTCAGAAAGATGTTCATCATTAAAAATCTGTAAAGAAACATGTTCCATTTTCTTCTATTTCCATAGAACAAATGTAATTTTTCTTCAGGGAATGAATATAAAATACTACAGTTAAGTCATATTTTAGATACTCTTCTGGAATAAAAAAGTTCCTTTACCTGTATACAATTTTTCCTGAGTTATAAATCTTTCTTTATGTTATTTCCTATAATAGTGCATTTTTACCCCGTATTTATACAATCATTGTTGACTGTCAAAAGCAAACAAATAGGAAGCACAAAAATATTTTCATTTCTAAAATTCTGAAACCTTAACAGAAGACAGTAACTGTTTCAGGTCTGCTAACTACAGACATTTGAGTCTTTATACATTGATAAACAGAGAATCCTTAAATTAAAGAAATTAAAAGGCTCTCTCTGCAAGTTTCCTTTAAGAAAATTTGTGTATGATATTTTATTTTATATAAAGGAAGTACATATATGGTTAGAATTTGGAACCTATATGTAGTAAAAATCCCAATTCATCAATTGAATTGAGATTACTAGTTTCTTTGATAGTTAATTTTATATATAATGTTGTGGATACCAAGGATACCTTGGCCTTTTGGCCAAGTATTATTATAGGTGTGTCTCTGAGTCTATTTCAGGTCAAGATTAACATTTGAATAAGTAGAGTGAATGAAGTAGAAGGCCCTCCCTTTGTGGGTGAGTCTTATTCAGTGAATTAAAGATCAAATTAAACAAAAAGATGTATTAAAAGAAAGTCTTTCTGTCTTAGGATTTGAATTTGGACAATATTTTTTGCCTTTGGACTGAAATAGAAACCATGGTTCTTGAATTTGAAGCCTCCGTTTTTTGACTGAAACTTACACCACTGTCTTTCTTGAGTCTCATGCCTTTGGGTTGGAATAGAGCTACACTGGATTCATGGGTTCTAGAATTGACACATTCAGATTTGAATAAGTTCAGGTCAGAAATACTTTTCTGCTGGTAGTCACCCAGATAAGTGAGGGGCTGAGCACTCAGGTTCTGGTGCCTTTGTCTTGGCACAGCTGCTCTGGGGAGTGGCAGTTGCAGCTACCAGTGTGGGCTTAAAACTGTCTTCTTAAGCAAGCGGTCTGACATTTTCCTCTTGGACTGTGATCTCTGTGCTACTACAGTTTACTTAGAATCTTTAGTTTTTTAGCTATAAACTTTCCTCTATAATGGTAAAACTGGTATGTTGGTGAGAGCTCAGAAAGATTTGCCCTGAACCTCTGCCATCTTCCCAGAATCTTAGATTTTAAATTTCATAAATGAATAAACTGAAGTTGAGTCAACCTAAGCATTCATATAACTGATAAACTTACAAATTGTGTTTTATATGTGTTAATCCTCTGAACATCATATTACATCTATCACTAATGAGTCAGTGACAAAGTACAGATTTCTCTTAACTTTAGAAAATTAGTAAGTTTTTATTTAGTCTGGATATATAAATATAAATAGATATATGCACTCCTTTCAAACTTGGGTGTATACAGCAACTTTACAGGAAGAGGTTAATTAGGTTTATATTAGAAAAAAAAGTACTTCAGTTACTATTAATTTTCAAATTAACGCTTTTTGACCTATATTTTCTAAGAAAATCACACATTTGCATAAAACAGCATAGATATACCATAGAGATATAGAGTTTGAATACAAACATTAGCATATTTCAAGACAGATATATTGCTTTTCTTTCCACGTACCATAAACAAATGGGTTTACGAACAGTTGTCCTCTACTCACCAAATGTTCCTTTAATCCTTTATTCTTTTTTGCATAAATCCAAATAATTTATTAGAATAAATAACTCAAGGACAAATTCTTTTCTTCTTCAGCTTTCCTTTATATACTTTTTTAATTTTAATTTTATTTTTTAATGATGGGGTAATGTATAGAGGGGTTACAGTTACATTTGCCAGGTAGGAGGTGCATTACTTCTCACACATTAATACCCATTCTCATGTTTTTTTTCCTCATTTCCCTCTCCCCACCCCTACCAATCATCTTGTTTTCCCCACTTCTCTTTCATATTTCAAATAAACAAATAAACGTATATACAAAATACCAGGTAACAAAGTCAGATACAGTAACAATATGAGATTAAACAAAGGGCAAAAAAGAGAAAAAAATAGTAAATTAAGAACAACAAGCACACAAGATAAGGCTCTTGTTTCCATATCTTAGAGATCCTTTCATTTAGCCTCATCCTATATGACCTTATGTACCTAGGTTTTGAGCTATTGTAATCCTCTGCTAACAAGAGTCCTTTATATTTAAGACTCTTGTCAGATGCTAGTAGTTCATGTTTGTAATTCTAATTTCTCAGGAGGGTGATATCTGGAGGATAATGGTTTAAAGCCAGCCTAGGTAGGAAGTCCTTGAGACTCCATCTCAACAATAACCAGCAAAAACTGTTTTTTAATATATAACTCAAGTAGTGGAGAGTCAGCCTAGCAATTAAGCCAACAGAGTCTAACACACTTGAATTCGATTCCCAATACTACTTGAAATGAATCAATTAATCTTATCAATTAATTATTTAATTAAAGTATTTCTTGTATATAACTACTCATGCTGGTGAGTTGGGTATATCTTTCTCGAGATGAGATCCAGGACCTTGGATATGCTATCTACAAACTCAAACACTGACCTACAGCCACAACTCACTATATCTTTCTAAATATTGTTAAGGTTGACAAATACAAAGGGTTACACTGTGCAAAGAATGTTTATCCTGTAATCCTTCTATACATCACCCAACACTAAAATAAAAATTAAAAAAGCATGTTTGTCATGCAGCAGTTTTGTTTAAGACTCAGTTATGAATAGTAGAGATTCAAAGAAATAGATACATGTTTTCATGATTATGGATCTCTTCTGAGATTTTTATATGGATGTTATTATTTCTTTCCTTTTTGAAAGAAACTATATATTTTTGTCTTTTCTTTCACTTGCTAGGCAAACACTTTGCCACAGAGCTACGTCCCAGTGCAGAAATTATAATTTATTATCACCCAACTCTCACATTCTTTCTATTTTTTCTAGTTCATTTTCAAAATAGAATTTGACTTTTATTTATTTTTTAATTTTTTCCCAACTCTTTTTCCTTTCAATTACTATTTAGTCATTTCCACCATGCTACAAAAGCATTGTAAAGCTTAAATATATCCATCACACAACCCTATGCAATATGAGGTGGGCCAGGAAGGCCTGCCTGGTTCCTGAGGGGAACCAGACAGTAGTCAGCACTGCTAGTGTCATGGGTGGTATGGTGTAGGTTGAGCCTTTGTCAGCTCCCATTCTGAAGCGGTGGCCTTTTTTTTTTTCTTGAGCTAGATAACAAAAGGCAGGCAAGTACAGTAAATGTTCGGCAACTCTAACACAGACCCTGGGACATCATGGAAGGATACAACATGTCATTGTTGATAATGTATTTAATAGTTAAAGTTTGCATAGTGAACATCCATATAGAGTTTATTGCATCTAATTTTCTGTTTTCTTTGAAAGAAAGTGAATACTGCAATTGTGATATATATGCTGTTAAAGTTAATGAAAATTCTGCCCACTAATAATCAAATGGATCTTGTCTTTTTGTTGCCAAAACAAATATGCTCAAAAGTAATTTATTTTTATGGAAAACTCCTGTATTAACATGGTGAGAAAAACACAAACAGGACTCTAATTTCTTTCAGAAACACTTGCTGGCAAGTTATACAATAGGGGTTAGAGGACGATTTATTCTAACATGTGATTCAGGATACATGGACAGAAAGAATGTTGGACAAATGGACATTTTTAAACTAGAATATTTCAATAAGTAATTTTAGCTAATGTGTCAATGTTCAAAAATGAATATCAACATGATACTTTTTCTCCAAAGAAAATAAGATACAGATACACTAGGTCTCCTTGGCACAGGTCGAAACTTTCTTAATAAGGACCCAGAAACATAACAAATCAGAGAAAGGCTGGATAAGTGGGACTGCATTAAACGGCAGAGCTTCTGTATGGCAAAGGACATAGCTAGCAAATTAACTAGAAAGCCTACAGAGTGGGAGAAAATCTTCAATAACCATACAATGGACAAAGGCCTCATATCTAAAATATATCAACAGCACCAAAAATTGAATCACTCCAAAACTAATCTCCAAAGAAACAACCATCCCATTAAAAGATGGGCCAAAGACTTAAAGAGAGTCTTCTCTGAAGAAGAAATAAGAATGGCCTATAAACACATGAAGAAATGCTCGACATCTTTGGATCAAAACAACTCTAAGATTCCACCTCATTCCAGTTAGAATGGTCATGATCAAGAAATCTAATAACAACAGATGCTGGAGGGGATGTGGTCAGGAGGGAACACTACTACACTGTTGGTGGGAGTGCAAACTCATCCAAACACTATGGAAAGCAGTATGGAAATTCCTTAAAAGACTAAACATAGAGCTCCCTTATGACCCAGCAATTCCAATACTTGGCATTTAACCAACCATTCAGAAACAAGGACATACTAAAGCCACTAGCACAATGATGTTCATTGCAGCACTATTTGCTATAGCAAAGATATGGAACCAACCCTGATGCCCCTCAGTAGACAATTGGATCAACAAGATGTGATATTTATACACAATGGAATTCTATGCTCCTGTCATAAAGAACGATATTGCCTCATTTGTAAGGAAATGGAAAGACAGAAAAAATCATATTAAGTAAAGTAAGCCAGATTCAAAGGAACATAGGCTCGATGGTTTCCCTTATTTGTCATAATCAGTAGAAACCTTGGGCTCTCCTAGCAGAGAGAGATTTACAATAGAACAAAAGCTAGATATACAAGGCCAGTATGACATTAATTGAAAAGACCTCCAGGACATAGAAACAAAAGCCATATAATGAGTGATACTTTTCCTTAATGTACTATGTTATCTCTCATCTACTTTGCTGTCCCTTGGCTATCTCATATTACTACAGTATTTCATCTTGTTATCTGATATATTTTATATATGTATATTTAGTTATTTGAATTTGGATAGGGAATGGGGGAAAACAAGATAAAGTGCGGGGGTGGGGTGAGGGAAATGTGGACCAAGACATGAGAAATGGTATCAATTTATGTGAAATAATGCACCCTCTATCTGGTGAATATAATGTACCCTTCTATTAGTTACAGTAAAAATATATGAAAAAAAGAAAAGATATACAATAATATGATTGAAATGCCACAGTGCAATTTTTTGGTACTATGTTTGAACTCTACATAAATGTTCAATATGCAAGCTTTATCATGTCAGCATGACATTCTATTATCGCAATTTCATAGGAAAAAGGTAGCTTCTTCAAAGAATGCCACAATCCTCTACAAATCAGCTTAGAACAAATCCAGATTCGATTGTCTTCATACTCTTGATGTATGTTATTTTACCTTTGTCTATTTAACACAATCACATTTTTTCTCTTTTGCTTTTTGTCTAGTCCTAGGGCTTGAACTCAGGGCCTGGGAACTGTCCTTGGGCTTTCTCAAGGCTAGGGCATTGCCATTTGAGCCACAACACCATTTCTGGCTTTTTATGTGTATGTGGTCTCAAGGAATAAAATCCATGACTTTGTGCATGCTAGGCAAGCACTCTACAGCTAGGCCACACTCCTGGCCCCAGTCACAATTTCTATATGATAAATGCCATTCTTGGTTTTAATCAGAAATTACACTGGAAGAAATATGTGGCTACATAGAAAATTTTAAGTTATTGATGAATCTGGAATGCTTCGTAAATATCTTAGGTTGATCCTACTCTTTATTTTCCTTATAATTTTATTTTCACAATGGGAATGTGATACTGTTTAAATACAGAATACAGAAGTACCTTTACTTCTTTTACTGATTAAAACACCTAAAGTGCAAATTTAAAGGAGAAAATTGAATTTTAGGTTTTAGTGATTTATAGTCCTCATCAATCCAGAAAGGACTTGAGGCAATACATAACAAAATTTCATACAATAAAATCAATTGTTAGTAGGGAAAATGTAGGAACTAGGGGAGGTAAACACTAACGTTTTATATTAGGTACAAAAATAACAAAATGGTTATAAACATGGGAAAATGATGAGTGGGAGTTTTAGAGAAGCTACACAAAAATCATGACAATACTTATTAGTCTTTTATTGTAAATGCCAAAACAAATTTAGAGCTGCTTCCAGCTATTTCCTTAAACTATGCTTAAAAATTCTAAGTTGACCTCTTTTAGTAAATTAAATCTGTGAAACTTTGAAAAACCTTTTAATGCAACTTTTCTTCCTACAGATTTTTCTGGTAAACATTGATTTATTCAAAGCAAACATGTATAAAAATACCATTACAGGGAGTTTTGCATTGATTATGTCAAAGGAACTTAATAACATTACTTGAGAATTGATTAGTATTTATTATTTTGGATATATTTGTCCCAAAACACTTGGCTATATCAATAAGAAACCTTAATAATATATTTTATGTTAATATAGGAATAATTTATACTTTTAGTTTCTGCTACCACTGATGACGAAATGAAATGATAAACTTATTTGAAAGCATATCATTTGTTAGTTAAAATATAGCACTGGGAAACAGTTTTGCACAGATAAAATGTGTTGTTTGAATAAGTTTATATTCATGTATTTTCTATATGTTTTCTTAATTTGAAAGATATAGTCAAAATGTAACTAAATAAAATAAAAGAAAGTAAAACAAGAATGTCACTGTACAGAGATCACTATTAATCTTTTTCTGATTATTCATCTCACCTAGTTCTTTGATTATTTTATTGTTCCCATAGCAGGGTTTTAAAAAGTAGTTTCAATTCAGCATATCATTTTATGAGCACAATGCATCTTGACCAATGATACCTCTTTATAATTCTGCCCTTTCTCTCCCAAGATTTGAATTCAGTCTCATATTTTTCTGCTCATTGCTGGTGCTTTACTATTTGAGCCACAATTCTACTTCCAGCTTTTTTCTGGTTAATTAGAAAGAGGGGCTCATGAATTTTTCTACCCTTCTAGCTCCAAACTAAAATATTCTAATCTCATCCTCTTGAATGGCTAGAATTATGGTGTGAGCCCTGAATTCTCAGCTTAATCTAGTTTTAATACACCTATCTTTTCAAGAATCTCTTCATCCAGATTCTTCAACTCCCTTCAAAAATTAATTTTTGTTCTTTTCTTTTGTTAAAAAAAGCATTTCACATTTTAAGAAATATCAACTTTGACATTTTTATTAGCTAAAAAATAACGTTTTTTGAAATATCAACTTTGAGCATGGAATGGTGGCTCATGCCTGTAATTCTTGTACTCAGGAGGCTGAGATCTGAGGTTCAAAACCAGCCCAGGCACAAAAGGACCTGAGAATCTTATCTCCAATTAACCTCTGGAAAACTGGAAGTGGGGTGTGGCTCCAGGAGTAGGAGGTAGGCTTGAGGTGAAGAGCTCAGGAACAATGCACAGGCCCCGATTTTGAGCCCCATGAAAGAAAAAAAAAGAAAGAAAGCAATACCAATTTTGATTTTCATTCTTCTATAAAGATTAAACCAAAAACATGAACCATACGAACAATTGTCATATAAACAAAATATAGATGCCTCCACATTCATTCTGATAACTACTATTTATTTGCACCTTGTTCAGTCATCTGGATTTGCTGTTTAGCAGAAATGGTAAGAAAACGATCACTGTGAATTTTTCCTGTTTTTCAAATTGGAATGGCATTTGCCCATTTCACTGTTAACATAGTTTCTCAAAGTAGATTGACAGCAGGGAAGGATCATGTGGTGCAAGTTCTCTCATTTCTTTGGAATATAATTGATCCAGGGCCAAAGATTTTAGCTCATTTATGGCAAGAAAGTTCTTTTTAAATTCCCTACCTATTTTAGTCCTCATTTCCCTTGTATGGTTGTGCCTTTTCCAGTCTGATGAACATTCTCCTTGACAGAACAGACATGCAAAGGAACTGAAGAGTTCTGCCTTATCTGTCATCTCTGTTTTCAACTTTCCCCTTTCTGCCCCAATCAGTGAAACTTTGGCTTCCACCTTCTTCTTTCTCTAAATGGAAATAAAATGACTTGTATATTTTCCTTGACATAATTACAAATCACAATTCATTCCAGCCTTGACTTTTCTTCTGTGTTTATGTGTTTCTTTGGTGGAGGGGGGGAAGAGAATTTTCTTTTGTTGCTTTAAAAAAATATTGTAAGGGTGATGTGCAGAGGGGTTGTAGTTACATAAGTAAGGTAATGAGTACATTTCTTTTTTTGGTTGTTTTCTTTTTTATTTTTATTTTAAGGATTTTTTTCATATATTTTTATTGTAATTAATAGAAGGGTTACATGATATTTGCCAGATACATGGTGCATTAATTCCCATACATTGATACCCTTTCACATGTCTTGGTCCCCATTTTCCTCCCCCAGACCCCCACCCCTCATCTTGTTTTCCCCCATTCTCTATCCAATTTCAGATAACCAAATACAAATATATTCACTATATCAGGTAACAAAGTAAGATAGTGTAACAATAGGAGATAACCAAGGGGCAGCAAAAGTGATGAGAGATAACATAGTACCTTAAGAACAACAATCATTCATTATATGGCTATGTTTACATCATATTTTAAATGACAAGTTTAACAAACAAGTGTTCAATGAGGGAATCTCTAATTACAATCTCTGGGACTTAGTATTTAGAACTTAATCAAAATTAGGCTAAGGGTTTGTATGTCATAGAAACAAATCAATTTATGAAATAAAACATTATGTCTATAGAGTCATAGGTTTTTATGTCTATATAGTTATGTTTGTATTTCCATTACATGTCCATAGCTTTGGGTATGCAGTTATTGAGTCTTCGCTCTTGTACTCTTTGGATTTAATAGCTGCATATTAAGGATACCATGCGCCTTTTGTTCCTTATGTCTTCACTTGTCTCACTCAACATGATTTGCTCTGGATTCATCCACTTCCCTGTGAATGCCATTATTTTATCTTGTCTGCTGGCTATGCACAATTCCATTGTGTATACATACCACATTTTCTGTATCCATTCATCTGCAGTAGGGCATCTGGATTGTTTCCATTGCCTGGCTATTGTGAATAGTACAGAGATGAACATAGCTGAGCAGGTGTCTTTATAATATCCTGGGTCAGGGTGTTCAGGATAGATGCCCAGAAGTGGTATGGCGGGATCATAGGGAAGGTCTATTTTCAGTTCTTTAAGGAACCTCCACACTGCTTTCCAGAGTGGCTGAACTAGTCTACATTCCCACCAGCAGTGTAGTAGGGTTCCTTTTTCTCCACAACCCCGCCAGCAACTGTCATTGTCTGAGTTCAAAATCTTGGCCATTCTTCTTGGTGTAAGGTGGTATGTTAGGGTTGTTTTTAATTGCTTTTCCTTTATGACCATAGATGATGAACATTTTCTCATATGTTTTTCTGCCATTTTAATCTCTTCTTCTGATAGGTCTCTCTTTAGTTCCCTTGCCCATTTAGTGAATGGTTTGTTGGGTTTTTGGGGGATTAGTTTCTTGTGTTCCCTGTAGATACTAGATATTAAGCATTTGTTACATGTATTGTTGGTGAATATCTTTTCCCAGTTGGTTGGCTGTCTCTCTACTTTTGCAACTATGTTTTTATCTGTTCAGAAACTTTTTATTTTTAGGTAGTCCCATTTATCGAGTCTCTCTCCAATCTCTTGTGACCCTGGGATTCTGTTCAGGAATCTTTTGCCTGTGCCTATGAGTTCCAGTGTCTCTCCTACTTTATCATGTAGCAGTTTCATAGTTTCCAGTCTGATGTTGAGGTCCTTGATCCACTTTGAGTTAAAGCTTGTGCATGGTGAAAGGCTAGGGTCATTTTTTAGTTTTCTGCATGTGGCTGTCCAGTTTTTCGAGCACCAATAATTGAATAGACTGTGTTTGTTCCACTGTATATCTTTGGCTCCTTTGTCAAATATAAGTTGCCTATAGGTATGTGGTTCTATTTCTGGGTCTTCTATTCTGTTCCACTGGTCTTCTGGTCTGTTTTTGTGCCAGTACCAAGCAGTTTTTTTTTTACTATGGCTCTATAGTAGAGTTTGAAGTCTGGTATTGTACTACCACCAGCATTGGTCTTTTTGCCTGGAATTGTTTTGGCTATTCTAGGTCTTTTCTTGTTCCATATGAATCTTTGGATTGTATCTTCTATTTCCATAAAGAATGTTTTTGGGATTTTGATGGGGATTGCATTGAATTTGTATAACACTTTTGGCAGTATAGCCATTTTTACTATGTTGATTCTCCCTAGCCATGAGCATGGGATGTCTTTCCATTTCCTAGTGTCCTCTTTAATTTCTTTCATTAGTCTTTTATAGTTTTCATTGAATAATTCCTTTACATCTTTGGTTAAGTATATTCCTAAGTATTTTATTCTTTTGGGGGCTACAGCGAATGGGATCATTTTTTTGATTTGGCCTTCTGTTTGTGTATTGTTGGTGTACAAGAAGGCTACTGACTTCTGAAGATTGATTTTGTTTCCTGTCACTTTGCTAAAGTGGTTTATTATTTCTAGAAGTTTGGGAGTGGAGTTTGTTGGGTCACTCAAGCAGAAGATCATTTTGTCTGCAAATAGGGATAGTTTAATTACTTCTCTCCCTATGTGGATCCCTTTGATGTCCATTTCTTGCCTTATTGCTCTGGCTAAAGGTTCCAAAACTATATTGAAGAGAAGTGGAGAGAGTGGACATCCCTGTATAGTTCCTGATTTTAAGGTGAATGGTTCCAGTCTTTCACCATTTAGTATAATACTGGCTATAGGTTTTTCATATATGGCTTTCACTATTTTGAGGAATGTACCTCTTATTCCTATTTTTTCTAGTGCTTTAAACATGAATGGATGTTGTATTTTGTCAAATGCCTTCTCCGCATCCAGAGAAATTATCATATGATTCTTATCCTTAACTCTACTGATATGATGTATTACATTGATTGATTTGCGAATGTTAAACCAGCCTTGCATTTGTGGGATGAAGCCCACTTGATCATAGTGTATGATTTTTTTTAAATTTGTTTCTGGATTCTGTTGGCTAATATTTTATTGAGGAGTTTTGCGTCCGTGTTCATTAGAGAGATAGGTCTGTAGTTTTCTTTATTTGTTGAGTCTTTCCCTGGTTTGGAGATGAGAGTAATATTAGCTTCATAAAATGAGTTTGGTATTGCTCCTTCTGTTTCTATTTCTCGAAAGAGTTCCAAGAGTATAGGTGTTATTTCATCATTAAACGTCTGGTAGATTTCCTCAGTGAATCCATCTGGACCTGGGTTCTTTTTGGTTGGCATTTCCCTGATTGCTTCCACAATTTCGTTGTAAGAAATTGGTCTGTTCAATTTGTTTACCTCATCGTTGTTCAGTGTGGGTAGCCTATATTTATTTAAGAAATCATCCATTTCTACTAGATTTTCTTGTTTCTTTGAATATAAGCCCTGGTAGTACCTATTCATTATGGACTGGTGTCTCTTCAGGTGTCATTTCTTGGGATGGTGACATCTCTCTCATCCCTTCGCTCTTGTTTCCGTTTGGGGTTTGCTTGGGACTTTGATTATTTATGTATGTCATAATTCATCTTTGTCCTCTCCTTGGCATCGAGAACTGTTGTTGTAGTTTGCTCTGTGGTCAGTAGGTAGCGGTCTTTACTTGGATTGGGACTGGTGGTTCTGGGAATATGTGAATACCTGTGGTTCTTGGCCAAATTGATTCCTCTGCTGACTAGGTCAGAGTTTGCAGTTTTTTCAGGTATTCTGGCCTATTTCCAGAGGCTGTGTGCTGCTGCACGACTAGCTCTCAGCCCAACCAGTGGCCTCACTGTGGGCCGTGGGATGGATCTGGGAGTTTCACTCTCAGCGTGCTGGGCGGATGGTTGCTTTTCCTGTGCTGCTTCTAGGGGCAGGTCCAGGCCAAGGGTCTAGAGTTTGGGAGTTTCCAGGGGCTCTCAGCAGGACCAGCAGGTATCTGCTCTGTTCCCAGGGGCGGAGCCCATCTGAGGAAGTGGACTCCAAGGGCGGAGCCTCACCTTTCTGATTCTCAGAAGGGGAGCCTGGCTGCTGTTGGGCCCTTCATTTCCCTGCTGCTTTGTCAGAGAGTCTGTGACTGTGGGGGGGGGGGGCTTGGTGCTGTCTTGCTCAGGATTCCCAGCTGGAGGATGCCCAGCTCAAGATTTGAGGGGGACATATGCTGGCTCCTATTTTCCCGCAAACCCCACCTGCTGTTGTAAGGCAGGGTCTCAGCGCCCCCCACTCTCCAGACCCAGTGGCTTGGGAGAGGAACCTGGTGGGCAGGTGGGAACTGGGACAGCTCTGCCTCCCTTGGTGGCGTGCTGGGTCTTAGGGCAGCCTGCCTGTCAGTCTCCAGTCAAGGGCCTGGGGGAGGTGGGCCTCTGAGTTTGTCTGTGGGTGCGCCACGGTGTTGGGGAGTCTTTTACTCCCCTCGTATGTCCTCTGCCGCCTGTGTTTCGCATCTGGGTTCCTCTGCTTGCTGTTCTGGTTCTGAGTCTGGGTTCCGCTGCTTCTGAGGCTTGCTGGCCCGGACCTATGCTGGTTTCTGCAGTGGTCGGGGCTGCCCGGCCCGGAGCCCTCCTCTGCTGCTTTTCACAGCTTGGAGCCGGTGGTGAGGGGTAGGGGAGGGGTCCTTGCATTCTGAATTCTTTGAGAAAGTTGGATGTAAGCTTTATCTGGATTTCTTTTCCAGTTTTAGTCCTTCTCCGTTGCTTTTTGAGTTTGTTGTTGTGGATTTCTTAAGGTAATTGGCTCGTGGGACTCCCTGGTTCTCTCTTTTTGTGAGAGAGAGCTAGGCAGCGTCCCTATTGTCTCAGCACCATCTTCTGCTCCCCCTGTACTTGATATTTTAAATCTCCCTGTTAACAAGATATAAGCAATTGGTCTTTTCCTGGCCACTTGTTATCTACTCCCATGAAGGACAGAATCTTTACCATACAGTAGATAATGAGTTAGAAAATAAGAAACCTAACCTCTGAAATTTAGGACTTGTTGGAAAAAAAGGGAAGCTTATATTTAATGCCTGTTTATTTTGGGAGAAGGTCACATAAGGCTTACTGATACCCAACTCGTGCTTAGATGTAGAGGGTTAGTTGGTGTCTTGGGACTCCCACAATCTAAGCTAAATGCTTAAAATTAATTAATTGATGTTAGACACGGTGATCTGATTTTATCCTTCTTATCTTATTTCTGGGCCTTTGCATTCTCAAGAGACTGAGAAAGTAAAGCCTCTCCTTGCTAACTTGTTATTTGTAGTAAGAGATAAGACTTTGATAAAATTCTATTATTCTTTTGGGTTTTTTTTTCCTATACTGGTGTACTATATATGTTTCATGATTGTACTTTTGAATACTTCTCAATGATAAACCAGTCAAAGGGACTGTGATATCTTACTATTTTTTCTGCTCAGTTTATTAACAAATATTTCTTAAACAATTATGAAGTTAAACACTGCTAATTAATATGTCTAGTAAAAATAATTGATAAAGTTATCCTCAAGACATTTATAATAATAATTATTATGCCCTCTCTATTTATTTTCCAAATATTATCTCCCAACCAAGGTGTACATGTATCTATATAGGGACAATCATGTACATCATAACACAATTAATTAATCTCTTTTGTTCTCAAAGTCTCCATTTCTGTATGATAACATGGTGTACAGTATTATATGTGCTTGCTATGATTACTCCTATTAAATTCAGAGACTGAAAAGAACATGATTACTTGTCTTGAAATGTATCAAAAAATATTAAAAACTCCTAGCACAGTGCCTGAAATGTATCCAATAATTGTGACAAATGTCAGTGGAGAACTACAACTTTTTATAACCAATGAATTAGATATTTTAATTAGACATTTCAAGCCCAATTTATTTAATTTATTTATTTATTGATTGATTGCAGTTGTGAGGCTTGAACTCTGGGCCAGGGCATTACCCCTGAGCTCTTCAGCTCAAGGCTACCGGTCTACCCCTTGAGCCACAGTTCCATTTCCAGTTTTCTAGTGGTTAATTTGAGGTAAGAGAATAGTCTCAGGAACTTTAGTACTGGAGCTGACTTTGAACCACAATCCTCAGCTCTCAGCCTCCTGAGTAGCTAGGATTACAGGTGTGAGCCACTGTGCCTGGCTTCCCACAATTAATTTTATGAACATAATATTTTTTCTAAAACCAATTCTATTGCTATTCCTATATATACATACGTATATACTGGAATTTTCTCTATTTACTCAATAAATTCTGAATAAATATTGTATGGCTTCAAATTGATAATACCTCTGTACTGAAAAGCTTTTAAATGACCTACCTGTTGATTCAAATATTCAATCAAAAGAGTGCTCTTATTTTTTTTGTCTTTTTTTGTTTGTTTTTGCTTATGTGAAAGATGCACCCTTGGCCATGGAAAACAGTTGGATTTTTTAACAGAGAAATATCAATTTGTTTTATTAACAAACCTAAGTAAATGGACAGAAAAACAACTCTTCAATGTTAGTAGGAATTTTTCTTGATTTTCTAATGAATGATTTAGAACCCAAGAAGGACTAAATAAATCTGAACCAAGAGAGGGCTAACATTGATTTTTAACAAAAGTCATGTGCTTTGTAACAAGTTTCTTAAAAAGCATTTTAGTGGAATGTAGAAAGTAATAAATTTGGTACATACTGTACCTAAAGATATTCAAATAATGAAACAAAATTCTGATTCCGAAATATGTCGATTCCAGATTTAATGCTAAAGGTAGAAATTTAACATTTATATTTATTTTTGCCTTTAAAAACCCTTACCGTTGAATCTCTTCCTGAAACTTAAAAATGTATATGTGTGTATATATTTGCATATGTGTGTGCATGCATGCATGGATGCATATTGTTTGTGGCATAATTTCTTGAAAAAAGAAAAAAGCTTACAATAACTTTACAGGCATGTTACACTTAGAACACTTTCTGATAAATTTATTTCCTATCTACTTTAATGGGGCAATAGTGACCATGTATACCAATAGTGTGGACAAGATAAGCACATTCAAAGAAAAACTTGTTCTAATTTGATTTTAGGTAAATGTCTCATTTAGATAAATGACTAATGTGCATAAATTTCCTTTAGTTCAGTAGGAGAACACTTGCTTTAAAAAGAAACAGTCTAACCCTAGTTCTAGGAGGAATTCTCATTATTATTTTATATGGAACTAGAAAAGACAGGAAATCATAACAATGAGAATATCTTCTATTGAACCTCATAGATAGAAAGGTTATTTGATGAAATATATCAGGATCACCTCCTAATTCTGAATTCTGTGAAAAAGTAACAAATTCATACATATGATTACAGTACTTTTATTAATCATACATACTAGCTATCTACTGAAATGATAATGAGATCACAGGAAAGATGCTACGGGGGTGCCTTTAATTTCTGATTTTTTCCAGATATCCCTTCTCCTTAATTTGATTCAGTTTGGACATAACTAGCAAAGGTTCTGTGGATTTATAGAAGTTTAATCTGTAGTTCAGATAAAATTTGGAGATACATTTCATGCTCAAGATAAGAAAATATTCCTGTAGTATTACTTGATCTTCACCTATCAAATGCAATATTTAGAAATTTTTACAGGTATGTATATAATGGAGGAGCACTTAGCTCTGTTACATACATATAATGATTTTATGCCATAAAAAATAGCAGAGGCCATTCCTTTTTCTGTGGAGCTATACCTAATCTTGCCAGGAGGTAAGATCAGGAAAACAAGCTACAAATGCAAAGTAGGAAAAAGGATTCAGAGTTGCCTTAGTCAGTCCCTTGGGTTGTAGGATGTTTATCCTTGATCGTGGAAGTATGAGGATGGCCTGATTGCGGCTCTCCTTATACTGGGTCTTGAGTCTCACCACTAAAACCTCTCATTCTTAAGTTTGAATTTCCTTATAAATAGATATTATTAAATGCTTAAAGAAATATGTTTATTTGTTTATTTTAAATAGGGAAAGGAAGGGAGAAAAAAGATGATTAGGAGAAGGTGGGAGAAGGGAAAGGGAGACAAAAACATGAGAAGGTGAATCGATGCTTGAGAAGTAACGCACCCAGTACCTAACGAATGTAACTGTAGCCCCTCTTTACATTACCCCGACAATAAAATACAATTTTAAAAAAGAAATGGAAATGTTAACTATCCAAATGTGATCCTGGTATATATGCCCCATAGATATGTACAAAGTAGTAAAAATAGATTTAAAATAATATTTTATATTTAAAATTTATTTCACTAACCCCCTCTACATAGAAACTTTAACAACTGTTCACAGGTTCATCTTATTATGCATTTTCATTTCACCAATCAATAAACTGAGCCAACAATGAGTCTCAAAAATAATTCAGTTACAAAATACCAAGGAAACCTTTGAGATATGAAGTTTGATAAATACACTTATTCGCTGAAAATTAGATTCTTCCATTTTCCTGTTTTTTAAAATTTTTATCTCTAGTTTGTGAAAATCTTTTTGTCATGTTGTTATCTCTTACAGAGTACATCCAATTTGTCATTGTACAATTTCTTATAACTGCATCTTAGCCCACACTTTTACTTCATTTGTCATACTTTTTGTTTTCCATTTACTGGATTTTCATACACATTTTGAAAGTTTTACAAGTACACTTATCTAAAATTTATGCAATATTTTATATAAAAGTTAATAGATCTTTTGCTGCATATTCTTTTCTTTCTTTCTTTTTTTCCATATAATTTTTATTGTAATTAATAGAAGGGTTACATTACATTCGCCAGATGGAAGGTGAATTGCTTCACATACATTGATACACTTTCTCATGTCTTGGTCCCCATTTCCTTCCCCCCCACCCCCACCCTCATCTTGTTTTCCCCCCTTTTCTATCCAATTTCAAATAACCAAATACTCATATATCCAATATATCAGATAACAAAGTGAAATACTGTAACAATGTGAGATAACCAAGGGAAAGCAAAAGAGATGAGAGATAACATAGTACATTAAGGACAACAATCACTGATTATATGGGCTTTGGTTTCTATATCCTAGAGGTCCTTTCATTTAGCTTCGTACTGTATGGCCTTATGTATCTAGGTTTTGCTCTATTGCAAATCTCTGCTATGAGAGCCCAAGGTTTCTACTGATTATGGCAAATGAGGGAAAACATTGAGCCTATGTCCCTTTGAGTCTGGCTTAGTTCACTTAATATGATTTTTTCTAAGTCTTTCCATTTCCTTACAAATGGGGAAATGTCGTTCTTTCTGACAGCAGCATAGAATTCCATACCACATCTTGTTGATCCACTCATCAACTGAGGGACATCTGGGTTGGTTCCATATCTTTGCTATGGTAAATAGTGCTGCAATGAACATCGTTGTGCTAGTGGATTTAGTATTCCCTTGTTTCTGGACGAGTGGGTAAATGCCAAGTAGTGGAATTGCTGGGTCATAGGGGAGCTCTATGTTTAGTCTTTTGGGGAACTGCCATACTGCTTTCCATAGTGGTTGAATGAGTTTGCACTCCCACCAGCAATATAGTAGTGATTCCTCCTGGCCACATCCCCTCCAGTATCACTCCAGTTAGAATGACCAGGATCAAGAAAACTAATAACTGCGGGCCGGGAGTTTGGCCTAGTGGTTAAAGTGCTTGCCTAGCATGCATGAAGACCGGGGTTCGATTCCTCGTTACCACATACATAGAAAAAAGCCGGAAGTGGTGCAGAGGCTCAAGTGGTAGAGCTCTAGCCTTGAGAAAATCCAAGGCCCTGAGCTCAAGCCCAGGACTGGCAAAAAAAAAAAAAGAAAACTAATAACTGCATATTCTTTTCTCAGTGACAAAGTAGCCAGTCACAGTGGCTCACACCTGTAATCCTAGCTACTCAGTAGGCTGAAATCTGAGGATCACAGTTCAAAGCCAGCCCAGACACTAAGGATTTTGTTACTCTTCAATTCACCACTAGAAAACAGGAAGTGGCCCTGTGGCTCCTGAGGTAGGGCTGTAGCCTTGAGCTGAAAACTCAGGGATAGTGCTCAGTCCCAGAGCTCAAGCCCTATAACCAACAAGAAAGATAAAGAGATAGCACTTACTTCCTAGATTATATTTTTGTTTCCTCCCCTCAATTTCACTAGACTTGAAGGTCTTAGATATATGAGAATGTCATTTTCTGAAATTTAGGACCACATCTTGATTTAAACAGCATAAAAGAATTAGAAATATGGCAGTCATTCTGAAACATAGCCCTCTTGTTCCCCTGCCACCTCACCTCATCCGTAGCCATCCATTTCTTTCATAATGTAGCTGTGTTGCACACTCTCAGCCTACATCTTGAGATTCTGATTCATTAGGCATTGTGTGGAATTCTGGGCCTTTATATTTTGAATAAGGTTCCCTAGAGGAGTGTGATATGCACTCCTTATTAACAATGAATGCTTTAATATTAGAATCAAAGCACAATAAGCTTTCTGAGATGAATAATCCAATAGATTTAATTATGATTTTCTTTCTGTCCAAAATTAAGACTAGCTGTTAATTGCCAAGGAAATAGATAAGGATGCCTATGATAACACTATATTAATAGGATATCAAAGCCTTGAAAGTGTATTGGTAATGAATAATTCAATACTTAAAAATATAACTGCAGAGCTAAAATTAATTTGTTTGCTTTGTGTGTAGATTGAGATTTTGCATTTAATTTAGTAAATTAGGTCTTATCTATATTCTTTCTCAGAAACTAACCAGAAAGCAACACATGTAAATATTTACTTCCTGTTTGATCTATTATTTTGCACTCCTACTATATCACTGAAAATTTTCCTCTAGTAGCACATACACTGTAAATATTTCTACTGTTTATAAAACCTTCTCACATAAATGAGATTGACTATTTAATGAGCTCTTCTTCCACAAAATTAAAAAATTAAATGCCTTCATTTCAGATTGTACATAAATGAGTTTTAAACCTAAAAACTTGAAGATATTGCTTTATTCTGAGCTATTCAATTCTATCTCTTATACACAAAGTAATAGTAAAATCTTTGCATGCTATACAGTTGGGTTGTAAAAGTCACCATGACCATCAGCTATGATGTAAAAAGAATAAAATCAGAAATACAAAGCAAACAGGATAAGATAAAAATTTGGAAGCCGTTTGAGTTTATAGAATTGTATTCAAAAGTAAGAATTCCTTGATTATTTCACAAAGATTCAGAGACATTTATTCTATCATCTTATTACTCAAAGTGTTGTTCTCAGATCAGTATCCATCACTTTGGAGCCTGAAATACAGAACATAATTTTTTCCACTGACTTATTAAATTAGAATCTGCAGTATAACAAGATCTTTAGGAGATTCTTATAGATTTAAAATGCAGTGAGTGTCTATCTAATGTGTGTTCTATGCCATTTTTGAAACTATGGATTAATACTTGTAAGTAATGGACACCATTAAAGATACACATTTGAGCTTTAATTTTTCTCTTCTTGTTTAATACAATAGTCTCCATTTCAGTAGTCACTCATTTTTGTACATATAGCATAGTTTTATACCCTGTTGATTTCTTTTTTTGGTGGTACCAGGGGTGATTTGTTTGGGGGGAGGGAGGTATTACTAGGAATTCAACACAGGGCCTTATTCCACTTGAGACATACTCCCAGTATATTTGCTTTTAGATTCCTTTTCAGATAGGGTCGCTCCTGATTTTGCCTGGGTCAGCATCTGGATATCTATGATCTCTACCTCCCAAGTAGGACAGATTACAAAGATACACCTCCACTCCTGAACCACTGTTGATCCTTCTTGGAAATTATTTCTAATATTTTTTCTAGGACATTGTCAGAACTCTACTTTTGTGTTTGTTTTTTCATATATTTTTATTGTAATTTTTAGAAGGGTTACATTATATTCACCAGATAGAAGATGCATTACTTCACAAATATTGATACCCTTTCTCATGTCTTGGTCCCCATTTCCCTCCCCCCAGCCCTGCCCCCATCTTGTTTCCCCCCCTTCCCTATCCTATTTCAAATATCGATAACAAGTTGAAATACTGTAACAATATGAGATAACCAAGGAACAGCAAAAGAGATGAGAAGTAACATAGTACATTAAGGACAACAATCACTCCTTATATGGCCTTTTTTTCTATATCCTGGAGATCCTTTCATTTAGCATCATACTACATGGCCTTATGTATCTAGGTTTTCCTCTATTGTAAATCTCTGCTAGGAAAGCCCAAGGTTTCTACTAATTATAACAAATGAGGGAAACCATTGAGCCTATGTTCCTTTGAGTCTGGCTTACTTCACATAATATGATTTTTCCTAAGTCTTTCCATTTCCTTACAAATGGGGCGATGTCATTCTTTCTGACAGCAGCATAGAATTCTATTGTGTATAAGTACCACATCTTGTTGATCCACTCATTAACTGAGGGACATCTGGAATGATTCCATATCTTTGCTATGGTAAATAGTGCTGCAATGAACATCATTGTGCTAGTAGATTTATCTACTTTTTAATCTCAATTCCTTTTATTCAAACTCTTATCTTGTTTTACCAGTTTCCTTGCTTCAATATTGGCATGAATTATTGCCTCCAAATTGTCCATCACAAAAACTATCATCATCATCCACAAACATACCCTACACATTCACTTAGACCATATATTGCCTGGAACCGAGAAAATTGTACTTACTTTTGTTTTGAATCTCGGTGATATCTTATGATAATTATTAGTACTATTGATAGTATGGTGATGATGAGTTTGAAATTTATTCCTTCACCTCTTTCCCTTCTTTCCTTTCCTTTATTCAGATTCATGAGTTTACTAAAATGATACTTACTAAATCATTTTCTATAGAAGCCTCAAGGAATTTGTGTTTTAATGGGAAAATAGGCACAATTTATTGCATTTGGACTCCCTGCTACTCAGAAGTATCTGCCACATACAAGACTATATAAACAAGTGGTAAACAGTGGAGCAAAGTCAACTAATTTCAAGAAAATGACATTTGTTTGCTAGTATACATCACATGCACTTTCAAGAAAGTATGGTCCCAAGAGCTCATGAATAGTTCAGTGACACTGTGTTCTTTCATATACTGTAACATACTGTAGTCTTGTTGCTTTCATTAGATTATGGAGTCTTTCAATTGTTTGAAATATGCTATGATGAATTCTAATATGAAAAACTAATATTACATGAAAGTACTTGAAAAGAACTAAGAATCTATGTATCATGAAATCTTTAGGAGATTTTAATTAGTCTAAAAGTCTGCATTAATTTGTTTATTACATAGCCATGCAGTGAAATGTACTATGAGCTTGGTAAGAAAGACAAGGATATATTACTTCACTTGAATTACATTCATTGGCAAGTGTTTTCTAAACTATTATTGCATTGTAAGTTATGTGGGGATTTGGAACCATTTAAATTTAAATATGGGGTTGTTTCAACTTGTCATATAGTGTTACATTTACTAAATTTTAGATTATCAATAGGCTATTTTAATTGCCTTTCAAAATCTACATTATTTTTTAAAGAAAAGTAGAGATTGCCATTTTAATAGTAAAACAACATTTTAATTTTCATATATAATTAGTAGTAATAGTCTTTCTATTACTCGAACAATTGTCTTATACTTCATTCTTAAAATTTCATTTAGAGTAAGAAGTAGAAGATATTTGAACTTGACACCATCAATAACACATAAAAACGTTCTGTTGGCTATAGATTCTCTTAAAATTTATCACTATTCCTTAGAGGTACATTTGATAGGCTGCCCCAAAAACAATTCATTCTCAGTTTTATGAGGTTTTATAATACAAAATGCATTGATGAAATCAGAGATTGAAATAAATTTTCTTTCATATTATAATTAATTTTATTTTAAAATCTCAAGCTATTTTTAATGCTATGATAAAACTTCATTTGTTCCTTTCCCCTTTCCTGTCGACAAACACAAATCCAAATATTTTGTTCAGGTGAATTTTCCACACATAAACTATTAAACATAGAACATCGTTGTGGTGATAACAAATCAGAATTTCTATTCAGAAAATGTGCAACTAATTGATTTGTATGACATTAAAACATCCTTTAGCTGACAAGCCTGCAAAACTAAAAACTAGAGCTGAACCAAGAGGACGCTTTTTTACTAACACATAAAAGGTGTCTTTCTGTCTTGTATCCTTTAGATATAGGCATGTCAGTTTCTTTCTTGCTCTCCCAGTAGCACTGAATGTGGTAGCACATTGTTTAATCTTACCTTAAAAGGACATGGAGTTTAATTTTTGTTCTGTCTATTGGCTATCCTGCAGGAACTCCAGGATGGCATTGGACAGCGGCAAACTGTTGTCAGAACACTGAATGCAACTGGGGAAGAAATAATTCAACAGTCCTCAAAAGCAGATGCCAATATTCTACAAGAAAAATTGGGAAGCCTGAATCTGCGGTGGCAGGAGGTCTGCAAACAACTGGTAGACAGAAAAAAGAGGTAGGGTGACATATAAAACAGGAATGCTGAAATTTGCAGCAAAGCTATTTAAACTGTCCTTTAAGAAAAAGACTTCATGAAAGATTATAAACTGGGTGAAAGGCAATACCTTTAAAGAGGCTATCAAATTCATCAATAGAAATAAATACATTTTTTCATTTGCTTTTCTCAGATCCCAAAATATATACTTGCTTCTTCTTATTCCTTTTCAGCTATTTTCCACTTCTGACTTTGTTTTAAAAAATAATCACACATTACTCCTTAAATGTGAATGTTTTAAGCATACACTTTCACAAGCTAAAGTTCAATTATAGTTTTCTTAATGATAAGAATTTGTCTGGGCATTTGGCCTAGTTGTAGAGTACTTGCCTAGTATGCACAAAGACTCATTCGATTCCATAGTACCAAACACATAGAAAAAAAAATGCCAGAAGTGGTGCTGTGGCTCAAGTGTTAGATCACTAGCCTTGAAGGAAGCCAGGGACATTGCTCAGACCCTCAGTTCAAGCCCCAGGACTGGTCCAAAAAAAGACAGGCATTTATGCATGATTATTTTGTAGGAAAGATGGCTCTCTAGTAAGATGTTTAATAGCTATAAATATGATTTTGATGCTAAAACATGGCAATATTTGCTTTTATTTCCACTGCAGCTATTAGTACATTCTTGCAGAGATGCATGGGTCAAAAGTATTCAAATTTAGAGAGGAAAATAAACCCCAAAATGGTCATTCTTGAATCTAGTCATCATTTAACTTCCTCTTATATTCCATATAAAGCACTTGAACTAAAAGCCAAATGTATGCAATGGTACTTGGAAAGCATAGATAATTTTAGAAATGGGATTTGGTATTGCAATATTATCATTAATCAATAACATCAGAAATGCAAGTGAAAGTTAAGAATTAATAGAAATTATTGCACAGTTGAAAAATAAGATACCCATTTGAGTTAATAATATTTATAACTTGTAATCGTCTTTTAAATACAGCTGTTCATGTTCCTCAAGCCAGGATAAACATGAAAGAAAATGTATTATTTAAGGGGAAAATACCCAGTCTAAAACACTATCTGAGCCCTAAAACTATACAATTTTATTTTTTTCTTTTTGAAAATGTAACGTAATGGGGTCGGGAATTTGGCCTAGTGGTAGAGTGCTTGCCTAGCATGCACAAATCCCGGATTCGATTCCTCGGTACCACATACATAGAAAAAGCCAGAAACGGTGCTTTGTTTCAAGTGGCAGAGTGCTAGCCTTCAGGAAAAAGACCAAGACAGTGCTTAGGCCCTGACTTCAAGCCCCACAACTGGCAGAAAAAAAAGAAAAGAAAAAAGAGATAATGTAACATATAAGAAATATAAAATGAAATTCCTCCAAAATATTCAAATAGAAGTTGACATCCATTAACATTAATCTATGTTGGAAGCAAATGAAGTATAAAATATGGTCAATTAGTTATGTAATTTAAGACAGAAAATTCACTGTTGCTTCAATTATTAGCAGAGGAATTGCATGATATCCATAGGGTTAAGCATGATCGTAATAAGTTTAACAATATCTTAGCCACCAAATGATCTTCACAAACAAGGAGATGCAGATGAAAACCTGGTCACTATAAAGAAAATCAGAGGATTAAGCAATGTACAACAGTTTTGAAACTCAGATCCATAAACAGAATTTAAGAATTGTCAGGATCTTGAACAGGGAAAAAAAAATACTTCTTTAAGATGAGTCTAATGGCTCACACCTGTAAATCCTAGCTACTCGGGAGGAAGAGATCTGAGGATCACAGTTCAAACTTGGACCGGGCACTAAAGACCCTGAGATTTTTATCTCCAGTTAACCACTAGAAAACTGGAAATCGCACTGTGGCTCAAGTGGTAGGGTGGTAGCCTTGAGCTGAAGAGCTCAGGGATAGTGCCTAGGCCAAAAGTTCAAGACCCACAACCAACAACAACAAAAAATACTTCTTTGTTTTCCAAAATACTATTTTCTTCTCTTTTGAGTGCAGGAAAAAGTCACACTAATATAAGGAGTACCTGAGAAATCAGAGATTATTTTCATATCTCTTCAGAGTCATATATATATATATTATAACTTAAAACACTGATCATATTTTACTTTAACATTTTATTATTATTTCACTTGTACAAATTTATGTTCATAGGGTGATAATTTGGTAAGTATGTATATTACATAATCATTAAATTAGAGTAGTTAGGATTTCCAGTTAAGCACTTTTCTAAATTTTTGATCAACATGTACGTATTCATGGGGTACAATTACATTTCAGTGATTTATATATATATATATATGTATATATGGTGATATCAGAATTAATAATATTTCTAACTCAACTATCTTTGGACCCTTCACATCCCTATCTTCCATTTATTCATACAAAATATAATAGGATCATCTTATTGTGCTGCAGATTAGAAGACTAGAAATTGTTTTTTCTATTTAACTGGAAACATTTCAAAAATGAAGTGCTTACTAAATTTGCATGAAAATCCTATTATTTAATATGTTATTAAACAAGTATATATTACTACATAATTTATTTTTATAATAATTTTGTACATTTAGTTCAATATAATTGATTTCCTTTCCAGACTTAGATATTTTCTAATATTTATTTAAACATTGTTGGAGCCCGGCGTGGTGGCTCATGCCTGTAATCCTAGCTACTCAAAAGGCTGAGATCTGAGGATCGAGGGGTAGGGTGGTAACCTTGAGCTGAAGCGCCCAGGCTGAGTTCAAGCCCCACGACCTACAAAAAAAATATGTATAAACTATTTTTCAGGGATCTCATTGTAGTTTAATAGTTTTCTATTTTTATATGCAGTTACAATTTCATGCATTCCAACCCCTGGGCTTGGGTGCTGATCCTGAGCTCTTCAGCTCAAGGCTATTGCCCTATGCTTGAGCCTATTATACTGAAGAGTATTTTAGTTGGGATATCAATTGATATAAAATTTATTGAAAGAAGTTTATGGGAAACAAAATCCCTACACTATTGTGTCTCTGTATCATAACCCTAGAAAGCAAAGCTATCTTGAGAAATATTTCCTCACTTTAGACAAAGGCAATTTCCTTTAAAAATGATCATTATTATAATAATACATATTGAGGAATATTTTAGTAATATTTCACTTTCTTCAAAATATTTCACTCATTTATTCTTTCCCCAACTATTTTACTGAAATTTTTCGAAGTTGTGTGCAAAAAGAACACAACTAACACCCATATATACCTTAAATTTTCTCCTAAATTCTTAGAGTTGATATTGGCTAACATTTTTATCATGTATCCCTTTTCTATCTCCCTCTTCTCTATACACTTCTCTATTTAAATCTTTTATAGAGTATAATATGCACTTACATGTACACATATATTTAACATTTGTAAGTAAATTATAAACACCATTATACTTCATTTCTTACTACTTCAGCATATGTCATCCTGAATCACATGATTTATACAAGTTTATGCCATATATAACCATATTTATATATCTTATCTGAGAAAATGGAAAATAGTACTTTTTTTCCAATATCCAATCAATATTCACATTTCTCCAATACATCAAAATATCTTCTATATTTGGGGTTATTCTTAATAGCAATATCCCAATTAAGTTATACATTTCATTTCATTACTTATTTTTTCATTCTTTTAGTCTAATCATCCTCACTCCTTTTTATTCTTTGTAGTGAATTGATATAAGAAAAACTCCAGGACAGTAGCTTCAAAAATATTTTACCTTCTGGATTTATTTTTTCCTTCTTTGCATCATTTACTATATTCTCCATAATGTGTCTTTCTTGTAAACTGAAATATGGTTCCATACATGTGTGAAAAGATGCAAGTCTGCCATTTTAAAATATAGCATATAATATGCTTTGAATATCATCGTATATCATAACCAGAGATGCGTAATATGAGACAGTCCCATTCTGAATGCTATGTTATATCACTTGGCTGATGTGGTAAACATCAGATCTTACATTCTAAAGTTACATGTTTTCTTTGAGATTAGTAAGTGATAAGATAGTATTGGTATCCATTGCCCATCTTTCCTAGCTTACTTTATTACACTCAAACTTCCAAAATGATGGTTTCCTTTACTGCTGACATGATCCTGCATTTGCAAGCTAACTTTCTTATTTCTTTAAATGGCTGTATGTTTTTTTCTCCTTTAAATTCAATATGGACTCACAAGTTCTTACTAATTCCATGTACTAATAAAACAACAGTTAATAATCTTGGTTAGTAGAAGGCTTTCTGCTCAGTTGTTTCAGGCTCATCTTGGAATTTCTCTAACCCAGGTTTAGAATTACCATTTTTTTACACAAGTCTGGCTTTGCCTACATGAAATCACATATGGAAATGAACATACAATTAGTAGTCTCTTCTCAAAGGAATATTGGCACCTTTCAACAAGTAGTTCTGGAAGAAATCAGGTTTCCATATCATCACAAGATGATTGGCAAATCTCTTAAAGAAGGACAAAATAGACTTTTAAAGTAAAGCTGAGAATATTTAAAACTCATCATTGTATAATACCCATCACAGTTCATCAATTAGTTGTTATTCATTTAAACTTTTGATTTTTTTATTTTTTATTGTAATTAATAAAAGGGTTACATGATATTTGCCAGATAGAAGGTGCAATAATTAACATACATAAATACCCTTTCACATGTCTTGGTACACATTACCCTCCCCCACACACACACCAACCACACCCCATCTTGGTTTTCCCCCCTTCCCTATAAAATTTCAAATAACCAAATACAAATAAATTCAATATATCAGATAACAAAGTGAGATAATGTAACAATATGAGATACCCAAGGGACAGCAAAGTAGATGAGAGATAACATAGTACATTAAGGACAACAATCATTCATTATATGGCTTTTGTTTCAATATTCTGGAGGTCCTTTCAATTAGCTTCATACTATATGACCTTGTGTATCAAGGTTTTGCTCTATTGCAGAGCTCTGCTAGTAGAGCCCAAGGTTTCTACTGATTAGGACGAATGAGGGCAACCATTGAACCTAAGTTCCTTTGAGTCTGGCTTACTTCACTTAATATGATTTTTTCTAAGTCTTTCCATTTCTTAACAAATGGGTCGATGCCGTTTTTTCTCACAGCAGCATAGAATTCCATTGTGTACAAATACCACAACTTGTTGATCCACTCATCAACTGAGGGACATCTAGGTTGGTTCCATATCTTTGCTATGGTGAATAGTGCTGCAATGAAATTGTTGTGCTAGTGGATTTAGTATGCCCTGGATTCTGGATGGTTGGGTAAATGCCAAGTAGTGGAATTGCTGGATCATAGGGGAGTTCTATGTTTAGGCTTTTCAGGCACTGCCATACTGTTTTCCATAGTGGTTGAACGAGTTTGCACTCCCACCAACAGTGTAGTAGTGATCCCTCCTGGCCACATCCCCTCCAGCATCTGTCATTATTCATTTTCCTGATCCTGGCCATTCTAACTGGAGAGAGGTGGAATCTTAGTTGTTTTCATTTGCATTTCTTTTATGACCAGAGATGTTGAGCATTTCTTCATGTGTCTATAGGCCATTTTTGGTTCTTCTTCAGAGAAGACTCTCTTTAAGTCTTTGGCCCATTTTTTAATGGGATGGGTGTTACTTTTGGAGATTACTTTTGGAGTGATTCAATTTTTTGAGTTGTTGATATATTTTAGATATGAGGCCTTTGTCCGTTGTTTGGTTGGTGAAGATCTTCTCCCACTCTGTAGGCTTCCTAATTAGTTTACTACCTATGTCTTTGCCATACAAAAGCTGTGCAGTTTAATGCAGTCCCACTTATCCAGCCTTTCTCTGATTTGTTGTGATTCTTGGTCCTTATTAAGAAAGTTTCGACCTGTGCCAAGAAGGCCTAGTGTATCTCCTATTCCTTCTTGTAAAGTTTTCAGTGTGTCAGCTTTTACCTCCAGGTCTTTGATCCATTTGGAGTTAATTCTAGTGCAGGGTGTTAAAGAAGGATCCAACTTTAGTTTTCTGCAGGTGCTTAACCAGTTCTGCCAGCACCACTTGCTGAAGAGGCTGTCTTTCTTCCATTCTATTTTTTTGGCTCCCTTGTCAAAGATTAGGTGGCCATAGGTCTGTGGTTTAATATCTGGGTCCTCAGTTCTATTCCATTGGTCTTCAGGCCTGTTCTTGTGCCAGTACCAAGCTGTTTTGAGAATTATAGCCCTGTAATAGAGTCTAAAGTTTGGAATTGAAATTCTTCCAGCGCTGTTCTTTCTGCTAAGAAGTGTTTTTGCTATACAGGGTCTTTTATTATTCCATATAGAATCTTGAATTACCTATTCTATTTCTTTAAAGAATGCCATTGGGATATTGATGGGCATTGTGTTGAATTTGTAGATAGCCCTTGGCAAGATTGTCATATTCACAATGTTGATTCTTCCAATCCAGGAGTATGGGAGGTTTTTCCATTTCCTTAGTTATGCTTTAATTTCCTTTTTCAGGGTTTTGAAGTTTTCATCAAAAAGGTCCGTTACGTTCTTAGTTAAGCTAAATCCTAGGTACTTTATTTTCTTTGAGGCTATTGTGAAAGGAGTTGCTTTCCTGATTATTGCCTCGTTCTTCTCACTGGTGGCGTAAAGGAAGGCAGTTGATTTTTGAGGGTTAATTTTATAGCCTGCTACTCTTCCAAAGTTTTGAATCAGCTCAAGGAACTTGGGAGTAGAGTCTAAAGGATTCTTTAAATACAGAATCATGTCATCTGCAAAGAGGGATAGTTTTATTTCCTCCTTCCCTACTTGGATCCCCTTTATGCTTGCTTCTTGCTTTATTGCACTGGCGAGGAATTCTAGTACTATGTTAAAGAGGAGTGGAGAGAGTGGGCATCCTTGTCTCGTTCCTGATTTTAGAGGGAATGGCTTTAGATTTTCACCATTAAGTGTAATACTAGCAGTGGGTTTCTCATACACAGCCTTTTTTATATTGAGGAATGTTCCATAGATTCCTAGTTTCTCCAGAGCTTTCAACATAAAGAGGTGTTGGATCTTGTCAAATGCCTTTTCTGCATCTATTGAGACAATCATGTGATATTCGTCCTTGCTCCTGTTGATGTGTTGAATTATATTAATTGATTTGAGTATGTTCAACCAGCTTTGCCTCCCTGTGATGAATCCAGTTTGATCATAGTGTATAATTTTTTTGATGAGTTGTTGTCGACGGTTGGCCAGTATTTTGTTGAGAAGTTTTGCATCGATGTTCATCAAAGAAATGGGTCTATAGTTCTCTTTCTCTGATGAATCTCTGTCTTGTTTGGGGATGAGGGTTATACTGGCTTCATAGAATGAGTTTGGTAAAGAACCTTCATTTTCAATTTCGTTGAAGAGCTTGAGGAGTATTGGTGTGAGCTCTGCTTTGAAGACCTTATAGAATTCTGCTGTGAATCCATCTGGTCCTGGACTTTCCTTAGGTGGAAGTTCTCTAATTGCTATTTCTATTTCAGAGCTTGAAATAGGCCTGTTGAGTTGGGTTAGTTCTTCTTGGTTCAGTGTGGGTTTGTTAATATTGGCTAGGAATCCATCCATTTCTTCTAGATTCTCAAATTTGTTGGCGTAAAGGTTTGAGAAGTATTCCCTCATGATATTCTGGATCTTGGTAATGTCTGTCGTGATTATACCATTTTTGTCTGCGATTTTGTTTATTTCGATAAGCTCGCTTCTTTTTTTGGTAAGATTTGCTAAGGGTTTGTCAATTTTGTTAATTCTTTAAAAGAACCAACTCTTTGTTTTGTTGATTCTTTCTATACTTTTTTTGGATTCCAAATCATTTAATTCTGCTTTGATTTTAATAATTTCCTTCCTTCTAGTGGGATTAGGGTTGGTTTGTTGCTCTTTTTCCAGGAGCTTAAGGTGAGACATTAACTTGTCGGGTTTGCGATTTTTCCAACTTGTTGTAGGCACTCAGCGCTATAAATTTTCCTCTGAGTACTGCCTTTGCTGTGTCCCAAAGGAGTTGGTATTTTGTGTGCTCCTTATTGTTAAATTTCATAAACTGTTGGATTTCTGTTCTGATCTCTTCGATGACCCATTGGTGATTCAACAATGTGTTGTTCAGTCTCCATGATTTACAGCGTTTTCGTTGGTGGAGATGTGTGTTCAGTTCCAACTTGATGCCTTTGTGGTCTGCGAGTGTGCATGGAATAATTTCAGTGTTTCTGAATCTGTCCAGGTTTGTTTTACGGCCTAAGATGTGGTCTATTTTGGAAATGTTCCATGTGCTGCTGAGAAGAACGTATATTGTGTTGTTGCTGGGTGAAATATTCTGCAGATGTCTGTTAGATCTAGTTGGTCTATATAGTTGTTCAGTTCTAAGGTTTCTCTGTTGAGCTTTTGCCTTGTTAATCTGGCCATAGGTGAGAGTGGTGTGTTAAAGTCATCGACAATCACTGTGTTTCAATCTATGTATGGTTTCCCTGAAAGTAAATTTTGCTTGATGAAGTTCGGAGCTCCGGGATTGGGTGTGTAAATATTTAGGATCGTTATGTATTCCTGGAGGAAAGATCCCTTTAGTAGAATGTGGTAACCTTCTTTGTCTTTTCTTTCCAATTTTAGTTTGAAGTCTATTTTATCTGATATGAGGATGGCAACTCGAGCCTGTTTATGGGGGCCATTAGCTTGATAGAGTTTATTCCAACCTCTCACTTTCAAAAGATGATTGGTTTTTTGGGGGTAAGATGTGTCTCTTGAAGACAGCAGAACGATGGCTCTTGCTTTTTGATCCAACTAGACAGCCTATGTCGTTTAATTGGAGAGTTAAGTCCATTGGTATTGAGAGTTAGGATTGAGAGATATTTATTAGTTCCTACTATTTTTAAAAGTTTTTATTAGGGCCTGTGTCTTGACACTTCTTGTGGTCCTTAAATGGTATGCTGTTTAGGTGCCATTTCTTTCCCTATATTGCATTTAGTTTGGTTTTCTATGTATAGAACATCTTTGAGAATTCTCTGTAGTGATGGTTTTGTTGCTACATATTGTTGCAGCTTTTCCCTGGAATGGAATGTTTTTATTGTTCCCTCAGTTATGAATGAGAGCTTAGCTGGGTACAGTATTCTTGGTTGGTAGTTATTTGACTTCAGGGCATGACATATATGCTTCCAGTCCCTTCTTGCTTGCATGGTCTCTGCTGAGAAATCTGGGGTTATTCTTATTGGTTTGCCTTTATAGGTTACTGATCCCTTTTCCCTGGCTGCCTTTAGGATCCTTTCTTTGGTTTCTATTGATCCAGTTTGGATTATGATGTGGCGGTGGGATGTTCTTTTCTGGTCAGGTCTGTTTGGGGTTCTAAAAGCTTCTTGTATTTGGATGGGCCTGCCCTTCTGGATATTTGGGAAATTCTCTGAGATGATTCCCTGAAATATATTTCTAATACCATTGACCTCTTTCTCCACGCCCTCCTCAATACCAATTAGCCTTAAATTAGGCTTCCTAATTGCATCTTGAACCTCCTGAAGCACTTTCTCATTTTTCCTTGATTTGGATTGACTCATTTTCTGTTCTTTCTCTATAACAACCAAATTATCTTCAGCCCCGGAAAGTCTCTCCTCTGCATTGTCTAACCTGCTATCAAAGCTATCTACTTTACTTTTCATCTCCCTTGCTTCTAATTGCTCATTTTTGATGCCTTGCATCTCTTCTTTTAGATTTCCATTTGAGTGGTTTGTTTAGTAGCTTTATTTTCTTTGAACATTTGCTGGAGTTTGGTCACCTTGTTATTTGTGGATTCTATGAATTCATCCATCTTTCTTTGAAAAACCTTTATTATGGCCTCCTTTATGGCTTCTTCTTTTTCACTTATCACCTTGTTTATGGTTTCCTCTTGTTTAGCTATGGCTTCCTCCCTTATCTCTTTCTTTATATTTTCACACTTTTCATTAATGATGTTTATCAATTGCATTTGTATAGCACTTGGAAGACTCTCCTCTAGGTTTGCCAGTAACTGTTCCATTGTCTGTTTACATTGGGTGGGGGATGTTGTTTCTTGATTTGACATTTTTCTTGAGTTTCTTGTTCTGCCCATTTGAAAATGGGAGCAAGATTAATACTAAACACGATTATAGTTTTTCAGATATAACCAACCTAGACCTCTGTACCTGGCAGACACTAGATGTTCACAAGTTTTTATTGGTGTTATCACTCTTTCTTTTTGTGCACTTACAGACCAGTCTAATACAGCCACTGATAAGCAATTTATACCCAAAACAATAAGACTCTCAATCCAATCTCTATTGTCTTTAAGTTCCTCTGAGCCTAGAGAATAATTAAACACCTAGATATACAGTATTGCTCAATAGCCATCAAGTGTAGATCCGAGCAGTATAAGGGTTGAAAGACGAGCAGAGGTCCAGAGATAGAAAAATAGAATGAGAGAGGTCAGGGGAGGTACAGGAGGATTAACATAGGAGTGTAAGAATATTGTAGTAATGAAGAAAAGGTATAGCGTAAGGATAAGTGACCTAAGTTGGTAAGTAGGTAGCATATTTGAGTACAAAGTTTGGAAAGTATTAGAATAAAACTAATGTGTTGCTGCATGACTAGCTCTTAGCCCAACCAGTGGCCTCACAGTGGGCCATGGGATGGATCTGCGAGCTTCAGTCTGAGCGCGCTGGGCAGATGTTTTCCTGTGCTGCTTCCATGGCGGTCCCCAGCCAAGTGTCTGGGGATTGAGAGTTTCAGGCCCTCTCAGCAGGACCAGCAGGAGGCCCCTCTGTTTCCAGGGGCGGGGCCCAGCTGTGGACATGGGCTCCAAGTGTGGAGCCGAGCCTTTTTGATTCTCAGAAGGGAGCTTGGCTGCTGGTCGGGCCTTCAGAACCCTGCTGGGTTTCCACTGCTTTGTCAGAAAGTCTGTGACTGTGGGGGGCACCTCGGTGTTGTCTTGCTCAGGATTCCCAGCTGGAGGATGCCCCGCTCAAGAATTGAGGGGGGGGGCAGATGCTGGCTCCTATTTTCCAGCACACCCTACCCGCTGTTGTAAGGCTGGGTCCCAGCGCCCTCCACTCTCCAGATCCAATGGCCTGGGAGAGGAGCCTGGTGGGCGGGTGGGAGCTGGGACAGCTCCACCTCCCCTGGTGGGGTGCTGAGTCTTAGGGTCTGCCGGCTTGTCAGTCTCCAGTCAGAGGGCTGGGGGTTGAGCCCCGTTGGGGGGTGGTTGTTGGGACAGCTCCGCCTCCCTTGATGGGGTGCTGGGTCTTAGCACTGCCCTCCTGTCAATCTCCAGTCAATGGCCAGAGGGAGGGGTATGTTGAGGGAAGGGACAGGATTCTAAATTCCTTGCCCCACTGCTCCTGCCAGTCTTTCTCGGGCGGGCTGGATGGGTCTAAGTTAAGTTCTATTGCTTGGCACCCGCTCTGCTTTCCCTATGTGTTTGGGGACGCGCTATATTACTCACGCCTCTGTGTCCATCTTTGTGTGATCCACAGTGGTGGGGAGTATTTCACTCCCCTGGGGTGTCTGCCGCCGCCTGTGTTCTGCTGCTTCCACTGCTCGCTGGCCCGGGTCTATGCTGGTTTCTGCAGGGGTCGGGCTGCTGGGCCGGCGCCCTCTGCTGCAGCTTTTTGCGGCTTGGAGCTGCGGAGAGAGGTGGGGGAGGGGTCCTCGCGTTCCGAATTCTTTGAGAAAGTTGGATGTGAGCTTTATCTGGATTTCTTTTCCGGTTTGAGTCCTTCTCCATTGCCTTTTGAGTTTGTTGTTGTGGATTTCTTAAGATAATTGGCTCGTAGGACTCCCTGGTTCCCTCTTTTTGTGAGAGAGAGCTAGGCAGCGTCCCTATTGTCTCAGCGCCATCTTCCTTCCACTTTTGATTTTTTTAAGGAAAGTTTCCCTGTGTATCATCTATGCTACTTTACCTAATTTCACCCTATAAATAAGATAAGAGGAGGCACTCCTAAGTTTGTTTAAGGAAAGATGTTGTTTAAAAGCCTTAGCTTCTTGTTTGCATGCAAATTGATGCTGCTAATTAGAAATAAACTTTACCGAAATGTTGGGGTTTTTAGCACTCTTTGCCTCCTGACCAGCAGGAAGGGCAAAGAGAACACGCCCCGACTAAGATGAGACCAAGAAAGGATAGGGCCGGCTGGCCGCCTTCACCCAGCCCTCCCTTCTCCAGAGGGAAGACACAGAGGCGCCAGGGAGAATGTCACAGCAGACTCATTTAATGGGAAGATACCAGGGGCTAAAGTAAGAAGCAGGAATCTATTAACATAAAAGTAGGCAGGACAGGGGGAGGTAGGTGCGGTCAGAGAGGGTGGCGGGGCCAATCCATGGGATCAAGTTAGCCTTATTTTACATCACAAACCATAGCGAAACCTCCCAACCAGGAGACAGGCAGGTTGGATCTCCAAAACCAGGAAGTGAGCACTGGGCCATGAGGTGGGCCTTTTACCCTTGATGTGACGTGCCCCACACCTAATACCTTAAAACAAGCAAGGCTTCTTCTTGAAAAATCTCCATTTTTAGAAGTTCTTACTGTTCTGTGCATTCCTTCTCATAAGAATACCTTTACTTTGTCTCTTCATTAATTTGGACTTTCCTAACCAAACAGCTTTCAGTTTTCAACTTCAAGCAAATAACATTTTTTGCCAGTCCTGTGGCTTCAACTCAGGGCCTGGGCCAACATAGCTTTTTTCAGTAACTTATTGCCAAAAATTAAGAGGCAAACATATTAATATTATCAAAAGCTCTTCACTGTTCATTCTTTTTTAAAAAAATGTACTCAAAAAATGTACTCAATGTATCAGTATAAAACACTATTTAAAAGCCTGCTCATGCATTTACGCAATAACCTCTGGATCTCTATGAGCCCCATTAGCCCAGTTCAAGTGCACTTGGTACAAGCTTGAACTTCCTTTGTTTATTTTCACCAGTTTTGACCTTGACTCTGTCTTTAACCAGCTCAGAGAAAAAAAAAACTGAGTGCCTGCAAACTTTATTCAACCCAAATGCATGCAATAAATTTTAGTTAAATATTTTTTTAAAATATACAAGTTTGAAATTCACAACATTTAGGTTTTTCAAAATATTAATTTCCATCTTTGAAATATTTTATCTGGATACTAGGTACCCATTCCGACACTCTTTCTTAGTACCATCAGCTACAGCTGAGTAACAGATGTTCATATTTGCTGCTCAAATGTGTAGTCTCTGGTCCAAAGCACAGATGTCACCTGAGAGTTGCTAAGAAATGCAGAAGCTAATAAATCACAGTCAGCATTTTAATAAGATTTCTAGGTGATTCATATGTACATTAAAGTTTGAGAATCATTGCTTTGGGTAAGCAAACTTTGTCATCAGTTTGCTATATTGGCCCCACTTTGCTCATTTATATGAATTGTATTTTCATAAGCATTTATCTGACATTATGATACCTAGGTCATTTGGATAATGATGATAAAGATGATGATGGTGATGATGTAGGAAATAGTGTTGGTGACAATACCACAAATCATTTTTAGGTATATTGTTTGTCAGCACATATAATCTTTACACATTTCTATAAGATTGGTGCTATTTGGCCTTTAATTTTAAAGATAAATGGTAAGGACACAAACTGTTAAAACTTATTATCCAAGTCCTTATATTCTATATGTAATTTTGCATTTCTTATACGAGTTCTAACCTACAATATTCTCTGTAATATATAGCCCAGTGTCTACCAATATTATAGTTATTTTAGCTTCCCATGCATAGTAACATGGATCTACATTTCCAATAATATTTTCTATGATTTCTAATATGCTTATGTTAAAAGCATAAAATACCCAAACTCTTCTTTTTTTCAGGTTTTGCAAAAGCCATTTATTTTTGTTGAATTTCCTTTCCACTTATTATCTTTTTTTTAAAAATTCTGTACAACCATTGAGATAAAAAGTGCTCTGTTAATATGCCCTTCTTGTCTCAAGCTGAAGCAGTTTTTCTCATTTTCACCCCTTTTTATAATGCTCATTTTATAATTATCATATATTAGACCTATTTATGTATTTATCCCCAGAATGAATGAAAATTTCATGAGGCACATTACTCTTATGCGTATCTCAATAAACCACAGAACTTAGCAGAAAGTTTGTAACATGATACCAGTATGTATTTTCTTAATTCAGAGTATAAGAAATTCTATTCATTTTTATTAAACTGAATGTTTAAATCTTTACAAATGACATCATCATTACATAGCTTAAAAATACAACTATAAAGCCAGAATAAATTTGTAATTTTTTCTTGAGCACTTCCATGGATACATTTTTTAATCTAGAATTTGGATTTGCTTTTTTTTAAAACATAAAAAGAGGAATAAGCTTGGTTAATAATAAAAATGCTAAAGATTTTTCTGTATTTGATATATGCAAGATATATGGGACCTTAATTTTAACCAATATTAATAGCAAAATAATTTTTAAAAGTTGTTTAGATTTCTTTTTTAAGAAAGGTTTTCTGGATAGCCTAGGCTCTTTTCAAATAATCTCTGCAACCTAGGCTGGTCTTTAACATCTGATCCACCTACTTTAGCCTCCCAAAAAAGTTCTTTGATTCATAGTTTATACATTTCTTTACTTCATTTTTCACTCTATCGAGGCCAATATTCCAGGTGAGTTAAGTAGGAATGATTCTTTAAAGTAGATATTTTTTTCCTCATTCAACTTAGAACCACAAGATGTTTTAGATGCAATCCCTACCACTAAAAAAACTATATTTAGATAAATCAGAGAGGATCAAACATTATTATCCATAGTTGTCTATAAAAAAACTGGTCTCTTCACATCTGTTCTCTGATGACTTTTGAAAAGGTTTCAAGGACATTCATAATTCTTCATCAAAAGACTTTGAAAAATTAGCTTCATAGTTAATCTTTTTATGTCATATTTGATTCTTTCTATCTTGGCAAATTCTAGCACAACTGACCAACTGGAGCCAAATATTTTGTTGCATTTTCTGATGTGATATTATCACTTTCTCTAGATACACAGTAACTGCACATTATCTGTGACCTACCATGAAATGGAAAAGTCAGTTAGCGAAGGTTATTTAGTAGGATGATCTGTGGGGATCATCAGAAAGAAGCAGAGTAATCAAAGAAAGAATTAATTGTCATGCTAGGGAACAAAGTAGTTGTGTGAACAAAATTATTGAAATAGGAAAGAGTTGGCTACATTGATAGACTGCATTCAATTCAGTATAGAGCATCTTTCTTAAACAACTTCTATTTAATTATATTATTGAATTATCCCTAGCTTCTCATTCTTTATATTAGCAATTCCTATTTTAAATTTAATGGATACTAATATAGATGTTTATAAAGGGTTTTTTAGTAGCTTTTATGATATTTTCTTCTTTTTTAATATGGGTAATGAGGCTTGAACTCAGGGCCTGGGAGAGGTCCCTGAGCTCTTCAGCTCAAGGCTATTGCTGTACCCCTTGGAACCCAGCTCCACTTCCAGTTTTCTAGTGATTAATTGGAGTTAAGAGTCTCATGGCCTTTAGTGCCTGGGCTGGCTTTCAACCACTATCCTCAGATCTCAGCCTCCTGAGTATGTAGGATTACAGGCGTGAGCCACTGGGCCTGGCTTATGATATCTTCTGTCTTGGTTCTCACCATATGTTAATATGTTTGTCAAGAGTCGTGTGTGCTTTCCAAATTGTTCATACTAGCTACTTATGCCTTTTGCTAACTTTTTTATTTAATTACCTTTTTAAAACTATTAAACTAAGAATGCCTAGAGAAAGTGAATTCTAGTTTCTATAGAATTTGAGTCAAATACTTGGATAAGCTTAATAAAAATGATTAACAAAAGAGATTTAAGTTAGATCTTGATGAGAAATTTTAAAGATTGGAGATAAAAACCAGAGACAATGGCATAAACCTATAATCCCAGGTACTCAAGAGCCAGAAACAGTAAAGATATTGAGATCGTGGCCAATCAGGGAGAAATTAGCAAGATCCTCTCTCCAAAAAGAGACTGGAAGCACAAATCAAATATTAGAGTACTTGTAGAGCATACACAAGGCCAAGACCTTGTACAAAATTTGCAAAAAAGAGATTGAAAATGACCAAGATTTTTTCCTATAGAAATATGAAAAGATTTCACATTCAGATTATTTCTAGAATTTCTAAGTGTAATGCTACCTAAAAGATATCAAAAGTAATCACGGGAAGTGAAAGATAGTTTTTATAAACGAAGATACATAAAGCATTGGCATGAATTGTGAATGTTCATTTATATGCACTAAGAAAATAATGTTTGGATATGTGGAAATGTTTGCTTATAACCATATTTTTCCAAAAGAAAACATGAATCAGGTGATACACTGATAAATAAAGTAGGCAAAATCGATTGGGTCATAGAATGTTTTTATACCTTAAAGAACATTTTTTCTGAAATAGGATAAAAGTGGAAGATAAGCCCTCAATGACCCCTCTCATAGCTGAGATCCAATGAAAAGTGTGACTGGAAACAGGATTCCTCAAGTTAAGTACATTTTTAGTAATTTAGAATAGGAACAAAAAGTGAGCACACTAGAACTTTTAAGTATATGAGATTCAAGAAAAACTTGATAGATAAAATCAGAGTAATTGGGTAACTGAATAGATGAGATGATGAGGGGAAGGAGAGGACTTTCTAAACTGGAATTTCCTCTAATTTTGATTTATTTTTATTTGTTCATGGACTTGGCTAAATACAGCCAGATATATAAGAAAACAAATACAGAGAAGAGAAACTATATAGAAAAATGAAATCAGATATTATGTACTGGTCAATTTAGTATACAATAAAATCAATGTGTGAAATTATCTCAACAAGGTGGTCGCAAAACAAGTATTTGGTTGTTTAAATTTGAGCATTGGGAAGTAAAAAGGCAAGCAAAGAAGAAACATGTCATTGCCATTAATTTTCTCATTGGAGAGCTAGCACAAATTCCCAGATAACAAATTATATTTCAGAGAAATCACTTCTGCATATCATTGACTTGATAACTAGTAAATTAAAGAGTCCAAAGGATACATACTTACCATTAAACGCTGTAATCAAGAAAGGGTTCTGATATCACCATGTCTTTGTGGCAGATGAACAACAGTTGTGGGTAATGGCATGAAGTAATATATGTAATCTTCATAGGACAATCAATTAACATGCTAACCTATGAAAATCTGACCACAATGTCCAAACTTTTCATTCTATAAGATGACAGTTTTCACTCCACATAGTTCTATAACAATTACCATGGTTCATAAGAAAATAATAAATATAAGTGACTATTGTGGGAAAAATACAAACCTACTTCTTACAAAAAAGTATAGAAAGTAGTTCCTGTCCTTTTCCACAATCTACTAGCATTACTCTATGCTTGTTGGAGTATCCATATGCTTGGAAGTTGTAAAAAATGATATTGGATGGCACTGAGTTTGGGGTGTTTATTGTATACATGTAATTATTCTGTAAATGTTTTCCCAATTAATCTTCACAATAACTCAGTTTTAAAGATCTTTCATGTACATCATCTCATGTAACCCTATGATAGTTAGCAAATCATAGCTTTATTCTTAAATTCGTTTTTACAAAATGCCACATTGTATCTCAAAAATCATGACATTTGACCAAGAATGACCAGTGTTTTTGACAAAAGGCAAAAGCCAGTACATGTAAACAAAGTTGCTAATAAGGATGATAGGAAATTTAGCAAATGAGCATTTCATAATACCTTGGCCAATTTAACAGATTATATTTTGACTCTTCTTCCAGTACAAGAGAAGATATAACAGTGTATTCTCAAAGACCTGGGTTCAATTCCTCGGTACCACATACATAGAGAAAGACAGAAGTGGTGCTGTGGTTCAAGAGGTAGAGCTCTAGCCTTGAGAAAGTCCAAGGACAGGGCTCAGGCCTGAGCCATGCCCGGGACTAGGAAAAAAAAAAAAGAAAAACTGAGAATGAAGATTAGAATTTTTACAGTGATTTCTATTGCTAGACTGAGTTTCTGCTTGTATAACTGTTAGTTATGCAGGTCCTTGGATTTTATTAGGAGTACACATGAGAACCAAACCAATTGTATGAACCAGTATACTTTTCTAATGATTAGTTTCCATGACAAAGGCACATGCTTCTTCTACTGATGTATTGTGTTTCCTTACCAATTAACCTTTTCTCTCGACAGTAAAATAAAGAGTAATTGAGTTGACGTTGGCCAATTAAACAAGCCTGCCAACTAAATGATGGGTAATAATAAGCTCCTATGTCCCTACTTGCATTCATTACCTTTAAAAGTAAATAACATGATTATTTTATTTCTACCATTTTTCATTGGGTAAATTATTGAATTATCTAACCTCATTTTACTCATTAAAAATTAAGGTTTATAATACATATTTAGTAGTATTTCTATAAGATTATGGGATTAAAGATCAGGTAAATAAACTGGCTGGTCTTATATTACTGCTTGAACAAGGCTTAGAGATCTGTCACTTGGAACCAGACCTCTGACGTGCTGAAAGAAGGATCTTAATAAATTTCTACTACAAAACAATAAAATGGAGCAAGGTAGACAAAACAGTTTATGACTATGGAAAACAACCAAAGGCCCACATGAAATTGAAAAGTGATTAGTTAAATTACATATTCAGTAAGAGCAGTCCAAATGTATGGTTGATATGCTTACAGTTGCTCCCTACACTCAAGGATAGGTTGTAATCATAGTCCTAGTAAAGTGAGGAAGCCATAAAAAAATAAAATAAAAATAAGAATCTAGCAGATTCATTACCACAGGAGATGAGTTTATTTGAATTAAATGTAGAAAATCACATGCCCAAAATCCTTGTCAGTAACTTTGGTGACAAATGAGAAGACATCCTTGTAACTCAGCTGACATAATGGTTCAGTCTTGATTAGGGCAAGACACAGAATGGTTGACTGGCTGTTATTTTAACCTAATTAGGAAACCATCAAGTCAAAAAGTTATAATGTAAAAGGCTGGGATATAAGCACTCATTTTAACTACTTTGTACTCATTACCTTACAAATGCAACTGTAATCCCTCTACACATCACTCCGACAATAAAATATTTTTTAAAGACTTAAAAAGCATCTAAATTTCTAGTAGACTCGCTAACACAGGTACAGATCTTTTGGCAAAAGCTGAAAACCTTATTTGCTTTAAGTCTTTGAAAGTGAGTGCTGACCAACTGTTGCTTGATAACAACAAGGATATGTTTAACTATGAGGAGATAGACCAAGTTTGTATGGTTGCTTGATACTTAACAAAAGTGAAAAGCAACTCAACGAAAAGGTGGGAGATAATGTTTTTGACAAATGCTGCTGGAACAAGCGAATACACACATGTTAAAGAATTTGTTTAAACACAATTTTGCCAGTCCTGGGGCTTGAACTCAGGGCCTGGGCACTGTCCTTGGACACTTTTTGCTCAAGACTAGCACTCTGTCGCTTGAGCCACAGAGTCCCTTCCAGCTTTTTCTGTGTAGGGAGTACCAAGGAATGGAACCCAGGGCTTTATGAATGCTGGGTGAGCACTCTATTACTAAGCTATGCTCCCAGCCCCTTCTTAAACATTTACCCCTTAAAATATCTCAAAATGAATCATAAACTTAAAGTAATTAAATGATAATATTTCTTAAAGTATAAGAAAAAAACTTTTATGCCTATGAGATAGAGTTCTTAGAAATTATACCAATAGTAAAACTTGTGAAAGGAAAAAGTAGATAAATTAGATTTCAACAATAAAGACTTTTGTGGTTCAAAGAAAGAAGAAAATGCAATCAAGTTACACACTGGAAAACAATATCCTCTCTCTCCCTCCCCCCTCTACATACACACAGGCCATTTATACAAAACATATATATTTCAATTCAATATCAAGATAGACCATGCAATCATAAATTAGTGATTAAAATATAATGGCTAATAATTATATATAAAAAGTAAATTATCATGGGCTGGGAGTTTGGCCTAGTGGTAGAGTGCTTCCTTAGTATGCACAAAGACACAGGATCGATTCCTCCATACCACATATACATAGAAAAAGCCAAAAACCGGTGCTATGGCTCAAGTGGTAGAGTTTTAGCCTTGAGAAAGCCCAAGGACAGTGCTCAAGCCCTAAGTTCAAGGCCCAGGACTAGAAAAAAAAGTAAATCGTCATCAATAATCCAAAAATGAAAACCCTAATAAAATTTGTAAGTGAAATCTTCTGATATGACACACCATTGTAACAGAATGAAGAAAGACACAAGATGTGTGGTCATCTCCATAAATAAAGAAAAGGCACTTGGTAAAATTCAACATCCTTTCAGATTGAATATTATGAACAAATTAGATATGATAGACTGTTTACCTCAACATAAAAAAGATCATATGACAAACCTGCACTCAATATCAGAGTTAATAGAGATTTTTTTTTGTCAGTCCTGGGCTTGAGCTCAGGGTCTGATCACTGTGCTTGGACTTTCTCAAGGCAAGAACTCTACCACTTGAGCCTCAGCACTACTTCCAGCATTTTTCTTTTGTTCATATATTTTCATTGTAATTAATAGGATTACATTATATTCACCAGATAGATGACATTACTTCACAAATATTGATACCCTTTCTCATGTCATGGTCCCCATTTCCCTCTCCTCCTCCCCCCCGCTCATCTTGATTTCCCCCCTTCCCCCTTCCCCATCCTATTTCAAATAACCAATTAAGCGTATACAAAATATATCAGGTAACCAGGAGAAATACTGTAACAATATGAGATAACTAAGTCTTTCCATTTCCTTACAAATGGGGCAATGTCCTTCTTTCTGACAGCAGCATAGAATTCCATTGTGTACAAATACCACATCTTGTTGATCCACTCATCAACTGAGGGACATCTGGGTTGGTTCCATATCTTTGCTATGGTAAATAGTGTTGCAATGAACATCGTTGTGCTAGTGGATTTAGTATGTCCTTGTTTCTGGACAAGTGGTTAAAAGACAAGTAGTGGAATTGCTGGGTCATAGGGGAGTTCCATGTTTAGTCTTTTGAGGAACTGCCATACTGCTTTCCAGAGTGGTTGAATGAGTTTGCACTCCCACCAACAGTGTAGTAGTGATCTCTCCTGGCCTCATCCCCTCCAGCATCTGTTGTTATTAGATTTCTTGATCCTGGCCATTCTAACTGGAGTGAGGTGGAATCTTAGAGTTGTTTTGATTTGCATTTCTTTTTATGGCCAGCGATGTTGAGTATTTCTTCATGTGTCTATAGGCCATTCTTATTTCTTCTTCAGAGAAGACTCTCTTTAAGTCTTTGGCCCATCTTTTAATGGGATGGTTGTTTCTTTGAAGATTAGTTTTGGAGTGATTCAACTTTTTAGCTGTTGATATATTTTAGATATAAGGCCTTTGTGTGTTGTATGGTTAGTGATGAACTTCTCCCATTCTTTAGGCTTTCTAGTTAATTTGCTAGCTATGTCCTTTGCCATACAGAAGCTCTGCAGTTTAATGCAGTCCTACTTATCTAGCCTTTCTCTGATTTGTTGTGTTTCTTGGTCCTTACTAAGAAAGTTTCAACCTGTGTCAAGGAGACCTAGTGTATCTCCTACTCCTTCTTGTAAAGTTTTCAGTCTATCGGCTTTTACCTCGAGGTCTTTGATCCATTTGGAGTTAATCCTAGCACAAGGTGACAAAGAATGATCCAACTTTAGTTTTCTGCAGGTGCTTAATCAGTTCTGCCAGCACCATTTGTTGATGTATGTGGTACCGAGGAATCAAACCTGGATCTTCATGCATGCAAGGCATGCACTCTACAACCAGGCCAAACTGCTGGTTTGAAAGAGTTCTCTCAAAAAAAAAATGCTGTGTGGATACCCAAAGCAATAAGAGAAGAGAAAGAATTAAAGGGCATCTAAAGGGAAATGAAGAACTCATATTTTCATTGTCATATATAACATCAATCTCTGTATCAAAAACCCCAATGCCTCTACTAAAAAGTACTTGAACTAATAAACAAATCGAGAAAAAGTTTAGCATAAAATTTACCAACCAATAAAAAAGTGTCATGTTATATGCCAATTGTGATCTGAAAGGAAAATCAAGAAAGCAATCAATTTGTAAAAACTACAATAAAATAGGTAACAACAAATCAACCCAAGGGTACATATCTTTACAGTGCAAACTGTGAAACCTAGATGAAAGAAATTGGAGAAAGATGTGTAAAGGCATGCTATGTACACATATTTACAAAAGCTACTCAATTATTAGACTATAATTTTATGATATATAAATTATGCCTCAATATGCTTATAATGAAAGAAATGAAAAGTGAATATGAAGAATGTATGGTAGTATAATGTGACTGACAAATCTGGAAGTAAATGAATTCCTGACTTTGCTTATCTTTGCAGAATTAGTCACAGTCGTCTAGATATGGAGTTAACATAAATGTCCATTAAAAGTTGAGAATTTGATTAAGTATAGCATAATCATACAATGGAATATTATTTATCCTTAATGTACTGTCAATGCTGATGTCTCTAACCCTTGAGGGTATATGCTAAATGAAAGAAATCTGTCACAGAAAGATAAGTACTATGTGATTTTATTGTATATGTTATTGAATTATCCAAAGTCATAAAAGTGTGTGGTAGCATGGTAGACACCTGTGAATGGACAATAAGGAACTAAGAGGTATAAAGTTGTAGTTATTCATGATGAATAAGTTGTAGAGATAGACTGAACGATATAGTAACTATATTTTGATCTTGTAAGCTTAAGAGGGCAGAGTTTAAGTGTTTTGACTTTGGGAAAAAAAGAAAGAAATCAAGAAAGAATGAAAGAATTTAGTTGATGGATATGGGTATTATCCTGGTTGTAGTCATGAGTTTATGGGGCATGTCACTATCTAACTCATCATATTATTACCATTTATTAGGTCATTTTTTGTTTAATAGTAAAATATTAATGAGCAGTTAATATTTGTATTTTCTCATTACATTTGCCTCTTAAGATAGTGATTTTGTTTTTTTCTTTTTTAAATTTTTTTTATATTTTTATTGTAATTAATATAAGGGTTACATGATATTTGCCAGATAGAAGGTGCATTAATTCACATACATTGATACCCTTTCACATGTGATTTTGTTTTTTTCTATCTGATATTTTCAGGACACATATGCAAGTATACCATGTTTGGTATCTTTTCCTTTACTTGGGTTTTGTTATATTTTGCCTTTTGCGACTTAGAGTGAAGAAATGATGTAGTATTTTCTTACAAACTATCAATTCTATCTGTGGAGTAGAAGCATAACCCCTTCTTATATTCAGCAGGGAAGCAATGATGGTCAGCTTCCTTGGAAGGAGAGAAGCTCCTACACCTACAGGGGAATTTTCTCTTCAATGTTAGATCAATCCATTGTCTGTCCTACTGATCTAGGTACTAGGAAACATATCAGTTGATAGAACTTTACCTCTTCCATATGTATCTAAATCTGTTTTTTTTAATCCTCAGTGATATTAATTTTATCCCAACATTTTAAGTATGTACTTAACCAAGTGAAATCTATCTTATGTATAAAAATCAATCTCTAGAGATCACTATGAAGACTTCCAGAGGTTCTCTGTATATTGGACCCAGTATTTAGTAAATTTGCTAATTTAGTAATTGGTGCAGACAGTAGAATAAATAACATTCTAATAAAATCCATGTAAGATAAAATTTGAATTCTTATATATGACTTGGGATAAGCTATTATGTAATCATAATTCATTTAAGGATTCAGTATATATCTTAATGACTAATAAATTTGACATTACATATAAAAATATCATCATGTCATACCTCTGTTTATAAAATTCCAAAGATTCTCTTTACCTACACAGATAATATATTAATACTAGCAGGCATGTGGAACTCTTCAGAATCCAACCCGTCTTGACCGTTCTTGCATTGTCTCCTGATATTTTCTTCAGCATTCCCCTCATTATGGAAAAATTAAGCAAGAAATTTTATTACTACTTCACTGTAGTTTATCCTGTTTCCTTTTCTTGAATATTTCACTCCTCCTATATCTAAGGAAAACATTTCCTAGGCTCCTAAGTGTGTATCAGTATCCATTAAGTGTACTGTCCGTTATTTAGTAGACATGTTATATATGTATTTGTTAATACATAGCTACTCTTTAATGCTTATGTATTTTAACCATGCTCATTTATGTACACAGTCACAATTTCCTACTAGCCTATCAACATGTGTCTACCACTACATCATGTAATGCACACGTTTGTATGTTGTGCACATGCCAACATTTACTGATGTAAAAATACTAAATTAATGACATGATAATAGGTTATAATTTCTGGGTAAGCCATATACTGAGGCTACCATAACACACAGACTTACAAGTAGATTTTTAAACAATTGATTAGCTCTAAACGTTGGCCCTCATGGTACTTGGCCTATATTACTCACTTTCTTCTGTCTTTTATAATTTCATTGGCAAATGTCAAGGATCTAAGAGGAAAATTCTTCTGGATTCCTTTATATTTAATGGATTGTTTGAATCTTCATTTCATATTGGATTCTTTCCTTGTCTGAGGTATTTATGTTGATGTTCTAGAAATGCATGATAAACTGTGATTCTTTATGTCTGTAAACAAAGCAATATGTCTTTAATCAAGAAAAATGGTCTCCTTACTCACCTTCTGTTTTAAGTCCTATATATTTAATTCTTCTATATCAGTGTTGTAAAACTTTTTCAGTCACAGTATCTTTTTATATTCTTCACAATTATTGGAGACTCAAAAAGCTTTTGTTTCTGTAGATTACCAAGGTTGAATGTAGTTCAGAATTTGAAACATTTGTTACTAATTCACAAACATTTGTATTAAAATGAATGTTTTGTGTAAATAGTACAACTGAAAAGACAGAGTGAAAATATACAACTGAAAAGACAGAGTGAAAAGGTGGTATTATTTTCCAGTTGTTTAAGTCTCTTCAATGTGTAGCTTAAGAGGATACTTCTTATCAGCTTAAGGCTGATATTTCTGCCTTTTTTTAACAGTCATGGATTGCCATATCTCACATGATGTATCCAAGAAAATTCATAAAAGAATGAAAGATAACATGGAAAATAACATCATGGTGTTACTATGAAAATAGTTTTGACCTTTTTAATCTTCCTGGGGGGTTTCCACCCCCCAGGAACTGCTGTTTGAGGGAATGTCACTATTCTTGTACCTCCTGTGGCTATATTCTTTTAGAGAATAGGAACTTGTGTTTCTGAAGCACTTACCTGGTATTATGGGCAGATTTCAAATAAATAATATGGAAGTACCCTTGGCCTTTTCTCCTGCAGGATGAAAGTGTTAACAAAATTTGTGCTCACTCTCTCTCTCTCTCTCTCTCTCTCTCTCTCTCTCTCTCTCTCTCTCTCTCTCTCCTCTCTCTCTCTCTCATTCTGTCTCTCTCTCATTCTGTCTCTGTCTCTGTCTCTCTGTGATCACTAGCTTTTTCTGTTTCATATGATCTATTTATATTGCCTTGAAAATGTCACAGTATGGCATTTTTCTAGAGGTAGGTATTATGACTATCCCAACAAATTGAAAATATAGATATGCTAGTAAGAATCACACTAAAACGCAGAAAAAAACAACTAAGTAGCAAAAAAGAATGTAAAATTATTTAAAATATGATTCAGTTTGTTTGAAGTTTGGAAGAAAGAATACAAATATTGAATAGTGTAAATATAAAAAAGGAAAGGAAACAGAACCATGCATATACACTGTATATTAAGTAAACATATCTTCTTATACTTAGAAACTAGTAAATTTAAACAGAGTACATGCCTATAAGCATATGTAATATCTAGTTTTCCTACTGGTAGTCTTTTGTTATATCTTATGAAATAACAGTTGTGTAAGATATTCATGATAGTTCCAGGGGACCAAGGGTAATTCCTATAGAATCCACATTTTGGGGGTTACACATGAACTACCGTAAAATACTATAGTAGATTCCTTAAATCAGAATTCTCATAATTTTCATTTCCTAGCTTGTGTATAAGGAAAATAGTGATAGCAGATGTCAGTAAACTTTATGTGAGTGTCAAATATAAGTATTTTAGATTTGATGAGTCATTCAACCTCTATTACAGCTATTGGATGATGTGTTGTAACAGAAAAGCAGACAATGCATTAATGAATTAGTGTGGCAGAGTTCCCATAAAATTTTATTTATAAAAGTAGGCAGTGTGAATGCTTTAGCTCATGAGCCAATGCTTGCAAAATCCTAGTATCTAGTTTACCCTATCTGAATTTAGTTTTAATATAACCAGTACTCACATATTTATACTTTGTGTTTCATGGAAAATCTTTTAAAACTAATCTGAACAATATTGTTCTCAAATGATGGCATTTAATCTAATTACAAAAGACATGACTGTTGGCCTGGAGTTTGGCCTACTGGTAGAGTGCTTGCCTAGCATGCACAAAGACCCTGGTTCAATTCCTCGGTACCACATACATAGAAAAAAGCTGGAAGTGGTGCTGAGGCTCAAGTGGTAGAGCTCTAGCCTTGAGAAAGTCCAAGGACAGGGTTCATGCCCTGAGCTCAAGCCCAGGACTGGCAAAAAAAGACATGATTGTCCTTTTGGTGCCTACTATATTACTGGTCTTATAAATTATAACTGGAAAAGATGATAGGAAGCAATGTTTAATCAGAGACTGGAAAGAGCTATGCAATTGCAGATGCCATCTATTGCTGGCACTGGGAGCATTGTATAACAAGTCCTGACATGGATAGAGTATTGGAATTCAAATATGCAAGTTCTTAGGTTGATTTTAGAGTATAAAAACAAATAAGAAAGACAAAGAAACATAAATGAAGATCACAAAGAGTTTTTTGATTCAACCACATTGAAAATGAGAAGTTGTTTAAGGTCATGGGAACATAATCAGAAAGCTTGTTTAGGAAGATTAATCATTTTGAAATGTCAAGAGTAGGAAAGAAGGAAACTGGGTACAATGGAATGAGGAACTTGAGAATCAATGTGAGAAGATCTTTAGGACCCAGACTAAGATTGAAGAACATGGTGATAAGGAAAATTGAAAGAAGTAGGCTGAGTCAGTCTCAAGTAGAATTTTAGAGACATATTTATTGCTGCATGTGAGTGTGACCAAGAGACACTTAGTTTTCTAGCTTGAGAGAAGAAGCTTTTGAAGCCAATCATTGAACCTGACAGAAGAACAGGTTTAGGAAGGAAGATAATAGACTTTTCAATGTCTAGGAAAGGAAAATGTTAACTGAGACTTAAATTAGAAAAACTATTTCCTGTCATGCATTCTTTGTGGCATCTTTCACCAGATGGTGATGGACTTGCAACAGGCTTTGTTGATAGATTATGTAACTCTTTCTATGCTAGAAGACAATCCACAGCAACAGTTTTCAGAGGCCTTCCTAGCATCTGAATGCATTTGTAGCAAACACACACACACACACACACACACACACACACACACACACACTCCCCTACCTGGAGGAAGTGCTGGGGCTAAGTGAACGGACTAGATCCAGTAGAGTGAAAGAGCATATTAAATTCAAAAATCCTTAAACATATTATTCTACAACCGCTTCTTTTAAAACTTGAATTTGATAAGGAATATGAATAGGAAAGCAATGGAACTCTAGGAAGAAAATCTTGAAGATTTGGCTGTTTGACTTCCTCTTTTTTCTTGACTTCTTGATGTCTTCATTTTCTTGAGTTCTTTGTTTTGAGGAAATTGTAACTGTACTGTAGCTTCAAGGTCTTGGTACCCATATCCACTGCTTAGAGTTTTCTTTCTGATAATACTTGTATTGTTTTCTCCCTTGCCTACTTTGTTCTATGTTACCTAATTTATTTTAAACAGAAAAAGAAATCTCAGTGGCTAAGAACAGTAAAATTTCTTGCTAGCCAGGCACCAGTGGATCACACCTGTAATCCTAGTTCCTCAGGAGGCTAAGATCTGAGGATCATGGTTCCAAGCCAGCCTGGTTGGAAAAGTCCCTGTGAGACTCTTATCTCCAATTAATTACTCAGAAACTGGAAGTGGCACTGTGGCTCAGGTGATAGAAGGTGAGCTCTGAGCACAAAGAAGCTCAGGGTTGGCACCCAGGACTGAATTTCAAGCCCTATGCCCAACAACAACAAAATTCTCACTAATACAAACTTTGTTCTTGTGTGAGTAACTAACACCTTCCTTTCAAATTGTGACTCATGAGGCCCCAAGGAACTTTGTCATTATGGTTTTGGCAACTCTAGCAATCTATCACCTGCTTTGTAGGAGAAGATCAAGTTTTGAACTAGGCCTGGTACCAGAAAGCATCACTTTTGCTCAGATTCTTTTGGGAATGTTCATTTACGTTGCCACACATAATGAAAAGGGAGGCTGGAAAATAGCTCTCTACACAAGTAAGAGAAAACTATCAGTCTCCAATGAGATGGTGGATTTTATTAAAATGGCCCCCTTTTAGTGAATTCTGCACTAGTCACACTTTTATAAAATTGCAAACATTTCTTAACTTCCCTTAAAATTCTCTATCCTCAATCTTTACTTCCTATTGCTTTTCTGCAGCATTTCTCACTACATTACAATCTTTTACATTTTATAACATTATCTTATTTAATAACTAATTTATCCACAAAATAGAATTCAAATTGAGAGAGATTGTTGCTTATATTCGCTGTCATATCACTGGACACTAGTATATCTTCAACAAATCCTTGTTGCACTGAAATCATACATCTTCTTCAACTTGAAGTAGCATAGGTACTCCTAGACTGACATTACATTTCTAATTGTATTTCTATGAGAAAATAATTAGCTAGGCAGATTGACAGAAGAGAGAAATAGACCTGTAAGACAGCACAACAAAAAATTCAACTTCAAATAGTTCCCCATTACATACTCATTCATGCTTAATAAGTAATTTTATGTGGATAAGTATGAAGCTTAGACTACATTCTGAGCTCAAAATGGGAAATTCAGTATCCATATTACCTTTTTTGTGTCTCTTTTTAGTTTCTCTTCCATTTGTCTAAAGCTGGTATCGATGGCTTAATCCAAAACCTGGAGTTTGGGGAACACATATAATTCTCAAATCACAGAAGATTTGAATTGTTCCTCTATTAAAACAATAAAACAAAACCGATAAAGGTTAAATAACTTTCCCAAAGTCATCTGTTCAGTGGATAATCAGCAGTATTTAGGTTTGTGATTTTGCTTTCAGGCACTCTCACTGCTAAGCTTCAGTTTTTGCCTCTTCCTTCTTTATATATACATACATGATACTAATAAATTTCTCACTAATAAGGCATAAATTACTGAAAAGCCTTGCTATGTTATCCACTAGAGTAACACTTTGTTTTATGAGACATGAACAAAGTTTGGTTGGGAGCCTGGCTTAGCAGTAGAGTGCTTGTCTAGCATGCACGAAGACCAGGATTTGATTCCTTGGTACCACATGTATAGAAAAACCTGGAAGTGTTGCTGTGGCTCAAGTAGCAGAACTCTAGCCTTGAGACCCAGAGTTTAAGCCCTGAGACTGGCAAAAAAAATAACAAAGGTCTAATTCTGTTACCCAAGCATTAACCTACTATGAGAAACATGTTGGCTTACCTGTAGTTAAGGCTTGATGTATGACTTTGAGAAAATCACATAGGGGGCATTATCAGGGGAAATTATATTTTTCTAAAAAAAGAGAGGTTATCTTAAATAAGGCCCCTTAAAGAACCTTCTTAATAAATAATATTCTTAAATAAGAGGTTCACACCAGTATCACCTCACATTCCTACAATTTCTCAAATAGCAAGATCCTTCCTTGTTTTATTTTGCTCAAAACAAAAATCTGTCTGGGAAAGATATTTGGGCTGTATGGCATGTTAAAGTGATGGTTATTTGGATGACTTATAGCAATGAAATCACAGAGCAGCAAGAATTTTAGAAACTGAAAGCAACTTTGTTATAAGAATTAGCATTGATCATATGATATCACAATTTTGAGAACTGGATGCCATGTTGATCAACGTTTGGAAAGATACTCTCCAAAACAACCCAGAAAGTGGTTATGTTGTGTGGTGTGTAGACATATGGCACAGAAGAAAAAATGAGAAACATATTCGCATAACATAAGATGTTTCACATTATGTAATTATGTGCATGTGGCTTCCAATAGAATTCATAGTGGAACATTACATGTTGATTCAGAAGTAGTATAGTTCAGGAAAAATAGATGCAAATGAGAGTAATACCTTCTGGAGAGCTGAGTTTGGTGATTAATGCATCATTAGGATGAAAAGTTCGATGTTGAATGTGAGGGATTTCAGTACATGAATTGAGTACATGAATGAAAAGATGCAATGTTTCTAATTGCTGTTATCATTTGTATTATAGAATTTTAAGTACTACATTCATACTTACTTTTGATAAGTGGAAAAGTGTTGATTCTAGCTATGCATTGTAAAGTTTCTGTGTTAAAGTTGATCAAAACTGTGCGACATGAACTTCCATTTGGAAAATGGGACGGTATCCTCTTTTATTTGTACAAATGGTATGTAAATGTCCTGAGAGTTTATTTCCTTGTTAAGAGCATTACAAAAGCAGTACAGAGGTTGCATTGAGTGTTAAAATATGAAAATACCAGTTGGGCTCAGTGGCTCATGCCTGTAATCCTAGCTACTCAGGAGGCTGAGATCTGATGATCTTGATTCAAAGCCAGCCTAGACACTAAAGAATCAGAGACTCTTATTTCTAATTAATCACTAGAAAATGGGAAATGGAGCTGTGGCTCAAGGGTAGAGTGGTAGCCTTGAGCTGAAGAGCACAGGGGCAGCACCCAGGCCGAGAGTTCAGGCCCCATGACCAACAAAAAAATACAAAAATATCTAGTACTGTCCCTGAAACCCTGTGTTATCCTTCCTCCCACTGTAATCATGCCTAGTAATTTGACAGTATTCTTGCTTTACATGGAGCTGTTCATTAAGAGTTAGTAGTTAGGCTCAGTGCCTAATACCATGTGAAGAAAAAAGAGTTAATGTTGAATTCATTGAATTTATCAATGCATGGATTATTCTTACTTTCTGATTATGCAAATATCTCACCATCATATTCTTGCATTAGGACCATTTATAATGTACATGGTAACCAACTAAATATTTCAACCAGAAGCCCCTCTCTAAAAAGAAAGAGCTAAATGTATTGGAATGCCTCTAAAAATAAAATATTTAGCACTTAATTGCAGACGTGCGATATTAAATATCTCATTTTTTATTAATACTACCACATGCATGAATAAATCCTACCATAAGCATTAAGCAAGTAGGTAAACAAAGAAATAACACTTCATGTGATGAATGTCAATATAAAGCACGGTTAAACTGCTCTGTCAAGAGACAAGCCTGGAAATGTTAACTGAGTTCCTTTGCTTTACTGCAACCATCTGAATACATACATTCAAATTGCATCTTTAAAAACTTTAAATTGATGCTTTTAAAATTTCTGAAAACACATGCATTTGGAAAACAGATTATAATAAGGTCCCTGTGAAATTTTGACACCATCTTTCTTACATTTCAAAATATACTGAAAAAAACAAAAATAACTACCAAATATTTATTATGCTTTAAAAGATTCTTGACTCTTGACTTTTGTGAAAATTTAAACCATCAGGAAAAAATCTTTTGCTTTATATAAAAAGAAAGATCAGAGTTGGCCGGGAGTTTGGCCTAGTGTTAGAGGGCTTGCCTAGTATACATGAAGACACAGGTTCAATTTCTCTGTACCACATACACAGAAAAAAGCTGGACGTGGTTCTGAGGCTCAAGTGGTAGAGCTCTAGACTTGAAAAAGTCTAAGGACTGTGCTCAGGCCCTGAGCTCAAGCCCAAGACTGACGAAAGAAAGAAAAGGAAGGAAGGAAGGAAGACTGACAAAAGGAAGAAAAGGAAGGAAGGAAGGAAGAAAAGGAAGGAAGGAAGGAAGGAAGGAAGGAAGGAAGGAAGGAAGGAAGGAAGAAAGAAAGAAAGAAAGAAAGAAAGAAAGAAAGAAAGAAAGAAAGAAAGATCAGAACAAAGACTGTAACCAAAGTTTGTGCTTTTTAGAAGGTGATACTTTTCTATTTGGGAATTCTTAAAATTGTGTATGATAGTATGTATTAATGGCCATAAAATTATCTGCAAATAGCTGCCTCTCAAATTGATGCTGAAGGTTAGTTATAAAATGCACTTAATTATTTGTAGTGCATGAATGAGTTCCAAATATTCTGTATCTCAATCATATAGACAATTTGGCAGAAGATAGTAATTCTTCACAAATTAATTTATTTAATGCACCCCAATTGAATTTCTCATTGAAATTTATTTAATAATTTGACCAAGTGATATACTGTGCAAGCTAGAATAGCTGAGGTTGGAGAAAGGGTTAATTTACCAGAAATTAGAATATATTTATATCTTTCAAAACTGCTAGTGTATTAGTATCACAAAAGTCTGAAACAAAACAGCAAACAGAACCCCATGAATTGTTTTAACTGCAGAAAGTGGAACAAATCAGTAACTTATAGACTTACAGGGTAAAAAATTATTAATTTTTGAAAAATCATTTGAGGTCAGAAATTTGACTTAATAGAAATTGAAGGTGATTACATTCTTAGCAAAATTTTAAGGGATGTAAAATGATTCAGAATAAAGTGCTCAAAGCAATAATTGAATATACATAATTTTAGGACTAAAATTAGTAAATAAATGACAAATTAATGAACTTTATTTTTTTTATTTAGAAAAAATGCAATCACAAACCAAACTAAAAACCAGGGAGCCTAGGAAAATATTCTAAATATTTACATTTTGTACATAGTTTGAAATGCACTTGTACAAACAAAAGTACAGCAAAAATGGACAACAGAAACAGCAGATGCTTGACAGGTAAAATGTACTTAGGACATTTCCCAGAATTTTTAGTCATTAAAGCTATAAAATAACCCATGACTAACATTTTTTTTTCATCAGGAATGTAAGTAAAGCACTAGGTGCTGTGGTTCATCCTTATAATTGTAGCTAATCAAGGGACTGAGATCTGAATTTTGAAGTTTGAAGTTAGCCATGACAGAAAATCTGTGGAAGTAGGATAAGGCTATTTTTAAAAATCTATTGGTTGGAATTTGTAAGTGTTCTTCATGTTGGCATTTTTCAAAAATTCAACAGTGTATATATGAATCCTTAGTGTTTTCATTAACATTTTGTCCTTATTCCAATGAATTTAACAGACACGTGAGCCAAAAATTCATAAAAATATGGTTGGTGGAGCTATTTATTATCATAAAAAATTGGAATCAAGCTAAGTACCTAATAATAGAATGTTCACATGCTGCATTCATATACAGCTTATAACTCAGATCTGAAACCTCCATTTTCAGAGTACTTAATGGCCTGAGGAAAAACTCACAGTATAACATTAAGTAAAGAGAATAGATACATAATATTTGTAAGGGTTGATCTCAATTAAATTTAAAAATTGTAGTTATAATAATTAAGTATATTACCCATCTTTCACTTGGATGGGTATTCCAAGAAGTAAAATATGCAAATAAATACTTTGGGACATATTTTAAGTGAGAAAATGTTTGCTCTTACAATTTTTTTTTGCCAGTCCTGGGCTTGAGTTCAGGTCCTAAGCACTGTCCTTGGGCTTTCTTTCTTTCTTTCTTTCTTTATTTATTTATTTTTTATTGTAATTAGTAAAAGGGTTACATGATATTTGCCAGATAGAAGGTGCATTAATTCACATACATTGATACCCTTTCACATGTCTTGGTACCCGTATCCCCCCCCACCCCCCACCCGTCTTGGTTTTCTCCCCTTCCCTATCAAATTTCAAATATCCAAATACAAATAAATTCAATAAATCAGATAACAAAGTGAGATACTATACCAATATGAGATAACCAAGGGACAGCAAAGGAGATGAGAGACAACATAGTACATTAAGGACAACAATCATTCATTATATGGCTTTTGTTTCACTATCCTGGAGGTCCTTTCAATTAGCTTCACATTATATGTCCTTATGTACCAAGATTTTGCTCTATTGCAAATCTCTGCTAGTAGAGCCCAAGGTTTCTACTCATTATGACGAATGAGGGAAACCATTGAGCCTAAGTTCCTTTGAGTCTGGCTTACTTCACTTTCCTTGGGCTTTCTTAAGGCTAGAGCTTTACCACTTCAATCATAGCACCACATCAGGCTTTTTCTATGTATGTGGTATGATGGAATAGAACCCGGGTCTTTGTGCATGCTAGACAAGCACTCTACCACCAGGCCAAACTTACATGCTAGGCAAACACTCTGCTATCAGGCCAAACTCCCAGCTCTGCTCTTAGAATTTTATTCAAGAATCAGAGCCTGTTGTTGTGTCAGTTTGATAATGCTCTTTGCTCATTAATGCTTTGGTTTGATTTCAAATTTTGGAACTTTCCTTCTCCAGACTTGTATATTTGTAAATAAAAATTAAAACTTGAAAGAAGACTTATCAGTCTACTTAAATTTGACAAGCATCAGATTTCAGTGAATTTTCCTTAAAAATATTTTAAATACTATACAAGATGTTGTGCACTCCTGTAATCCAAGCTATTAGGAGGCTGAGATCCAAGGGTTGCTGTTCAAAGCCAGCCCAGGCATTAAAAAGTTCTTAAGACTTTTATCTCCAATTAAACACCAGAAAACAAAAGGGGTAGAGCAGTAGCCTTGATCTGAAGAACTCAGGGACAGCACTAGGCCCAGTGTTCAAGTCCCATGACCACCATCAACAACAAAAAAGGTATAGAATCAAATCCTAATATAGACCAAAATTTACAAAAAGGAATAGAACAAGGAAAGAAGAAATAGAGCCTTAAATTCTATACCTCGGGAACTGAATCAGCTTAGAACTCTTGAGAAATGCTGTATTATCAGCTCAAAGAAAACATATTTATTTTAGAATATTTCCTGTTCTAGAAACCAAAGAACCTTGCTATCCCATATTCTAAAACAAGCTACCTGCATGCAAGTGGAACCAGCTACTTTCTATAAGGTTTACAGAGAAGCAACAGTAACTTTATCCCTTTTAGCACCGGTTTTTAATGTTCTCCACCTAAAAGGACCTGTGGTATATCCTCTTTGAAAAACTTAGTTTAAGTAAATGCCAAGAATCTGGAGCAGTTAGTCTAGGGATGGGATGTCCATAGGGTGAAATGTAGAAGAATAAAAGATGAAGTGTGAGAGAATATCATTATAATATTCTATGTACACATATGAAATGAAACTAAGAAATTCGAAGGGATAAATGAGGATCGGAGAGATCAGAGAGAATGATGAAGGGCAGACATTGTTAAAAATGTAGTTTATTCATAAGATGACTTGTGGAAATAAAACCTCTCTATACAACTACTTGAAGCTAATAAAAATATTTTTAAATGAATACGAGTTATTGCAACTTGAAATGTGAAGATGATTTAGTAATACATCAGCAAATTTTAACTGATATTTTATTGTTATACAAACACAAAATATAAATAAATCTAAAACATCTCCTAGTAAAATCAAATATCTAATTGTAAATATCATATAAATAAGCAGCTCTCCCCATATAACTCTACCCTCCATACCTCTACCGAAAACAATGGTGCAACATGTTCTGTGACTGAGGATGTCTTTAGGTGAAAAACTGGAGTGTACATTAAATGCAGAGTAAATTAAACTGTGCTTCATAATCTGTATTTCAAACTATTGGAAAGATTCTTTGAGAACAGAAATGCATACAAGTGTGCAAAGAATAATGAACACATTCATTATATCATCATGTTTGTTGCTCAGTTATGCCTGGCATTATGCCTGAAGCAAATATTGTAGTAAAAATTACACACTCAAATTCTTCCTATCAGAAAGCTTAATTTCATCTGTAAAAGACAGAAATTACATTGAAATAAACAAATTAAAGAGCATGTGGTCTTTAAGAATTTAAAAAAACACAGGTGGACACAGGGGCTCACGCCCGTAATCCTAGGTACTCGGGGAGCCTAACTACTGAGGATGACTGTTCAAAGTCAGCCCAGGCAGAAAAGTCCCCTTGAGATCCTTATCTCCAGTTAATCACTCAAAAAAAAAAAACTGGAAGTGGAGCTGTGGTTCAATTTGGTAGAGGATTAATAGATTAACCTTGAGCAAAAAGCTCAGGGACAGGACCCAGGCCCTGAGTTCAAGCCTTACAACCAACACCACCCTCCCACAACTACCTCCAAAAACTACAAGGAGAAAGAATATAAATGTTGTGTAAAAGACCGGGAGGATTTGAGGGGCCAGCCAGGTTTGATATTTAAGAGAACAAGGTTCTATGTAAAGGGAAGCTCAAAGATAAGTCTGAGAAGCAGGGATTTGACTTAGTGTATTTCAAGAGCACAGTAAGGAGGCCAGTGGTTCTCAAGAAAAGGGAGACAAAAGAATCCAAAAATGTGCTTGAGATGTCAAAAGAGAGGGGATCAACAGATCTTATATGTTCTGTTAAGTGACAAAATTAGGGAAACACATTCATAACTGAAATTGTTCCAGGTGCCATAATTTTTAAAGGCACAGGTAAAATTAATTTTAGTATATTTATTCAATTCATTACATTAACAAAATTATTCTTTCAACCACTATGTGATGGGTAGGAGATTCTCGCTTTAAATATTTTGCATTCATTGAAATGTTTAAAAACTAGACATTATTTTTTTAACAGCACTTCAGGGTTTGCAGTAATGTTGAACAAAAAGTACAAAGATCATGCTCCCTTTTGTGTGCTGTCTGCTGTGTACTTTATAGTTGCAGTCCATTCCAGTTTATACCATCAAAATTGCAAGTATTCAGTAGTGATAGTGTATTGGAAAGTGATACTATATTGGAAAGCACATATCTAGATTCTCATAGAATACTAAAATGAACCAAGTGTTTTGGTTTTTGCTTTTATGACTTGTGACATAATAGAAGCCTGTGAATGTAGAAGTGATTACTATCTGGCATGAATTTTCAAAGAAAACCTCTTTCTCCCATTTGAGAATAGACAGAGGAGAGAGTGTCACATTCCAGAATTCATTTTGAACAGTTCTCCACAAATAGAAAAGATAATATGAATAAATAGGAGTCCAATAACTAGATTTTGTTGTAGGGAGTGTGTAAAATTTCATTCTTGCAAAGGCTGTTTTATTTCTGCAACCCACAGATGTCAAGCCTCAGACCATTACCTTCTCTAGTATGTCTTTCGAGCCCTGTCCCCAGAATAACATTTCTTCTAGTAGTAATCACAGTTCTTGCTTTCATTATCATTGTATGTGCTGATATTCTCAAGGCAAGATATGTTGTACATCCATTTTAACCCTAAAACTCTGTAGATCTCCCAGAAAAGAAGCTCAATAAATATTTGTTAAATTGGAGCAATTATGACAGACACACAGACAGACAGATATAAAGGGAAAACAAAACTAATTTTCAGCTAAACTACAAAGATATTTTTAAAAGAAACCACACAACTATCACAGTGCTATATTTACACTTTGGAATATTATACGTCCAAGAGAATGAACAAACTAAAATTATATGCGACATGCTTATTTTGTGTGAAAGAAACAAGACAGAAAAGAATGCTTACATGGCAAGGAGTGTAGCCTGGTTGTAGACTGCTTTCCTAGAATGCATGAAACCATAGATTTGATTCCTCAGTGCCACATACACAGGGGAAAAATAAAATGGCCAAAAGTGGTGCTGTGATGAAAACTTTAAAACCCTGAAAAAAGGAAATTAAAGCAGAACTGAGGAAATGGAAAAACCTCCCATGTTCCTGGATTGGAAGAATCAACATCGTGAAAATGACAATCTTCTCAAGGGCTATCTACAAATACAACACAATACTCATCAATATCCCAATGGCATTCTTTAAAGAAATAGAAGAGACAATACAAAATTTCATATGGAATAATAAAAGACACCATATAGCGTCATACTATATGGCCTTATGTATCTAGGTATTGCTCTATTACAAATCTCTGCTAGGACAGCCCAAGCTTTCTACTGGTTATGACAAATGAGGGAAACCATTGAGACTATGTTCCTCTGAGTCTGGCTTAGTTCACTTAATATGATTTTTTCTAAGTCTTTCCATTTCCTAACAAATGGGGTGATGTCATTCTTTCTGACAGCAGCATAGAATTCCATTGTGTAGAAATACCACATTTTGTTGATCCACTCATCAACTGAGGGACATCTGAGTTTGTTCCATATCTTTGCTATGGTAAACAGTGCTGCAATGATCATTGTTGTGCTAGTGGATTTAGTATGTCCTTGTTTCTGGACAAGTGGGTAAATGCCAAGTAGTGGAAATGTTGGGTCATAGGGGAGCTCTATGTTTAATCTTTTGAGGAACTACCATACTGCTTTCCATAGTGGTTGAATGAGTTTCCACTCTCCCCAACAGTGTAGTAGTGATCCCTCCTGGCCACATCCCCTCCAGCATCTGTTGTTATTAGTTTTCTTGATCCTGGCCATTCTAATTGGAGGGAGGTGGAATCTTAGAGTTATTTTGATTTGCATTTCTTTTATGACCAGAGATGTTGAGCATTTCTTCATGTGTCTATAGGCCATTCTTATGTCTTCTTCAGAGAAGACTCTCTTTAAGTCTTTGGACCATCTTCTAATGGGATGGCTGCTATTTTGGAAATTAGTTGTGGAGTGATTCAATTTTTTGAACTGTTGATATATTTTAGATATGAGACCTTTGTCTTAGCCATATACTGAGTGATTGTTGTCCTTAATGTACTATGTTATCTCTCATCTCTCATTTCTAACATATTTTAGATTGTTTTAAAAAATGCTTGCTATGTCTTTTTGGTTTAATAAAAAAAGAAAGTTTGAGAAATATATCATTTAGAACAATTTTCTTCTTTCTGCAGGCTAGAAGAACAAAAGAATATCTTGTCAGAATTTCGAAGAGATTTAAATGAATTTGTCTTATGGTTGGAAGAAGCAGATAACGTTACTAGTATCCCACTTGAACTTGAAAATGAGCAACAGCTAAAAGAAAAGCTTGAACAAGTCAAGGTAATTTTGTTTTCTAAAATCCTCCTGGCCTACTTCTATAAAGAACATAAAAATATAATTTTAAAATATATTTAATCATTGATTTTCTGACACTGTTATTTATAATTCTTTACTGAAATGGTTTTCTTACAACTTTATTTTGTCTTCACTCAATGGCTCCCAAACAGTGTGCATACATAGAGATAGATAGATAGATAGATACATTGAGAGATACATAGATACATTTAAACACAATGCATGGAGGTTATTTTTAAACTACTTTAAATGTAGTTTGAGACTTATTTGACAATTCAAAACATGAAAATAAGAGGGTAGAATCATAAAATCTAAATGTAAATGAGAATCACTCTTTTAGTTTATTTTACCTAAAGATTTGGAGAGTCTGTGTAAAGAAAATTTTCATTTATTAGAGAAAATATTAATTACCAAATCAATAGTTACTTCAGCCTTCGATTTGCTGGCAACATTGTTTCTGTTTTTTATTGTGCACAACCATTTGGACCATAATATTGATTTGCTTTCTATACTGATTGAATGAACATCTAGCTTATTGAAGTAAATTTTCATTCATTCCTATTGTGGTAGTTATTTATTACTCATTATTTCACCTGTATAGTTGGATTAATTTTAATTTTCATGGTTAGCTTTAGTAAAGCAACTGTATGTTCATCTCATTGTTGAAGAAAAGGTGGACGAAAAAAAGAAATTAATATTTAATCATCCTCTATCACCTGTCATATATTAGATGAATTTCTAACTGCTATTTATTTCATCTTCATATGAAATTTTCCACCTGGTTGTGATTATCCTTATTTTAGAAAGTTATGAGATCAGATAATTTCAAATCAATTAGAATTACTTATCAATGATTCCGTTGATTTTCACATATAAGTTAGAGTTTAAGACAAAATTCTATGAACCACGAAATTTAAACCCTAGCAGAGGATAACGTTTAAAATAAAAAATACTGTTTAATTTAGTAAATAAATATCAAGCACTTATAGCAAATATTATACTATTTGAGAGTAAAAGAATTAAAAGTTTTCAAGCTACCTGAAGAAAGTTCTAACCTAGAACTTAACCTGTTCTTGGAAATTAATTTTAATATACTCTTTAATGTGTAGCAATATAGTTGATAATGCATTTTATACAAATTTAGCAGCATTCATTACTTAAAAATGGGTAGACTTATTCTTCTTATAAAATCCAGACATTGTCCTTTATAAATTTCTATGACAATAGAAATGTGCTGCACTATCTATTTCTATACCTACTACCCGTATGTGACATTTCAAAGGTAGCTAATATTATAATATGTAATTAAATTTTAATGCACCTAAATTTACATAAAATAATGTGGCATGTGACTACTCTCTTGGACATTCAGTTCTAAATGAGTAGACCATGATAAAATCATGAAAGAGACCATAAACATCTGATGCTAAACAGAAAAGAAATTCAAGGATGAGAGTCAAAAATAGCCATCTCCTTTTTCTCACACCTACAATTGAAGCTATAAAAGAGACTGAATTTTGAATATCAGGTTTTAAAGATAAATCTGAGAGTCACTTATCATGCAAAGGCCAGAAATAGAAGTGTAATTCATGTGGAAAATTGCCATCTTTGAGCTAAAAAGCCAAACAAAACTATGAGGCCTTGAGTTCAAGGTCTAATACAGACATCAAATAAGTCAAACATAAGGATTCTGGAATGAAAATATCCAAGTTTGAACCATAGATCTGTTTGTTGCTTACTTGTTTTAAGCGATTGTACCTACAGTAGTTTCCTTATGTATAAAATAAAGATAATAGTAAGATAATAATATGGAGATAGACTTAGGTAAAGCATAAGCCCTTAGTCCAGAACTTCTCACTACATATGTGGAGAGATAGGAAATGCAATGACATATTCTTGTACTTGAGAGAATGATGGATTTATTTAGATAGTTCTACTATTCATAATTTTCTCCCCAAAATATTCGTTAAGTGTTGCTTTAGAGCTCCTAATGTTAGGTAACTATTTTTCTGTGGGGTACAATAATTTGGTCATGTGTAGGAAGGTTTATCTAATTGATACTGGGTATTTCAATCCATCAGTTATGTGCTCTGTAGAGATATTTGGTATTTGAAGTAGCACTTGGCCTTGGTCAAATTGCTTCATTTTGATAAAGTAATCAGTAAAGGTGAAGACAAGGTAGTTGAGATTGTGCTGTAATTCATTTTCAACATTGTTGCATTTGTCTGTTTCAGTTACTGGCAGAAGAGTTGCCCCTGCGCCAGGGAATTCTAAAACAATTAAACGAAACGGGAGGAACAGCACTAGTAAGTGCTCCCATAAGCCCAGAAGAGCAAGATAAACTTGAAAATAAGCTCAAACAGACAAATCTCCAGTGGATAAAGGTTAGACATTAACCATCTCCTTTGTCACAGCGTTAAATGCTGCAAGTGTTTAGATTTGATTTGTTTCCTTAGTGCTTTATTGGGAAGAAGCTGGTATATGGATTATTGTTTTGCTTTGTTTTATGACCCAAACATTTGGCTCGGCTCTGTGTTTTCTATTAAGATGGAAAAATGGTGATAGTGGATGGCTTTATATTAATGGCCAAATGCCAAAACAGATACTAGTAGTCCTTTGCATGAATTTTTCTAGAATTAGACTGAAAAGTAATGGCATAATTAATTCAATGTTCCGGTATATTTTGGCAGTATTTAAACAAGATGGAGGTGGTCTGTCTGGCTCAACAAGTCCCACAGATCAGAATTACTTATAAATATATGTATATATGTAAGTTTTAACATAAAAGTAATTTTATATTAGTGCTGAAAATTACTTGAAATGTATAAATTATTAGAATGACACAAGGTATGCATATCTTGATATGTCCAAATGAAACCCCCTTGTTTGATTGATACTAATAAAAATATAGGAAAATTAAATAGAAAATGCTAATGTAGGAAATTAACTTATTAATATGAAAATACAGCACAGTTCCTAAGCCAAATCATTTTCCATTGTACACTAGTAGCCATATATAAATTCTTTTCATTTGCATCAAGCAAATAAACATTTTTCTTTACCAGTTATTTTGCCATATGCCAGTCATCATTTGTCATTACTATAAATATGGAGAACAAAAGGGAAATTAAATAAAGATGAGGCTTGACTTTTCCACTGCTTGCTAAAAAATGGACATTGCTCCAGTCAATTAACTTCCCATCACAAGATGGTGATTAATAATAGTTCTAGTAGTGATCATTCAGCCTTGTTCTTAATATGAATTTTTAATGAAAGAAGTGCATCTTCAGTGGAATTGCTAGCTGGCTTGTATTTAGGGAGTACTGAAAAATAATATAAAATGAATAGGAGGTATAATAATAATGATTATAAGTTAGTCTTCTAGCTTAGGGTGATAAGAGGAACTAGAGGTCTTCATTGGGGCTTTGATGTGTTCATTATACTTCTCTATGAAGTATATTTGTAACATAATTCAGAGTTCTTCTTGTTATAAATCTGCGAGGTGAAATGCTAAATTTAAGAAATGATGCTGACCTATTGGATAGATTTGGAAATTTGTCATCCTGAAAGTTTCCTTTATGTAGTTGATAATTACATCAGAGCATTTCAATCATGCATTCAACACCTATCTAATGTGTGACTATGTATCACATGCTGTTCTAAGTATACCATAATCAAATCCAACCCTTGCATTATTTAAAGGACATGCATAATTTTATAGGGCTTGTAATATAAATATTCATATCTCTAATTTATAGTCACTAAATAGGCTGTGGCTGAGAATTTGGGGAAGGGCATAGTCATTTAAAGTTTATAACAAAACTATCCTTGACTTCTCCTGAGTATATGTCAATTTGCTCTGATAGACCTGCTGTTCTATCATAACATTTATAGTTCTCTCTTTGTCATGCTTATCTATTTTAGAAGATAGTATGTATATATATAATCATCTAATGAGAACAAATAGGAGCTTAGAGATGTGCCCAAGCATGTCCTTAATATTCTTACCAGCTAGCTACATCATTATCCTGACCATCATCAACCTTTTGGACAATCCAGTGAAACTGAGTAGATTAGCTTGCCTAAGAAACTTGATTGTGATTACTACAAAGTTAATTGTTCTTACAAGACTATAAGTTTTTAAGGCTATAAGTCATACTTTTCCAAATAATTTAAATTTTAGAAAATTTTGGGAATATGAAGCATACTCTTTAAAAGAGTTGTTCAGAAGTTGAGTTACTATGGTAACTCCATGAGTGAAGATGTTAGTCAGTAATGGATTCTACCCACTACTAAATGTGTGATCTTACCTATCCTATCCTCACCCCATCACAGCATCCATAACTCTAAATTCCATTAGAACACATCTCCCCAGGTTCAAATGAAAATTCAAACTGTATTTGCTCCAAACTGTTTATATAGGGGTAATGTTGAAATAGTAATATACCAAAACCATGAACAAAATTCTTGCTGACACACTGTAATCAAAGAGTTGTTGAATTGTTAATGTGGCTATTGAGGACAAAGCTCAGCTAACTCTGAGAATGAGGAGAGTTTGTGGCAGGATGTCAACATTTATGCAATATTTTCCAATTCTTCTCATTATTCTTATTATCAATAGTAAATTATCATTTAAGATAAAATGTCCTGGAAAAATCACAATTTACCTTATCAATTTGCCTAAGAAGAGAAAACTATTCATTATTTTAAAATATTTACATTTTACTTATTAAAAATGAGAATAATTTAACAGACCTATAAAAGGATGTGAATACCTTTCCAAGTAAATTATCGGCCTAATATTGAACTAAAAAACCCAAAAGGAACCTTCATGCTGTTTCCCCTTCTCATACCTTTGTTCAATTCTTAGTGTCAACAGAGCGACCCAAAACCATTTATAGAAAGTTACATTGATGTCAGATAGTGTTCAAATAGGAAACCTCAATAAACAGAAGATCATTCTTAAATTTCAAGATAATGCTATTAAAAAGAAACACCAAAAATTTGGTATGAATCTTAAAGCCCTGATTCTTCTGCCAGAAATCATCTCCGTATTGGAATTCTCTTTTGTCACTATATACATACTAATAATATTTATCCAGCATGAAAATGTATCCCTTAAGTTTGCTGTAGCCAATATTTTATTACAAAGGTAAGCTAATTTCTAATAAAAAAGAGATTTGACTATTCTCCACAAATTCTCTTTCCTGTTCACAATGAATTTCAATGAAGAAGCATATTGTGATGATGAAAAGATAATAGAGAAGAGAAATTTCATAATTCTTGACCTTCACTGTAACTTTTTAAAGCCTTTTATTAGCACAAAGGTCTTTGCCCTGTGGCAGTGGATTTTTGAAAAGAAATTATATAATAAAGGGTTTTGATAACATAAAATGATTTTTTTCTTCCTTTTGTTTCAGCAGCTCATTTACTGACTAGATTATATAGCATCTACTTGAAGGCTAGAGGGGTTTTTCTTTTTAATAATTTAATAATCTTGAAATGGCATTAAATGAAGGTTTTTATATGCTAGCTCCTTAAGCTAAGGTTGAATAGGAAAGAAGATTAAACGCCATATTTAAGAACACAGATTGTAAATTCTAACACAGTTTCATTTATTATATCACCTGAAAAGCCAATATATAATGTGAAAATAAGATAAAATTACAGGGCTCTTTTTATAAAAGGTCAGAATCTAAACAAGAATGAACTCTTCTGTTGGTATTTTATACTTATACATCAAGATGTGTGAGTTTATTTATTTTTAAAGAACTTAATACTAAACTCTGACTAATATATACATGTCATGCTGTCCCCTAGTGCTTCAAACTGGAATGAAGGGACAAAGACTGCTGAGTTGGTTGATGTATTCCATTTCTGGTAGACTACCTGCCAGTGTGTATAACACATCTGTAATGGTTTTTCTTACCTTTTATTGAATAGAAAATGGATTGTTAGATTAGGCTTAGGGCCAATGAACCCTGCAAACCTTAGTTTCTAGAAAAGAGTTTATTATCTTTTGTTATTTCTTTTTTTCTAATCCATATTTTTATCACCATAATTTTTTCTAATCCACATTTTATATTGACACATACACATAATTAATATAATATAGCCCAATCAGATTTGTCCCTCAGTCTCCCTCAAAACTCTTCTCCCTTTCTTCAAACAATTTCAACAACTTTATTCTTCCATTGTCACATATGTGCATACAGTATTTGACCGCATTCACTGTCCATTTGCCTCTCCCACCACTAACACCTACACATGGTAGGACATGTTTTACATTCCTGTTATTCATTGTTTTGAGTGTATATTATTAGTTGTTAAAGGAGATGTCACTGAAGTAGTTTACATACACATACACTACATTTTATTTCAATTGACCTCCTCATTTACTCTCTCTTTGAGGGATATTTCTGTCTTTTATCAGCTGAGAAGATTGAGCTAGATTATCTGAGAGTAAACAAAATGCCAAAATCAACATCCCCCTCATTTATCCATTTTATATCCCAGGACATGGGTTATAAAGGGGATGAAGAAGAAATTTTATTTTGCTGCCTTTAAATTTTCTTGTCGATAATAGAACTAATTTCCACATATAGAAGAGAGCATTTCATTGCTGCTAAAGGAAATCATTCTGGTTTGCTAGACTAGTTAAAGTATTTGAGAAGAATGGTATAGTTATAATTTGTGAACATTTTGGTTATCACTCAAAAAGTATAGTCCGTCTTTGGCATGGCTGATCAAGTGTGGAGGAAAAGAGATGGACCAGAAAACGGCCAGAAACCAAAGTCATAGCAAGGGTATTTTGAGCCACTTTGTCCTGATAGTTAAAATCTGGAGGCAACCTGTGACTGATGATTATACCTTAAGCATAACATAAAAATAAATTTATTATGAAGGTGACACACTCTGTGATGTAGGTCACATCAACATTTTGACTAAGACAATAATTTGTGGACTTATTTAGACCATTATAAAACAATGAAAACTCTGCAGTGTAATCACAATTTAAATAGCAATGATAAAGATTGCTTTTGCTGTCATTCCAAATCCTCAGCCAATGTTGTTAACTCCTTAAAGTTACTGTCTTGTTCCAGTTGTATCAGTGATGTACAACTTTTTGTTAAAATGAGATTCTGATGAAGGACAGGGAAAAATTAGTTTTCTGGTGCTAGATAGATTCTCATTCATTGGCAACCATATAGAACATTCACAAACCAGAAAGAGTAATAGTAAAGACACATTTGGATTAACATTTGATGTTGTTTGGATGTGATGGCTAAAAATCAGAGAAAGGGGAATATAGGAAAAGGTCATTGGTCACTAAGTACAGACACCCAGAGATCCACTTCCTCCAATCAGAACCCAACGATTATCTTTCAATAATGAATATTATGAATCTACCAAAGGATGAATGCCTTCATCATTAGGTTAGAGTCTCAAGATCTAATCATGTCTAGAAAAATCTACCCTCATAGAGACACCCAGTTGTGTGCTTTATTAATCTCATAGTCCTTTCTTTCTTATTCTTTCTTTCTTTCATTTCTTTCTTTCTTCCTTTATTTTACTCTCTCCCTTCCTTTCTTCTTCCCTTCCTCCCTCCCTCCCTTCTTTCTGTCTGTCAGTCTATCTGTCTTTCTATCTTTTTTTTTCTTCCTTTCTGACAATCCTGGGTCTTCAACTCAGGGCCTGGATGCTATGCCTGAGCTTCTTTTGTTCAAGGTTAACACTGCACCACTTGAGCCACAGCACCAGTTCTGACATCTTCTGTTCATGTGGTACTGAGGAATAAAATCCAGGGCTTCATTCATGCTTGGCAAGCACTCTACTACTAAGCCACATTCCCATCCCTTATAGTCATCTCTTAATTCAATTAACTTGAAAATATAGATTAGCTATCACAAACTTGTGGCTACAGGTAAAAATCTCCACAATGGCCTAGAGCAAACTGCTTAACACTTTTAACCCTATCAACTTGTAAAAAAAAAAAAAAAAAAAAAAAAGATTACATAGAGCTTCTTCGAAGGCAGTGAGGAGATAAAACTAATTTGCATTCTATATAACCTCACCATCTAAATGATAATTGCTTAGTTTAAATTTGGTTAAGTGATATAAAAAGAAAATGTAGGACTATAAAATAAGGGGCTTTAAAGTATCTAGTAAAGGAAATAGCTGTTTCACATATAGAGAAATACCTACTAAATATGGTGATTTGAATTGAAGACAAAACTCACTTGAGTTGCATAGTTCAGGAAACTTCTACCTAAAAATTCTAACCCAGAAGTCCTCGAGCAGCTCTGCCATACATACACAAATCCATTATTGTTTTCCACTATTGCTTCTTCTGGCCCATATACTGACCTTGTCATTGTCTTATTCTTCATCAGGACCCAGAGGCATTATATTAATCCCGAAGGAGACAGATAGGCCAACTACTTCCACTAGCAATTTACATAATTGTTTTCCTACAATTTGGGAATAATTAAAATGTGAAAGGGGTAGTGATGATATCAGTAAATGTAATAAGGTCATTCTTTATTCCCTTTTGCAAAGATAATTCCACCAGAAAGGATTTTGTGTATATTCTTTGTACTATAGAAGGAAAAAGGAAGTGAGGCAGTGGAAGGTGGGAGGACCCCATAATATAACACATCTGGCACAGATTAAACGCAATAAATATTTCAGAATAAAGAAAATACCTGATAATACTCTCAGAAATTGAGGGGATTTTTTGCCAGTCCTGGGGCTTGAAACCTGGGCCTGAGCATTGTCCTTGGACTTTCTCAAGGCTAGAGCTCTACTACTTCCCGCTTTTTCTGTGTAGGTGGTACCAAAGAATGGGACCCAGGCTTCGTGCATACTAGGCAAGCACTCTACCACTAGGCCAAACCACCAGCCCATCAGAAATTGATTTTTATTTTTGTGTAGTTGTGGAAATTGTTGATAAGTTACTAGCTTAAATATCAAAGTTTTATCATTTTCATAAATCTGAGTTGACCATAGTATTGTCTACTTCACCTAATATCAAGAGATGGGAACATGAGAAGGGGTATCAATATCCAAAAAGTAGTACACTCACTACCTGCTGAATGTAACTGTAACCCCTCTATTCACTATCCTGACAATAAAATTTAAAAAGAGAGAGATGAGAAAGCTATAGTATTCAAAATGGTCTCCAGGGCTATTTGCCATAATCTTCATTTGTCTTAGTTTTCTCTTTTCTACATGGCTCCTTTGGCTTTCTCAGAATTTGATTGTTTGGTTCCATAATGATATATTCCAAAATAAAATCAGCAGTGATGAAGCACTTACCATACTTCCTCTTGAATCAAAATTGCAAGTATCCTGCTGACTAATACCTGGTATATGGTTGGCCTCAGAGTCAAGAAAAGAAGGGGAAAAACAACGACAAGAATTGTAGGAGGCAGCCATAATTGGAAACAACCAAATTATGACCTTCCACACTTTCTTATCAGATCTCTGTGGTTCACAATTTCCTCATCTGGAAATAGGGTAAGAATGGCACTATTCAAGTAGATTGAGATAAAATACATGTAAGATGTTTAGGGTACATGGGAAGCCATCGAGAACTATCATTTACTGTTAAGCTTTTTATATTATCCAGTGGTATAAATAAAAGTATTTTGAGACATCACTAAAAGTATAAAAAACAATGCTAAGTTTCTGCCTTAATCAAATGTTTCAGATATGTCATATTTTAGTGAATGTTAGCTGTGTCATGAAAATACTAATAACACTTTTCTACAATGACTGGTTGGTTCGGACAAGAGCCTCTACTAAGTCACAAAATGCCAGACTAGGCAGTATTATTTGCAGGTTGCTGGGGATTCAGAAAATAAAATTGCTTGGTAATTTTTCAATCCATGCTTTGCAGTCCCTCGATAAAAGATTTCTGGATATGTTTCTTACCACTAGTCATTGTCACTCAGACTGTCATTGCAATGAGGCTATATGGTAATCCTCCCATTTGTTTTGTGCTTCTCCTTGCTTTCCCCACCCCCATCCACCTAGAATGTCTACTTCTGTTCTATTCTATACTATAAATCTTCCATTTTGATATCCGCTTTATATTTCCACAAAACTGCCTCATCACCCCCAAAGAATGCCTATCTAGTCCTCTGTTACCCTCATCCCACAGTAGCATTTACCATTCAAACATTCATTATTTTCTACTTTACATGTGTCCAAAATTTAGTTTGTACCATTCTGTTTCCATATACATTCATGCCAAACCTGCACTAGATTGCCAATAGAGAAATTTAATTCAGTCCTATTTTAAAAGGTTCCACAATTCCTGGGAGAAACAATTTCTGTACTAAATAACGATAGCTATCATTTACTGAAAAACTTAGGATGTATCAGCCAGTGTTTATGTTAAGTGTTTTGAATCATTAGAGAGAAAATAACCCCAGACTTCCAAATAGGAGTCTAGAAGAAAGCTAAATTTCTTGCTTATCTGACATATACTAAATGAGAAATAGTATTCACTAATTTATTGATTACTGTCCTTATGTTTGTTGTAGTGCTTTTACTAGTTGGGTAGAAAAGTGTTGTTGTTGGTTTTTTTTTTCAGAAAACCCCCACAATATCTTTAGGATAAAATAGAAATTCCATTCTAATTTATGTGCCTTTAAGAGGATCCCCTTGGCACTAAATTCACAGGCAAATGCCACCATCTGTGTGATTTCCTTCCATGTGCCAATGTAGGCACAGCAGGTACTATTAGATTAACCTTTTATTTCACCAGCATTCTCTTAAAATAGTAAACACTTCAGCTGTTTCAAATCTTTAATACAAAAGTCCAAATATGAAATTCTATTTTCCGGAAAATAATAATGGTACTATCATTATACCATATTTATTTCTTATATAGAATTACATGCATTAGAGACTGTTTTGTTAACAAGATCAAAGAGATTTTTATAAAGAATAAGATGTCAAGTGAATTATTTTAAAATAGCATGAATTTTCGCCTGTAATACAAGGTGGAAAAATAGTTCTAATAGACCCACAGATAACTTGTTTAATGAGTGTATTGATTAGTACTCTTAATGGTGTAAATGACAGAAAACCTGACTCAAGGTGATAAAAAGAAAGATGTTTTAAACAATCAGAATCATCAAAATTCTGGGTCTCATTTTTGTTTTAAGTTTTCCACAGTTTGTAATGCCTACTAGCTTCATCTGTTTTCTCTCATGGTAACAAGAATGCCAGAAAAAATATCCTAACCTATATCGTCTTACTTACTTTCGAAGAACATCTTATTAGGGACTTTTTTTTTCTTTTTTAAATTCTATTTTGTTAGGATAAGGAATAGAGAGGTTACAGTTACATTCGTCAGTAATGGGCACATTACTTCCTGAACCTTGAGATGACTTTTCTTTCTTAACCATTCAGGAGAGATCTCTCTGGAACTCATTGGCCTGAATTAAGTCAAATGTTCATGGCTGAGTTAAATCAGACCAAATCTTGCAGATGAACATGCAACCAAATTATGCAGCTGAAATGTAATGATTATTTTGTCAGTCATGGGACTTGAATTCTGGGCCAGGATGCTGTCCCTGAGCTCTTCAGCTCAAGGCTACTGCCCTACCCATTTTCTACTGGTTAATTGGAGATAAAAGTCTCACATTCGGTAGTGCCCGAGCTGGCTTTGAACTGCAATCCTCAGATCACAGCCTCCTGGTAGCTAGTATTACAGGCGTGAGGCACAGTGCCTGGCCTGAAATATACTGATTATAATGATGGAAGGTTCCTTAAAAAAGATGATAAATAAAAGGAGATTATAGATAGATAAATAGATAGATAGATAGATAGATAGATAGATAGATAGATAGATAGATAGATAGATGGATGGATGGATAATAGACACACAGCTATGGGGAGAGCTGTAAAAAAGAAAAAGTAAACATGATATCGCATATTCCTGCATTTTTAGCTAGTTAATGGAACTGAATAGTGATTGTGATATAAGGACAATGCTTTGAAAATGTAGAGAGGTTGTTGAGATCATACAAATAAAATCTATATTAAGCAGTGATCTGTTGGTGGTGTTATTATTGATGCTTCACCCCTATCACTTTAATGCTTGTCTTTATACAGTCCTTGCTTTCCAGATATCAGTACTTTCCTGTATTTTCCTGGGGCTTTCTCATTCCTTTCATGTGGCGAAATAGAAATACAAAGAAGTGTTAATTCCTTTAGAGCAGTATTTAGTACATAAATATCCCTTGTCCTTCGTATCCAAAAAACAGAATTTACATTCTGCATCCTCTCCCAGAGCTTCTGACAGTATTATGGTTCAGTTGTCCACAGTTTTTATTGTTTATCTTCTTTATTTCACTTCTCCACACACTGATGAATGTTCTTAAGATCATATATCAAAACTTTTGAGTTAAAGTTCCTGCATTAGATCTACTTTTATGTAATCTAAAGAGAGTTGCTCTCTTGTGCAAATGTTTAAAATGTGACTATACAATCATAAGTCCATACTTTTGTGCTATATTAGTATAAAATGATATTGATTCTTCAGTGCCTGACCTTTTCAACTTGTATATTCAATTTTTATTCAATTTTGACTCCAAATTTCTCAAATAAAACATGATCACAAAAAGGGAAAATTAAAATTCAAAGTAGATTGCCTATTTTTGAAGGTCTAAGTTTAATGTAGGCACTTGAAATTGAGATTTAATCAAAAGCATATATGAACATCTGATCTAATATGACATTAGAAGGGAGAGATCAGTTTTCATGAACTACAGGAGATGCAAAGTATATATATGACATTTAGAAAACTGTCATTACACAGAGTATTTGGAAATTTCAGTGTAATGTTTTAATAAATTACAATAAGAATGTATTCACTATATATTGTCATTATACTAAAATAATGAGAGGACATATATTGTCTTGATGACAATTGAAATGTGTGTCACATATTCCTACTGAGCTATGAATGGCTGTGTTATTTTTGGCAATATAAAAGAGTTTTTACCTTTTCACTTTCAAAATCTTCCACAGGGAGAAAATTTCTCACTATCTAGTTTAGATGGAAGTATATAATTTTACAATCTGACAGAAAAATGAATCAGGAAAAAGGTAACTTTTGGGGGATATCCATGCATTATAAGACTTGGCCTAAGACTTGACTGACATTTTGTAAAATGGAGTTTTGACTGAAAAAACTAGTTTCAGAAAATTGAGATCATATGAATACTTCCAAAATTTATTTTACAATTTTTCATGCATTTCAAAATGTCAAACTTATCCTTTAAATGAAAAGGATATAGAACTATCATTTATCACTTCTAAATTATGCATTTCTCAGCAATTTTCAGAAGTCAATTCTAACATGCTTTTATCATCTTTGCTATATGCACTATACTCACTGTCCATGTTGCAATTTATTTTTTATTTCTTCCTACTGTACCTTCTTATCCCCTCAGAACCTATTAATTTCCTTTACTCTATATTCTATCTCTTCTCTTTTACCCTTTCATCCCTTTCTTTCACCTTATTTTGTTGTCCTATTCTCTGCATCTTTTGCAATTATGTTCTTACTTGTTGAAGTGATCAAGGGCAGATAATTCTCTAATCCCATTCTCTCTCATACAGATTATTATTTTATTTTACTGTATTGTAAAGATGATGAACATAGGGTTTACAATTACATAAGAAAGGTAATAAGTACATTTCCTGTCTAACATTGTTACCCCTTTCCTCATTTTCTCCCACTTTCCAACTCCCCACCCACATGTTATAAATTTATTTTCCAACATAGTGTCTTGTGAGTATTGCTCTTGTATTTGTTTGTCTGTTGTTTTGTGTTTCACCATTTTGCGGTTTTCCTTTATATGAAAGACACAGGGTACCAAAATCAAAAACAGTGACAACAGAGAATAAACCAAAAGGGTGGGGGACTTATAATTAAACAGAGTACATTATAAAAAGATGAAAAAAAACTCTGGACTAAAGAATTAAAAAGAGTGAATACCAACAGAAAATAGACACATGAAGAAATGTTCATTGGCATGGTGAGGGGAAGGAAAAGGGGACAAAAGCATGAGAAGGGGTATCAAGTTTTGAGAAGTAATGCACCCATTACCTGACGAATGTAACTGTAACCCCTCTGTAAGTTATCCAGACAATAAAATACAATAAAAAAGAAATGTTCAGAGCTGGTATGTAGCTCAGTAGCAAAGTGCTTGCCTAGCAAGTGCAACATCCTGGGTTTGATCCCCAGTGCCAAAAAAAAAGACAAAAAAAGAAATGTTCAACATCTTTGTCCATAAAAGAAATAGAAATTAAAACCACATTGAGATTCCACCTTACTCCACTTAGAATGGCCATTATCAAGAAAATGAGTAATAACAGATGCTGGCAGGATGTGGCCAAAAGGAAACACTACTACACTGTTGGTAGGAATGTAATTTTGTTCAACCACTCTGGAAAGCAATATGAAGGTTCCTCAAAAGACTAAAAATAGAGGGAAAGCAGTATGGAGGTTCCTCAAAAGACTAAAGATATGGGTACCACTGTGGTCCAGCAATCCCTCTCCTGGGCATTTATTCAAATAAAGCCACACTAAAGATATCAACACAACTATGTTCATTGCAATATTAATTACCATAGCTAAGGTAAGGAACCAACCCAGATCCCCTCAGTAGATAAATAGATTAAAAAAAGTGGTATTCATATATAATGGAATTGTATGTTTTCATCAGAAAACATTGCATTGCCCTAGCTGGGTGCAGTGGCTCTTGCCTGTAATCCTAGCTACTCAGGAGGCTGATATTTGAGGATAGTGGTTCAAAGCCAGCCTGAGCACTAAAAAGTCCTTGAGACACTTATCTTCAATTAATTATCAGAAAATGGGAAATAGCACTGTGGCTGAAGGTGTAGGGCAGTAGCCTTGAGCTGAAGAGCTCAGGGACAATGCCAAGAAGTCCCAGAGTTCACATCCCATGACCAACCAAAAAAAGAAAAAAGAAAGAAAGAAAAGAAAAGAATTACATTACCCCATCTGTAAAGAAATGGAAAGCCTTGGAAAAAAGTCATATCAAGTGAAGTAAACCAAAGAAACTTAGTCTCCATTGTTTGTAACAATTAATGTATATCTAGGATATTCCTAGCAGAGCATTGCAATAGCACAATATGTATATGACCATATAAAATGATGCTAGCTGAAGTGAACAGTTGAAAATGAATCACATACTCAACATGAATAATGTAGAGAATCATGAGACATATATCAATTCTTTTAGACTAAAGATTTGACATTAAAGTTTTGCATGATTCTACAGCATCATCTATAAGGAATAATCATCTTATGTAGGCATTACAGATGTAGTCATTCATGTTTATGTAAAGTTGTGAAGACTTTTAAAAAGCTATTTGAAATAGCAACCAGGCAAAGATAAATTGTTTCAAATAAATTCCTGAAATATAATATAATAATATAATTTATCTTTATTGTTATTCTAGTTTAAATTCAATAATGAATGTTATAAATGGCATTATGACTTTATCTAAATATGTATTTTATCTCTTCTTTCTGACATTGAACCTTCAAGCATATTGTCTTTGAGTAGCTCACTAATGTAGGCTCATTTCATACATGTAAAATATTCTTATATTGACAATTTTCCATTTTGATTAGCATCATCTTATATGGTCCTATGTACATAACTATTGAGTGTCTGCTAGACCTATCCTAGATGCATACTAATTATTACAAATGAGGCAAACTTTGAAACCTGTTTCTTTGGATCTGGCTTACTTCATTTAACATTGTTCTTTCCAAGATAAGGAAGCAAGAGTTTTTTCCTTGTTGTTGTTGCTTTTAATGCATTGTGTGAAGTTATTTCTTTTTTCTTTTATTTTTTTTTTTAAATTTTGGTTTATCCCCTATTATCATTGTATTTGATTTTGATACCTTGTGTCTTGTTTACACATTTATCTCATTTAGGAAAGGGTAGGGGAACAACAAAATAGTGACAAAAAGGACAAAGGTGACCAATGCCTGAGCGATACTCACAAGACAAAATGTTGGAAATAAACTTTACAACTTGGAGGGGAGTTAAAGTGGGAGAAAAACAAGGGAGGGGGTATCAGTATTTGATTAAAAAAATATGTTCATTACATATGTAGTTATAACCCCTCTGTACATCATCTTGACAATAAAATTAAATTAAAGAAAGGAAAACTCTACAATCTTACCATTGTTTTATTTATATATGTATTAACATTCACTTCTCAAAATGTTATGTTTGCGTATTAATTATCTATTGCTGCGTAAAAACTGGCAATTAAATATTAGCTTATTTTATATGGATTCTCTGCTTTACAGCCTACCACAATGGCTGCTTTCTAGATGCTGGCCAGAGTCAGAGGCCCAGTTTAAAGGTTGAGGTAGAAAGTATCTGCTTCCAAGCTCACACAGTTGTTGTCAAAATTGTTTGTTGGACTAAAGTCCTGTTTCTTGTTAGCCAAAGGTCATCTTAAATGTCTTAACATATGTGCCTCTTCAACATGGCAGTTTGCCTCATCAAAGCCAGAGAGTGAAGAAGAAAAGGGATGGAGTAGAGACAGGGGCAGAGAAGAACAGAAAAAAGATGGATGATGGAACAAGGAGGGGAGAGAAATAGAGAGAGAGGACAGGAGGAAGAGGGAGCTTGAAAGGATTTTGCCTACAAGTTAAGCAAAAATCACAAAATCACATCTTAGGTAACCTAGTTAATTACAGAAGTGCATATCATCATCTTTGACATACAAGACTTAATTATAATCAAATCGCATATATTGCCCACTCTCGGGATGTGGACAATGGGAAAAAGCACAAATATTAGGAGGCTGGCCTTACTGCGTGTCATCTTAGAATTCTTCCTCCTCAGATTATATGTCCTGGCATTTCAAATACAGCTATTTCTCTAGGAGTTTCCTAAAGACATTTTTTATTAGTGTAAACACTATTTTAAGATTAAGGAAATGTTTTTCCTAATTATTTGTGTGCCATATTATTTCAATAAATTGAGCTTGTTATTTCATATTTCAAAACTGTGTGTAGTTGAGAGAAAGCTAAGTTTTTATGAATTTTAATTCAGATCTGAGTTGCACTGAAAGATATTATGGGGCTGTTATAAAAGAAACACAGATCAAAACAACTTTGCAATTCCACCTCACTCCAGTTAGAATGGCCATGATCAAGATGCTGGCAGGGATGTGGCCAGGAGGGATCGCTACTACATTGTTGATGGGAATGTAAAATCCTTCAACCACTGTGGAAAGAAGTATGGCAGTTCCTCAAAAGACTAAACATAGAGCTCCCCTATGACCCAGCAATTCCACTACATGGCATTTACCCAATGTCCAGAAACAAGGGCCTACTAAAGCCACTAGCACAAAGATCTTCATTGCAGATATGGAACCAACCCAGGTGCCCCTCAGTAAATGATTGGATCAAGAAGATGTGGTACTTACACAAAATGGAATTATATGCCATCAGAAAAAATGACATTTCCCCCATTTGTAAGGAAATGGAAAGACTTGGAAAAAATCATATTAGGTAAAGTGAGCCAGACCCAAAGGAACATAGGCTCAATGTTTCCCCTCATTTTAAATAATTAGTACACATCTAAGATTCTCATAGCAGAAGATTACAATAGCTCAAAACCTAGGTACATAAGGTCATATAGGATGAGACCAAATGATGGGATCTCTAGGATATGGAAACAAGAGCTATATTTTGTGTAACTGTTGTTCTTAAAGTACTGTGCTATTTCTCTTTTCATTTTTTTGCTCTTTGGTTAATCTCACATTATTACTTTATCAGAATTTGTTACTTGGTAAATTGTATATGCGATTGTTTGTTTATTTGAAATAGGAAAGGGAAGGAGGGGGTACAAGATGATTAAAAGGGGGTGGGAAGGGAAATGGGGACAAAACCATGGGAAGGGGTATCAATTGTGAGAAGTAATGCACCTACTATCTGGCAAATATAACTTTAACACCTCTATACATTACCCCAACAGTAAAAAATTTAAAAAAGAAAAAAAAAGAAAGAAGAAGAAGAAAAGAAAACATAAAAGAAGATGGTATGCTGCTTAAACTATAGTTGTAGTGATTCAACAACACGAAATGTTTTTGCCTCATAACGATTTAACCTCTCTGATTTTAGTGTTTATTTTCTTTTTATAAAATAAATGTCCATATAATTTCAGCAGTTTTTCAAGAATATTATGATAAGCACTTATGGTAAATTTGAAGTTTATGCTGAAAATAATGTTATGATCCCCTTTATGCAACAAACTCCAAATTGAAGTAACTTTTTTCTTATTTTCAAATATTAAAATACAGACTATTTGTTAAGAGCTCTACCACCATTAATTAAGTTTTATTGGGAAGAGAAATGTCAAAATACAACAAAGATAGAACTACCATTCTTCATCTATAATGTAATTGTTAATAGATATCATTGGACATGTAGGGATTTATATTCACACATGAATTCAGTACTCACAAGAAAATTTTCAAATATAAACATTTTAAAATAATAAGATTACCACTTTAAAGTAAGAATACATGAAGTATTTATTGTGACAATGATTTTAATCTTTCATGTTTTTCAAATGAAGACATCAATACATTTAATAGAATGTTTTTTATAATATCACAAATGATTTTCAGAGGAAAAATCATACTAAGAGAATAATAAAAATAGCTGTCTTGTTCAAAAATGTAACAAAAATTGCTGAAGCAAAAATTTGATAGGCATGTAGATAGATCAGTAGATTAGATAGAGAGATAGAGTGATTGATTGATAGGTAAAACTAATATTCTACACCTGTAAAATATTCACTAAGCCTTAGTATAAAAAAAAGAAAGAAATCAGTTTATTTTATTTTGAGTACAGGTTGATGTTATTTTATGTGTTGTTAAAAATAAATTTACTCCTTCTTTTAATGTCTTTGACACATAGAAAATGTAGAGGTATGTGTATAACTCTTACTGTGCTTCTATTTACCAGCATTATTCTAGATAACCAACATTCTATATACCCATTTTTGGGAGGACTAATAACTTGGGAACTTGTCTGTGCTGAGAAAAATTAGATTAATCCTACAATATTGATCAATATGTGAGTTGCTTACAATTGAATTCCTTTATTTTGGGGGGAATATGTTTTATTCACAACCTCTGCCTGATTTAACCAACCAGCAAATCAACAAGCAAGCAAAAACCTGGAGAAGAAAAATCATTTTTGAGTCTACATAATATAGAAAAGCAAAGCAACATAGATACTATCAGTTACTTTTCCAATAACACATTTACTAATAGCAAAAGCTTAGTGTTAACGAATTTAGTCACTTAATTAGCACAGTAATACTGCTCTGATATCTGTCATGAACGTTCTGGTTTAATAAGCAGCATGATCAGCTATGTTATCTTCCACATCTTTCTGAACGTCACAGTTTATAAATTACTACGTACGGCACAACGTTTTTAACACATTACCTTGTCTGAGCCTCACAAAACTTGCAGATGAGCATTGTCTTCTTTTCTCAAAAAAAAAGAAAGAAAGAAATTCAGTATCATTAAAATTATCTTACCTTGTTAAAAATTAGCATATTGCTAAGTGACCAACTTCAGTTTCCCACTGAAGGTTGCATAACAAACAAAAAAAGAAAGCAAGGAACAGACTAAAAGACCCTCATTGTGCTTCCTGGCTGTCTTTTAGTGTATTATGTTTTAGCTAAAGCTTTTAACCAGCTGTACCCTCCTTGAGCCTGTGAGATAGTGTAACATACCACAACACTCCTAACATCTGTGTTTAAAAAATAAAGTATTATATTCTGAAAAACTCTGATTTTAATTGTTTTTGAGATCTGTGTAATCATAAAAATTAAATAAATAATTGTACTGTGTTTATGTGTTATCACATGTCATTTATTCAATTATTTACATTAAAATTCTCATGTTTCAATTAAGCAGGGAAATTTCCAGGATTCAAATCTAACAATGTTAAAACAGGGTGTAATCTTAAATATAGATCTGAATAAAATTAATTTGATTATTTAAATTTATATCCTAGAATATTCTAGGGGTTAAATTCATGATCTCTTATTATCTCCAAATTTACCTGGATGTAAAATTTTCACATTGCCAAACCTAATCTAGTTAGTACTTTGCATATAAACTCCTTTCTCTCTCATATTCTCTTTTTCTTTGTCTCTCTCACATTGTTAGTGCCACAGTCTTCAGTTCTATTTCTCAGATACCTATTGAAATTTACTTTACAAAATATATTTTGTAAAATTCTTTGTATTCACTAGTAAAGATGACTGGATATTTTCACAGTAACTATGACTGACCTAAGTCATTACTTCTAAATACTAATTTGCTAACTTTACTACCAAAACAACAAAAAATAAAGTAATACTATATTTTTAAAAAGAGAAATTTAAAGAATCAACCCTGGAGAACAGGAATTTAAAAGGTGAATATTTTATTATTTTGTCATTCTTAATAATAGCCACTAACCTGCTATTAAAGTTGCTAGCCATTTTTAATGATAAAAGTTAGTTTAAAGATGGTTGGTAGAGTATTGGCTAACAGAAATATCAGTTTTCGTAATGATTAAAGAAGTAAAACATTGGGCTTATTTAGACATTAGAATAATTAGACATTAATCACCTATGGACTGCAGACTAAAGTGAAACTTAAAGAGTAGAGATTACTAAAGTAATAATAGTGTTCTATTTTTGAAAATTGCTAAGAGTATACTTACTACAAAACAATAAATATGTAACTTAGTCATATGGTAGTTAGCTTGAGCTAGTAATTCCCATATGTATACATATTTGGGGGTATTATGTTTAGAAATGACAGATTATGATATTAGATATGCATCACTAGATTTCTATTTTACAGTCATAAGTATATGCATACACAAATGAAAATGGTTTTGACATCCTTATGCCTTGTAGGATCACCATTATATGGGGACTATGTAGTTCAAAACCATATATAATTTCTGTTCTTCAATTAAAAATAAATAAGCTAGAAAAATCCCTGCTAGTGTCATGTAAATGAAAATGTTTACATGTATGTTAATATTGTATAAGTCCTTTATTTCCATTGCAGACTACAAAGTAATAATGGACTAGACAGTTAAAGGTTGTAGAGATTGTGGACTATGAGACAAAGTGACTTATAGCCCATAATAAGCCTACCTATCACTTTCTAGTTAGCAGGGGAGAAAATAACAATAAGGGAAGTTGAGAGAATAATTATTAAGGAAGTAGACAAGGAGAGAAACTTTTTTGGGGGGTTGTGGGGCTAGACCTCTGGGCCTGGGCGCTGTGCCTCAGCTCTTCAGCTCAGCTCCAGGTTAGCACTCTACCACTTGCACCACAGCACCATTTCTGGTTTCCTGGTCATTAATTGGAAATAACAGTCTAATGGACATTTGTGCCAGGGCTAGCTTTGAACCACAATCCACAGATCTCAGATTCCTGAGTAGCTAGGGGTACAGGCACCTGGCTTTAGATAATTACTTTATCAAATATACTAAAACAGAGGAAAATTGCTTTGGATCACAGTTACAAACAAAGCCCTCCTATAAACAGCGTTCCTTTCTGAAGTAGCATGTGAAAGCACTAAAACAAGAAATAACTGTTCCTAATAGAGAACTTGTATATAGACATCTGTCTTCTGAATAGAGTAGGTGATTTCTTTCAAAATTGGAAAGGTATGCTTGGGCACAAGTTTGAATAAATAAGGAATCTCAATTCTTTGTTGAGGCACTAGATTTAACTGGTTGTAAATGATTCCAGCTGGGTCAGGTAGGTGATCTAATATATGATTTTTCCCCATTAAGTAATCCATGTCTGTTTGGTTAGTTGGTTGGTTAGTTGGTCAGCTTTATTTATAATTGTTGTCATAGAGAGTGAACCTTACACTTCAAGCATGTTAGACAAGGACTCTATCACTTGGCTACATCCCAGCTCATTAATAATTGTTTTCTGAATGAAGGTCTTGGTTTTACCAATTAGGTGGTATGAATATACTAGAATCTCTAGTGGAAAAAAATTGTTCAGCCTTTCCTTGTATGCATATACAAGAAATCCTGGTAAATACATCTAGAAGGAGGGAATTCCTTTTTAGAAATTTGTTTTATTTTTAGAAACTTGATCTGGTGGTGAGTTCAAGTGAAGACTGGAATTTTACATTGAGTTTCATTGGTTTTTTTTCTGCTAATAGCTGAGATAGTCATGGCTTGAAGTAGCCTTCTGCCATGGAACTGTAAAAGAAAAGGCTGGATATAAGTGCTATTATAATACAAAATGAAAGACCCTGGGATATATGGCACATGAATATAAGACATGAAGAGGAGCTATAGATGATAGATATTGTTAGAATATAGTCTCTGTCCTACAAGAGAGGAAATGGGTTTAAAGAGATTACTCCATGCCACTGAGCGCAAATATTTTGTAAGCCATAAAGCAGATAAATAAATCAAAGATTTCCAACCCCTAATTTATCTACTTGGCCATGTCACATGATTCACTTGTTTGTATTTGACATGAAAGTCAATTGAGATTGAAAGCAAAATGTTAATTCTGAAGGAGTCTAATTTTCTTACTACTAACGAACATTTCAATATATGTGGAATCTAGCAGGGAATTTCCTACTTCTGGCCTGAACATATATTTTCAAAGGAAAAGCATATAAATGATGTTTAACTATTCAGATTTATTAGAGATTTAGTGAATGAGATTCACTAGTATGGAGTTTAGATATACATTATTAAAACAAAAGTCCCAAATTTATTGATTTTGTTCTGCATCTTAAGACTATTATGAAAATTAGCCACTATACTGTGAAATGCTTCTTTCAGTTCATCAAAACTATTTTATAGACCTTTGCAGGTTCTAACTCTGGAAGGCAACAAGATCAGATTTGAAAATCAGTGGTAGTAAAGAAATGTACCATTTGCCCTTTGTTGTTTTTTATTATGTTATAATGTGCATCAAAACTTGTTCATCAGCTTGTTATGATAGACTTCACTTTCAGTTTTACAAATGAGATTTCTCCCTCCAAAAATCAATAAGAGCCTACTGATGTTAATTTATTTTCATATGAAGGTACCTAAAATGAATGTGGCCATAAAAGGTTAAAAAGTTAGTTTATTTTTTTTCAAAAAACTAGATTGTCAATTGAAGCAGAAAATTATATTCAGTGCACTGGATTTATGCATTGTTTTAGTCTTCTCCAACCAATTTAGAAATGCATTCTTATGAAATTGAGATTATTACAAATTTCGTGCCAACCAGCAGAAATAATGTGCTTATGTCAAGGTCATAGCTTAGAAGTTGCAATGAACATACTATAATCAAGTGTGAGTTTATAAATGAACTCTACATATTTTCTGATATACTCTAATAACTTAATTTTTAATTTATTACCAAATATTGTCTTAATTTTTCCTTTACCTTTCACAGTGTTTCATACATATTCATTGCTTGAAAGAAATTAAGCAGACATTATTCTAAAGTCAATATTGAGTCTGCTAATGAAAATGGTTAAGTTAATTAACTAAATGGCAACCCTCACTGAACTTATTCAAAGCTATTTCTCCTCATGATGTGTTTTCTTGAAGAAATGATGCATAAAAATTAAACTCCTGTTATACGTATTATTCTATATCAACAGCTAAATAGTTACTTTACATATTATAACCTGTTGCATCATGAATAATTATGACAATTTAATGGTATCAGATAGGAGGAAAAACCCTACAGGTTATTTCTGCTGTCATTCCTTAAGAAAATAAATGTTAAAATGCTTTTTTTCATCAGAGATTTAGTTCATTGTTTTCAAATGCTAGATGAAAGATAAAACTAAATTAATATTTTAATCTGAAAAAGTGTTTTGTGTCTCACATAAAATCCTATTTTATATTTGTCTCTTTTTTTGCATCCTTAGAAATGACTTTGTCTTAAAATCAAGAGAGAAACGTTCCACTTAGCAATAACTACATGAAAGGGGTTAATTTAGGACACCAAATAAAATCATTTTCTCTAATCAGTAAGTATAAAACAAGCACAAGTAGATTCAGGTTTTGTTGCGCTTTGAGGCATATTATACTTTGAGAGTCGTTAAGGTAAAAATGTAATAGTACACATATAAAATTAAGTGTGAGATTGAACAGTCATATAAAGAAAAGTTATGACAATAATCAGTAGAAACCTTGGACTCTCCTACCAGATATTCACAATAGAACAAAACCTAGATACATAAGGCCATATAATATGACACTAAATGAAAGGATATAGAAACGAAAGCCATAAAATGAGTGATGGTTGTCCTTAATGTACTATGTTATCTCTCATCTCTTTTGCTGTACCTTGGTGATCTCATATTGTTACAGTATTTCACCTTGTTATCTGATATATTGGGTTTGTGCTTATTTGGTTATTTGAAATAGGATAGGGAAGGGGGAAAAACAAGATGAGGGGCAGGGGTGAGGGGAGGGAAATGGGGATGAAGACATGAGAAAGGATATCAATGTTTGTGAAGTAATGCACCTTCTATCTGCTGAATATAATGTAACCCTTCTATTAACTACAATAAAATATATATGGAATAAAAGAAAAAGTATGACAAATAATACTTTTGGAATAGCTTACAAATGCTACATATATCACAAAGTTGAGGAAAATAGAATATTTTCAATAGCTAACAATCTCTAAAATGCTATATTGCAAACATAGCTGTCTATGCATCTGTATGTATGTATTATTGTACACTTTCACCTTTTCTCTTTGGCTTCATTTTAGCACCACTTCATGTGAAAGAATCAAAAGATGATTTCATATTTCCTCTAGCATTATTCGTTAAAATTTGATAAACATTACTGATAGTTCAAAGGTGTTGTTTTCGTGTTCACAACTCATTATTGGCATTACTGTCAAATTTAGGAAGGCCTGATCAAGTTTTATTCACATATCAATAGCTAAATTTGAGATAAATTCAAGTTGTTTTGTACAATAACTAGAAAATAATGTTTTAATTTATTCTTATTTAACTATGCTTCTGAGGTAAATCTTGGATCTGTTAAGGAAATAGATAGTATGTGAACAAATCAACCACTATGTATCTCTAATACTTGGAAGAAATTGAGAAGATCTTAGATTAAGTGCACTAAAGAACAGAAATACCTCTAAAATATTTGTTGTTTTTTTATGAAATTGAAATGTGACTGGGTCTTTTTTTTTTTTTTGCCAGTCCCAAGGTTTGAACTCAAGGCCAGAGCATCGTCCTTGTGCTTTCTCAAGGCTAGAGCGGTACCATTTGAGCCAAAAGCACCACTTCTAGCTTTTTCTATGTATGTGGTACTGAGGAATCAAAACTAGGTCTTTGCCCATGCTAGGCAAGCACTCTACCACTAGGCCAAACTCCCCACCCCTTGGACCTCTTTCATGTTATCTGACAACCCTACTCATAAGTAATTCTTTTCTTTTCCCCACACAATGTCACACTGGTGCAAATATCTTACTAGCTACGTGGGATAGCTTTTATTAGTGTAGTGAAATATCCATGGAATGATTCTTCCTTTCGGCCACCTGTTCCACCATTCTTCATCCAGTACTCTCCATGTCTTCATGGTGTTTTTTGTCTGTCTTTATTACAATATTCATCACATGATAATTTACTTATATATTTAACTGTGTTTTTTTCTTCCTGAATGTTTATAGAAGAAAGAGACAGCCTAGCACATTATCTGGCACATAATAGACTTAAATATTTTTTCAACTAGTAATTAAACCAAATCAACAGGTTATTTTCATGATTGAGACTAATTTCATTATAAATTTAAGATTGACCAGTGGAAGAAAATAGACAAACTATAATCTGGAAATCAGATACATTTAAATAAAAGTGATGAAAAAATGTGTAGTTCTAATTATAGTTTCTGTTCCTAGAGGCAATGTAGCCAGTCACAGTATCTACTGTTTAAAGAAAAAATGAAAATGTTCCACCAACACAAGTGCTCTAATGGACAGCTCTGTGTGTGTGTGTGTGTGTGTGTGTGTGTGTGTGTGTGTGTGTGTGTGTGTGGTTTCCAGAAGTGTCTCCTTTTCACACTAGTCTCTGAAGAGTAGACTGGGAATGTAGAAGTTAAATACAAGTTGTGTTTAACATTCAACTATTTTCCCTTTCAATTCAAAATACTTTATAGATATCTTTATGATGTTCCCTTGGGACTTAAGATACTCTACCATTCTGTTCCGGAAAGTAACAGTTACATCTCAGTTTTTTCTTGAAACCTGAGCTTAAAATGTAGTCAGATTGCTACATCAACTGGGGGATGTAACTGCAAAGTTAGCCAGAGCCAAAAGATGGCTCTGGACATGTTGGGCTAGACAAAATTGTTAGCCATTTGCTGATAATCATTTTGTTAGGTCCATTATGCAGGTTATCTGGCTGAAATCTTGGTTTTAGGGAGATGACATTTAATTGCTATCAATATAAATGGTTGAAATACCAGTAGTTGGTAGTGTTAAGTAGGAATCTGAAATTGCTTTGTTAGGCACTATTATATTGCTCATTATCTTGCTGTGAAGAAAATTAAGCTTTCGTCTGCTTAGGGTGACAAGGTATCCTACTGTCATGGTATTTTCCACATTTTATGCCTATATTCCGAACTCCTAATGAATCCTTAGAGAACATCTTTGGTATTCATAGACTTTCAGATGTTAGGTAGAAAGTCTTTATCTACTTTAAACTCAGTAACTAGCTTGGGGGCTCTGAATTTCTCCATTCTACACCAGTCACAAGATTTGTTTATGAAATTGTCCAGCTAGAAGGGACCATCAGTTGAGAAAATGGAATTTCAAAGACAGTTATTGAAGACAAATACTGGCAAATGTAGCATTAGACCTAAAGTCACCTGACTCCCCGTCTTGTTACATTACTCTTACTGCTATTGTTACTTACTCATAGTTTTAGTTATTTTCACTGTTACTATGCAAGAGGTGTATGAGCCACTGACTCCTACTTACCTTTCCTGACCATATTTCTCGTTGACTATGCTGTCCATTAATTAATTTATTTATTTATTGCCAGTCCTGGGGCTTGAACTCAGGGCCTGAACACTGTCCTTGGGCTTTCACAAGACTACAGCTATACCACTTGAGAGAAAAGCCATTTCTGACTTTTTCTATGTATGTGGTATCATGGAATTAAACCCAGGTCTATGTGGAAGGTGAGCACTCTTACCATTAGGCCAGACTCCCAGCCCTCCATTTCCTTTTTTTATTGCATAATTCTTTTCTTTCATATATTTTTATTGTAATTAATATTATTTGCCATTATATTTGCCAGATAGAAGGTATATTAACTCACATATTGATACCCTTTCTTATGTCTTGGTCCCCATTTTCCTCCCCCCCACTCCCACCCCTCACCTTGTTTTCCTCCGTTCCCTATCCAATTTCAAATAACAAAATACAAACATATCAAATATATCAGAAAACAAAGTAAGATACTGTAACAATATTAGATAATCAAAGGATAGCAAAAGAGATGAGAGATAACATAGTACATTAAGGACAACAATCACTCATTATATGGCTTTTGTTTCTATACCCTAGAGGTCCTTTCATTTAGTGTCATACTATATGGCCTTATGTATCTAGGTTTTGTTCTATTGCAAATCTCAGCTAGGAGAGCCCAAGGTTTCTACTGATTATGACAAATGAGGGAAACCATTGAGCCTATCTTCCTTCGAGTCTGGCTTACTTCACTTAGTATGATTTTTTCTAAGTCTTTCCATTTCCTAACAAATGGGGCGATGTCATTCTTTCTGACAGCGGCGTATAATTCCACTGTGTGCAAATACCACATCTTGTTGATCCACTCATCAACTGAGGGACATCTGGGTTGGTTCCATATCTTTGCTATGGTAAATATTGCTGCAATGAACATTGTTGTGCTAGTGGATTTAGTCTGACCTTGTTTCTGGACAATTGGCTAAATGCCTAGTAGTGGAATTGCTGAGTCAAAGGGGAGCTCTAGGTTTAGTCTTATAATTAACAGAACCTTAGCAAATCTTACCAAAAAAAGAAGAGAGGATACCTCCATTTTCTTTTATAATGAAAGCTATCATAAAGCTTCCTCAACTTAAAACCAGAAATGGACCTTAGGTCTGTCTCTATCCCCTTCCTTCTTCCTTTTCACTTTTAGTTATGTGACATTGGCCATGTGCAATTATTTCTTAGATAAAAGTGCCTACCTCATCTGAATGGAAAGTAGCTAAGAATAATGTTTCACAATATGCAGCTTTGGGGCTGAAAATACTGGACAAGTTGTGGTCTTCAATTAATTAAATCTATGGTGATTTCCTGCACGAAGTGGTTGTAGGAAGTTCCCAGAATCTGTACCTTGCGAGTTCAGTTAAATGTGAAGACAAGCAATTAAGGAAATGAATGAATATGTGTAAGAACTCATCTGACTATAGGAAACATATTGTCTGTGATTGGTGCTCTTTTGTGTAACTTGCTTAAGCTATTTGCTCAACATTTGTTAAATGTTAAAAAGAAATTGATTTTATATTAATCAGAAACATTTAACTTTAAGTTAAAAGAACTCAGATGACATGAGTTATATGAATTTTGACATATATGGTTTAACTTTGTCTATTATTCTTCTGCTATACCTAATTTTACAGTATTATTTGATACAAGTGCAATACAAATGAAAGATAATCTGATTCCTACATAAGATTTGAATCCTAATATTTACAAACAAGTAAAAATTATAACAATATGTTTTATCAAATCCAATATATTTAACTGGTTTTATTTCAATGTTGTAATTGTTATGCTCGAGTTCAGGAATCCTTGTCCCAAAAGACCATCAGAGACCATCAACAATGTAAAAGCAAGGGATTTTTTATTTCAAGCTCAAGCTTGGGTCTCCCATGTACAGGACCGCAACCGGTGACCTGCGAGGTCCCGAGCCTAGGGGTACAGCACATTCTATACAGTTTTGGGGGAAAACAGAGGCTGAGCATACATCATAGTACTTTGAACTGGTTGGGTGACACCACTAGGGTGACTCAAGAGGATGCGAACTAAACTTGAGGGTTTGTGGTCTAGATAGTGATTACCAGAGTACAGGAGGGGCTATTCTGGTATTATAGAGATAAGCGCCATCTGTGGTTCTGGGAATTGTTTTGCACTAGGCTTTTTCCTAGTATTAGGACAGAAGTGGGTCAAGGGTCAAAGCACAACATAGGGTCTTCAGCAATAAGGCAGTGAAGTGGGTTACAGAAGCAAAGCTAGCATTTAGTGGCTTCAAAATGGTGGTTACAATTTTTAGTTTCTCAGTAATTAGCTCAAACACATAATATTTTGTGTTATTTTTCTTTACTCACCCATTGGAACCCAGTAGGCAGTGTGTGTGTGTGTGTGTGTGTGTGTGTGTGTGTGTGTGTGTGTGTGTGTGTGTGTGTGTGTGTGTGTGTGATGGTACTTAGCTTGAAAACTCAGGACTTGGATACTGTCCTTGAGCTTCTTTTTGCTCAAAGCTTGAAGTAGGGTAACTGAGCCACAGCTATCCCGCAGCCTGGCCAGGTGCTGGGGGTTTTTGGTTTCACAGACATCCTGGAGCAGAGTCAAGTCATCCTTTAAATTGCAGATGCCTGGCTCAATGGGGAGAGCCTAGGGGACCCTGCTTTGGGGAATATGTAGATTCATTGCATTGTTTAGTCCCAGGGAAGCCCTGGTCTTTGTGCCTTGTTGATGCATAATGCTTTACTTGGTCTCTACCCAACATGTGGCCTTTGGCTTAAAAAGCTTGGTGCAAGCTCTGTTCAGGGCTGAAGGTCTTTGGAACTGGGTGTCTTGCAGACCACCAGTGCTCCAACACAGACTCCAAAATTCAACCTCTCAGAATATGGCTTCTCTTTATTTCTTGGGACTGGATTTATATCTGATTTATGGTATAACTTACCTTACAACAAGCTAACAATCTCCCACTTGTGCTACAGCTCCACTTTTGGTTTGTGATAATTTATTGTACATGAGAGACTTATGAACTTTCCTTTCATGCTGACTTCAAACCATGATCTTTAGATCTCAGCCTTCTGAATAGCTATGATCACACACTTGAACAACCATCACCTGTCCCCATGTGTATTTTATATTTATCCCACCTCTTCTTTAAATATCCAGATTTCAGGGGCCGGGAGTTTGGCCTAGTGGTTAAAGTGCTTGCCTAGCATGCACGAAGAACCGGGTTCGATTCCTCGGTACCACATACATAGAAAAAAAGCCAGAAGTGGTGCTGAGGCTCAAGTGATAGAGCTCTAGCCTTGAGAAAATCCAAGAACAGTGCTCAGGCCCTGAGCTCAAGCCCAGGACTGGCAAAAAAATAAAATAAAATAAATATCCAGATTTCAGGTTTTTAACTGCAAAATCAGACTAATACTACACAGAGTATCCACCAGAATTGTATGCTCATTAGAGCTGGACATAACTTACAGGATATAAAAAGATTTTGAAAACATTTTTTCCTGGTTTTTATGTCAGAACCTCATTTTCATTGTTGGAATATATTTGCTAGTTTCTGAAATACATAAATTATTTGAAAATAAGCAGTAATAACAGCTCTAAATTTCAACTGACTGTGATTGCAAGCTCAGTATCAACAGTAACTAAATCAGTAACTAAACAGTAATATCAAGTCCGGCCAACAGTAGCCATGAGTTCCAAATCCCCAGATTCAACCAACTGTATTCAGATCAAGAATTTTTTTTGTTTTATATAATTAAAAAGAATCAAAAGACAGATGGCATGTAAATATTACATAAAGTTCAAATTTATATCTGTACATAAAATATTGGGACACAATCATGAACATTCACTTTCCTGTTACACATTATGATTCTTTTAGCACTGTAATAGCAGCAAAGAATAGTGGTGACAAAGTCAGAAATATTTACTCTCTGGACTTTAAGATAATCAAAACTCAAATATTTTTGTTAACTTAAGAACTAAGCTACCATTATGATGAAGATTAGGTTAGGGTTCTGGCCAGGATTAGGGCAAAGAAAAATTTAGCTTCAAACTGACAATGAATTTTAGCTTCAAACTGACAATAAATTTTAGAAGAGAATGTATGTGAAATAGTGCACTGATATTAATATTAGGATTTGGGTGCAATTAGGGTTAGGGTTCGATTAGAAAAAGATTATCTTGTAAAATGCAACAAATTTTAAGAAAAATGAGTTGAATTAAAGTTAGAATGACTGGAAAAGAGTGTATTTGTGTTATTTTAAGCATTGGTGATTAATTAGGGCTAGGATTCGGGTTACTTTTCTAGTCCAGGTTAGGATTAGGATTGGGTAAGATTTAGGTGAGTTTTTGAAGAAAAAGTACAAACAAAATAAATATGACATTGAATACGAGCCACGGGATTTTCCTTACTCAGTGTTAATTCGGTTAAGACTGGAGATAGTTTTCTGATGAAATGTAGCTTTATTTAGGTTTAGGATTACAGCTAGTCTATGGGTTAGATGTTAAGTAAAACTGAAACTTATTTGTGTATCTAGTTTAGGAAAATTAGGATAATGGAAAGTGCAGTATTTTTTCAGAATATCAAGATATGAAGTCAATGGATGTAAAGAATAAAGTTAGGGAACATGAGAGCTTCGAGTTAGGAATCTTTCTGATTTATAACAAATGGAAATTCATTTCATTTATGACAACTGAAATATCAGTGGAGATAAATCAAAATGAGAGTATTTTTTGCATAACTTTAGAATCAGCCCATTATTTGAATCAAGTAAAGGTTTAGGGTTCTGACCAGATTAAGGTTAAGGTTCTGCCTGGATTTAGGATCAAACTGAAAGTAAATTTTAGAACTACAAACTGAATAAGAGTTAAGATGAATGTGAAATAGAATACTATTATTCATGTTCAGATTTGAATTCATTTTGATTAGAGTTAGCCTTAGTGTTCCTGCCAGGTTTAGGATTAGACTTAGAAAAAGGGTAAGATGTTGGTAAAACTACAGCTGATTTAAAAAGGATGAGTTGAATCAATGTTAAGATGAATATAAACAAGTGTATTGGTGTTAATTTTAGTGTTTTAGGTTAATTAGGTGTAGGGGTTTAGTCCTGCTAACAAGTTTTTGCAGTGAATGTTTGCTGTCTACTGTGCATTCCAACATGCTTTGGCTTTAAGTTCTTGATGCTTGTACTGAGGTTTGAACTCAGGCCTAGACATTGTCCCTGAGCTACTTTCTTCAGTGCTGTACAACTTGAGCCCCAGCTACACAATTGTTTCTTGTTGTTGTTGCTGGTGGTGGTGGTAATTATTTGGAAATAAGCCTGCTTTCCCGCCACTGCTTTGAACTAGGATCCACTTATCTCAGCCTCCTGAATAAACTGGATTATAGGCATGGTTTGGCTTTTGAGCTCTGAAAATATGAGGACATCTGAAATTATTCTATAATAATCATTAATTTTAAATCACAATAATATAAAATTATGTTTTAGTAAATTGTTTTTAAGTATAGCTTAAAGTATATTTTTATTATTTTCAATTATATTATTCTAATGCTAATTATATTATTCTAAAGCTAATTTTTTTGCCAGCCCTGGGGCTTGAACTCAGGGCCTGAGCACTGTCCTTCAGCTTTCTCAAGGCAAGCACTCTAACACTAGACCAAAGTCCCAGCCCTGTAAAGCTAATTTTATGATACCTCAAGGATTAAGTTACTAATGAATTACCTATGATTACCTTGGTTTTCTCTGATTTAATATTGAAACAAAATTTTTTAAAAATAGCAAACAAAAATTAATAATATCATTTCCTAAAATGTATAAGGCCTTTCCTTACTAGCCAGGCTACTGTCCCTTGTAAAGTTCCCTTTATAAAATCAAAATTTTCAAAAGGGTGAGTGAGAGTATAAAAGAGCTCTTCTTCTCTATAGGATTACTGGGAAGGACAAAGAAAAATATTGGGTTCATTTGTAAGAACATGTTTTGTGGAATGTTAATGTGCTATATAAAATTGTGTTTTTACTTCTTTGTAAGTTTTATTGTCCTCCAGGTTTAAAAAGTATGTGATATTTAAGTGGGTATAAATTTCTATAAAATACATTTGAGAAAATGGATGAGAGCTATTAAGTTTGGGCAAATCAATTTCACCAATTCACTTCACTCATGTTGTGCCTCTAGAAGTCATAAGGCTTGTTACCTAATGTTAGGGTAAGTTTTGAATCAAGGTTTCTCATGGACTCTATAATGAGTATTATTAAGGATTTTTAAACCATGCAGTTAGTTGCTTATATTGCAAACTAAGAAATTAATGAACAAGAATATTGCTCACGAGTATCAAGGTTTATTGAAAAGCCAATATGTCTTTAGTGTGGTAATTAGAGCAGCATTCTCCAAGGACTGCAAGCCTATTTATTGCAAACCTATTTATTCTACATCAAGTTTCACTGACTTTGAAATCTTGTTACAAATATTCATTTATCCTATTGTGGATTACGTGTCTGAGATCTTTAACAATAATAACAAAATTCAGTTGCAGTAATGATATGGTTATACAATAAAAATAATATATACTGTGATTAAATCCTGGGTATATCACTAGTCACTTAAAATGTGAAGCTTTGCATGAAATATAGGTCTATAAACAGTGTAAGTAAAATCTACGTATTTTTTAAAATGAAATTCATTTTCTTTTTTTAAATTTTTTATTGTAATTAATAGAAGGGTTACATGATATTTGCCAAATAGATGGTGCATTAATTCCCATACATTGATACCCTTTTACATGTCTTGGTCCCCATTTCCCTCCCCCTCACCCCTCATCTTGTTTTCCCCCGTTCCCTATCCAATTTCAAATAACCAAATACAAATATATCCGATATATCACTCCTTGAGCTGATTCAAAACTTTGGAAGGGTAGCAGGGTATAAAATTAACCCTCAAAAATCAACTGCCTTCCTCTACGCCAACAGTGAGAGGAACGAGGCAATAATCAGGAAAGCAACTCCTTTTGCAATAGCCTCAAAGAAAATAAAGTACCTAGGAATTACCTTAACTAAGAATGTAAAGGACCTTTTTGATGAAAACTTTAAAACCCTGAAAAAGGAAATTAAAGCAGAACTGAGAAAACGGAAAAACCTCCCATGCTCGTGGATTGGAAGAATCAATATCATGAAAATGACAACCTTGCCAAGGGCTATCTACAAATTCAACACAATACCCATCAATATCCCAATGTCATTCTTTAAAGAAATAGAAGAGGCAATTCAAAATTTCATATGGAATAATAAAAGACCCTGTATAGCAAAAACTCTTCTTAGCAGAAAGAACAGTGCAGGAGGAATTTCAATACCAAACTTAAGACTCTATTACAGAGCTATAATTATCAAAACAGCTTGGTACTGGCACAAGAACAGAAATTTCCAGAGAGAAGGAAAGTAAATGATGTCCTAGTAAAAGGTATTTTACCAGAGGCCAGTTATAAAAAAAAAAACAAATAGGACATTTTTGCATGGGAATATATCATTCTTAAATCTAGTTCTCTAGTTGCTATACTTCATTAAGGTTATAAAATATGTTAGATCAAATGAAGTTTCCAAATAGTTCGTGCCACTTGCATTTTGCCAAAAACAAGATATTGGTTTATGTGAATTAAATGATATTACTTAACTTTAGACATTTTTATTTCTTGATGGCAAGACAGTATTTGTTGAAGATGAATTTTGATTGTGCTGCTATTTAGTTTATCAAATGGATATGTTAATACTTATCCATGCACAATAAAATTCAGTCAACTAATGAGTTGGTAAATTAAATATAATACATAGGGAAGTAGTTGGACAAAATAATTACTAGTTAAATGTTCAAATTAGCTCGTTGTACAATATGTCCATAGGGTTAATGTAACTAACAAAAACTGTCTCAAAATGAATATGTTGCTGGGCACTTATGGCTCACAACTGTAACCTTAGCTACTCAGGAGACTGAAATCTAAGGCTTGCCTCTCAAAGCCCACCTGGGCAGGAAAGTTCCTGAGTCTCATCTCAATTAATTGTTAAAAATTGGGAAAACTATATAGACAAAAAAACCTATGACTCTATAGACATAATGTTTTATTTCATAAATTAATATGTCTCTATGACATACAAACCCTTAGCCTAATTTTGATTAAGTTCTAAATACTAAGTCCCAGTGATTGTAAATAGAGATTCCCTCCTTGAACAGTTGTTTGTTAAACTTGTCCTTTAAAATATGATATAAAAATCAACGTTAATAAATTCTTTAATAAAAAAAGGAAATTCAAAAAAAAAGTAGAAAAGAAGGGGGGAAAATTCCCTATCAAACAGCATACCTTTGAATAGTTTTGTGACAATTATTTTAATAACCTAGGCTGGTGTTTATTGAACACATCATGTGTTAGAGACTATATTGGGCATTTGAGACACTTGGAAAATTTACATTCCTTTGAGGAGGAGGAGGAGAAAGATAAATAATAAGAAAATTTTATCGTATGTAGAAAAAAGATAAATGCATTGAAAACCAAAAAACAAAAAAAAATCAGGAAGTGGAGCTATAGCTCAGGGGTAGAACACAAGTTTTAAGCAGAAAAGGTTCATGGACAGAGTCTACGCCCTGAGACTTCAAGCCCCAGTTGAACTGGTTCATTGGTTTATTCATTCATTCAATGAAACACACACACACACACACACACACACACACACACACACACACACACACCACAAATTGAAAATTGATCAGATTTCAGCAATCCAGCTGCTAGGCAATGCCAGGTCTGATTATTCTAATTAACTTACATATTCACTCATGGATTTAAATAAGAATCAGAGATAGAAGCTGGGCATGTTGGTTCATGACTGTAATCCTAGCTACTCAGGAGGCTGAGATATGCAGATCCAGGTTCAAAGCAAGCCCGGGCACTAAAGAACATGAGAGTCTTATCTCCAATTAACCAACAGAAAACTGAAAGAGGCTCTGTGGCTCAAGGGATAGGGCAGTAGCCTGGAGCTAAAGAGCTCAGGGGCAATGCCCAGGCCCAGAGTTCAAGCTCCATGACTGACAAAACAAAATCAGAGATAGAAATATAATATATGTAATATATGAAAACACAGTCACTTTTAAGACTTTAGCTTTAAATTATATTTATTTTACAGATACAGAAAAATATAGAAATTATACAATTTATGAGCTACCATGTGATATTTTGGTACCTACTATTTTATATACTCTTATGTGAAATCATAGTGCAAATATTTATTGCACTTAAACATTTAGTTTCCCTTTTAAGGCCTCTCAGGCTTACTTGGTTGCTGTACTCAGCTTAATACCACTCAAGTCTTAGCTAAACCTTTCCTATTTGTTATTCATTTTCAAGACAAAATCTCATAGACTTTTTAGGATTGACAGGCTTAGAATCCCACCTTTTGAGTTATTAGGATTATAGGCATGTGCCACTGGTTCCAAGCTTCTGTCTTCTTTATAATATGTTTTGGGGCACAAGTCCTATTATGAATATAGTATTCCAACAAAGGGTTTGTTTTTTTTCTTTTAAAAATGACTCATCAAGAGTGAGGTTCAATTTATTGATCTTCTTTAAGGTTAATGCCTTCTTTACCAAATAATAATGATAATAATAATGACTTCTTTAGTACATAACTTAACTTCAAATTATTACAATGTTTTCATTTGGAAATATTCTTGTTTTGTTTGTATATTGAAGTCTATAAACAATTGGTAATTGAATTTTTTATGCATAGTACAAATTTAAAATTTGTAATTTTCAGCTCAGTAGTAATGGTTCGAATTTGTAATGGAAACTACTTAGAAGTCTGAGGTCTGGAAGATTGTAGTTCAGAACTAGGTCATGGAGAAAAGTCAATAAGACTTGAAAATAATCAGCAAAAAGTCAAGCTGTAGGCATAGATCAAATGGTACAGAACCAACTGGGCAAGAATGCTAGTGAGCTTGTTAACCTGTTAAAACCCCAGTATCACCAAAAAGAATCAGAAATGAGAAAGAAAGAGAAAAAGAGAAAGGCAGGAAAAAGAAAGACGTAAAGAAAGAAATAAGAAAGAAATATGGAAAGAGAGAAAGAAAAGACAAGCCATTTTAAAATGAATATCCAGTTAAGTATTAAATATTAAAACATCATTTTCTTTGCATTTAACTAAAATATTTATATGACATACTGTTTCTCACATCAATATTACACAGATATTACAGTGAATATAGATATTTCATTGCCAATATTCCTAAACTTTTATTGTTCTTTTTTTTTTTTTTGGCCGGTCCTGGGCTTGGGCTCATGGCCTGAGCACTTGGGCTACAAGTAGGCTACAGCTCTATCACTTGAGCAACAGCACCACTTCTGGCTTTTTTCTATGTATGTGGTACTGAGGAATCAAACCCAGGTATTCGTCCATGCTAGGTAAGCACTCTACCACCAGGCCAAACTCCCAGCCAACCTTGTCATTCTTAAAGATTCCTTTGGATATTCTGGGCCACTTGCTCTTCCACATAAAGCTTAGAATTGGGAGGGCAAAATCTCTTTAAAAAATAACTGCTGTTGCTGTGCATCAGTGAATCATGTTTGTAACCATAGCTACTCAAGAGATTGATATGTGAAGATCTGTAGCCTAGCTGCCAAATAAGCCAAAAGTGGAGATGTGGCTCACATAGTAGAGCACTAGCTTTAAGTTACAAAAGCAAAAAGACAGCACTCAAGCCCAGAGTTCAAAACCTAATATGAGCGCGCACACACACACACACACACACACACACACACACCTGCATTTTGATTTGGACTGCATTGAATGTATAGGTTTGTTTTGTTTTGTTTTGTTTTTTATTTTTGTCGGTCATAGGGTTTGAATTTGGCCTGGGTGCTGTCCCTGAGCTCTTCAGTTCAAGGTTACCACCCTACACTTGAACCAAGCCCCACTTCCCCATTTCTAGAGGTTAACTGGAGATAAGAATCTCAGGTCCTTTTGTACCCAGGCTGGCTTTGAACCTTAATCCACAGATCTCACCCTCCTGAGTAGCTAGGATTATACAGACATGAGCCACTGAATCCAGTGAATGTATAGCTTTTTACCACCTGATATCTTTAAAATGCTGAACCTTCTATTCAATAATTGAATGACTTTGAACAAAAATTATTCATCTATTTAGTAAAGTTTTCCTTAATTTCTCATTAATTTTGAGGTTTTCGGGGTACAAGTCTTGTTTTTTCTTTTAAATTATTCCATAGAAATATAATGTGCTTCAGCAAACATCATAAAATTACATATCTCTCATAGTTTTGGCCAATATTTTAGATTGAAAGCAATATAATGGGCAAAGGATGGAAATTCATTCCTGTTTTAATTTGCATTTCATTCATTAATGTTTGAAATTTTTCTTTTTTATTAGTTGTTTTCATTATTACCAGGTTATTCTCCAGTATATTTTCTTATTTCATTCATTGAACTTTTCATGGGGCCAGGAGCTTGGCCTAGTGGTAGTGTGCTTACCTAGCATGCACAAAGACCCAAATTCAATTCCTCGGTAACACATGCATAGAAAAAAAAAAGCTGGAAGTGGTTCTGTGACTCAAGTGGTAGAGTGGTAGCCTTGAGAAAGCCCAAAGAAAATGCCCAGACCCTGAGTTCAAGGCCCAAGACTGGCAAAAAAAGATCTTTTCATATAGCAGACCTTTTGTCGGATAGCCTCTTAAGATATTGTCAGTTGTCATTTGCTTGAACTTTGTCTATGAATGATACTAATAGAATATTTAGTCATTTTTCATATTCCTTTCTAATAAGTTTCTATACCCCCAAATTTTATTCTAGTTCTCTTTTTTGTTAACTCTTTAAATTTCTAGATATTTTTGTGTATGACATGAAATCAGTAAGTTTGATTCAAAGAAAACATCTCTTTTTATCTTAGGGTTAAAACTCCCACCTACTTGAAATTAACTTTCAGAAACTAAAAGAATAGAGAAGCTAATCTTGTGTGAAATCAGGTCAAGATATGGTTAGGTACTACATTATATATCAACACATAAAGAACTAAATGGGTTTCATTGTTTTCTTTCCCCACAGGGAATATGTTGCATAAGGAACATAGCTTCTTAAAACGTAAAATGGTTATTAGGACAAGATATTCAATTTATTAGTGTATTTTGTCAAGGATGTGAATTGTAAATATGAAAGTAACAGAAATATGTGAAGATTGCTACAAAATCTACTTGTATTTAAATCACAAATCACTTATGCCTGTAATTGTTTTCTATAGCCTATATGGAAGGAGTCATTAATACACTTTTTAGGAATATTTATTAATTCTGTTCTTCCTTCATTCATAAGGTACCTAGTGTCTAGCCCGGTTTTACAGTAGCAACACGGAATGGAACAAGGAGCCAGGATGAACTTTTTAAAATATTTTTTTATATATTTTTATTGTAATTAATACAAGGGTCACATGATATTTGCCAGATAGACGGTGCATTAATTCCCATACATTGATACCCTTTCACATGTCTTGGTCCCCATTTCCCTCCCCCCACCCCCCACCCCTCATCTTGTTTCCCCCGTTCCCTATCCAATTTCATATAACCAAATACAAATATATCCGATATATCAGGTAACAAAGTGAGATAACAATATGAGATAACCAAGGGACAGCAAGAGAGATGAAAGATAACATAGTACCTTAAGAACAACAATCATTCATTATATGGCTTATGTTTCTATATCCTAGAGACAGTTTCATTTAGCGCCCTACTATATGGCCTTTTGTATCAAGGTTTTGCTCTATTGGAAATCTCTGCTAGGAGAGACCAAGGTTTCTACTGATTATGACAAATGAGTGAAACCATTGAGCCTAAGTTCCTTTGAGTCTGGCTTACTTCACTTAATATGATCTTTTCTAAGTCTTTCCATTTCCTAACAAATGGGGCAATGTCATTCTTTCTGACAGCAGCATAGAATTCCATTGTGTACAAATACCGCATCTTGTTGATCCACTCATCAACTGAGGTACATCTAGGTTATTTTGAGGAAGTGAAAAAGAATTGTTAAAATTGTGTTTAGAAAATCTAGATTCCCCCCACCATTACCACTATTATCTGAGTGATATTGCCACAAAAATAATCAGGTTATTATTAACTGATGGCTTTAGATCTTTTACATCCTAATAATAGTGACTCATTACCAGTCTGACTCTCATATGTAGTCTAATTTCTCACTTATGATTGTGGTAAAAGGAAGAATTGCTTGTTAAATCAGTTCTTTTACAAAGGTAATACGTGTGGTTATGTAGAATTGTAAACAAACAGTCTTCTACCCCAGTTAACATCTGCTCTTCTTCACCAAGCATTGATTTTTACTTTCAGTAATATACATAAAAATACATTTCTAGAATACCAAGTTCTGGGACAATAACAATGCTTATATGCATTTGATAACATGTTTTCAAAACAGCTTTCATTGCACTGAGGAGCTCAGGCTTCTAAGTAGCTAGGATTAAAAGCATGAATCTGGTAGATCATGCCTGTAATCCTAGCTACTCCGGAGGCTGAGATACAAAGACCAATGTACGAAGCCAGCACAGGCAAACAAATTCAAGAGACTCTTATTTCAAATTACTAGCAAAAATCCAGAAATGGAAATATAGCTCGTTGGTCGAATGTCAGCCTTGAGTAAAAGAGCCAAGGAAGAAGATACAGTGAAGAAGAGTATAATGGGGGAAGGGAACCGGGAAGGAAATGGAGGAGGAAAGAAGGAACAAAAAAGAGGGAAATCATGAGGAAATAAAAGAAAGAGAAAGAGCACCTATTTATACATCATACCATCCATGTAGAAGAGCCTGCCTTTATTTTCCAGAGCTTTGGCAGCCAGAGTATTTTCAAACTTGGATTTTTGCCCAGGCAATAGATGAAATTCTCATTTTTGTTTCTCTCACAGCCAAGGCTAAGCTTCTTTTTATGTGGTTAAAATCCATTTATAATTTTTCTGTGAACTATCTATCTTTTGTTCAATTTTCTTTTGGGTGTTTTTTTTTGCCCTTTTTGTCTTAATTTGCAGAAGCTATTTCATACATTTAGAAAATTAGTCTTTTAACTGAGATGCTGGTCACAAATATTTTTATTTTCTCTATTTTAAATTTCTCCTTTGACTTTGCCAGTGGCTTTCATGATCATGCAGGAGCCTCTGATTTTTATATAGTCCAATTTACTATAGTCCAATTTTTTCTGTAGTTAAAATATTTAACTTAAAGGCACAATTAATATTTTATGTCATTGACTACAGTGGATATATACTCTTCCTTTCATTAAAAACTTTATCCTGGGGCTGGGAGTTTTGCCTAGTTGTAGAGTGCTTGCCTGGCATGCACAAAGGCCCAGGTTCAATTCCTTGATATCACTTACATAGATAAAAAGCCAGAAATGGTGTTATGGCTCAAGTGGTAGAGCTCTAGCCTTGACTAAGGCCCAAGGATATTGTTTAAGACCTGAGTTCAAGCTCTAGGACTGGTAAAAAAAAAAGCTTTATCCTGAATTTTGAAATTTCACATAATTCAACAAATATTTATTAAAAGTCTATCATGTGTAACATGTGTAAAAATATAGCTCATCCAGAAATCAAAGGTAAGCGATTAAGATCAACATATGTAACATTTAAAGTGCTGGACAGTTGTTAAAAAGTGAAGAAGCACAGTCTATCAGAAGCTACCTAATGGCATATCATAATTAAACTGAAGAGTTAGTCTCATTAGAAGGCATCATTTCATAATTCAAGATATTAGTCAAGGAATTATTTAACTTTTGTAATAACGGAAGAATTTGTTGGAAGGCTAACAAGGAAATCACCAACTGTAGCTAAATGCATACAGATTTCTGTCCTTACATATGAAACCTAGGTGAAATGTGCACTCTTGTTTGATCAAATAAAATGAAGTTCATAGCTCAATTTCAGAGACTTTAGGAAAATATGACAGCTATTATCTCCAGTAGTTTCAGAATCTAGAAGCTCTTACATGCTGTTAGTTGAAGCTCTAAAACGTATTTTAACATGTACTTTTGAGCACAAAATGATCCAATAAAAATAAAATGTTTTGTTTCTGCCTGTAAATGCCAGAAAAAAATAAATTGAGGGGATTATTAGGTTATATATTACCGACACAAGATTACCATTGTAGTATAGCACATCTCTCTTACTCTCTTTTTCACACACCACAGAACTGCTGATGTAGTTACGGAATTGTACTCAAAAAAACCCAAATAGACCTAGATCATCTAATAAACTATATTTACTTGGCTCTCTGGCAGGCAGCAAGACAAACAAATCAGGCACACCATTGTGATACGCTATTTATGTAGACACATCATGCTACTCCATAAGTGGTATGTTTCTTTTGTTCCTTCACATAGTCAAAGTTGGAAGAGGATGAAAGCTAAGCTGTGTGCAAATGATCTTCAGTAGGTGCCACTACCTCTATTTCCTATTGTTTTTTCACACTATTTTAATCACATGGATTCAAGCTTTGCATTCCAGTCCCCATTTTACCCAGTCTGGGTACACTTCCATACAACCAAGAGTGACACATTTCCCCATTCATCTGAATATGAATGTTTCTAAGGAACAATGCTATGGAGCCTAAAGTTGGTCCTAGGTTGGCCTGCTTTACCCGAGGCCCAATGTTAACCATTTTCTCTTCATAGCATATATAAATGCATTCATATTACGTTTCAGAGCATGTATTATTTACATATGATATTATTGTGTAAAATTCCTGATTTTTTACTCTATAAATTGATTGGTAAATTTGGCTGCGAATAATGTCTCTTACTTAATCAACAGTTCTTGGGTACAGTTAAAGAACACAATATTCACTAGTGAGTTCTATGAAAAGTATCTAAATTATTCAAAAGTATGTGGAAATTTGGAGTCCTAGCATACTTGTTTATTCCTTTGCAGAGTGGTGTATTAGTATGTGGGAATAATTTGCTTTTAAAATGTTCTGTATTATCATTTTCCTTGATCAGAGCATTGTTATGTAATATGTATGTAATGACATTTTCATTCATATTACAATGTAATATTATGTTTATGAGAATAGTATTTATATCATAGCATTGCCATTGCATATTTTCATTCTTTATTTCTAGATGTTTTTAATTTTTGATATTCTTGACAAAAGAGCTTACACTAGCTAATCCTGGCTCTTTATTTACACTTGAGCTTATGACAATAATTGCTAATATTCAATGGAATTGTTTTTATTCATTATCATTTTGAGTATAGCTCTAAGCTACTTTTATATATTATTCAAGTGCTTAGTGTTTGAAAACTGAGTCAGAGGGTAAAAGAATAAAGAAAAACAGAAATGAACTTCAACAGACCAAATCAACTTTAATGGAAAATTGAAGATGGCATCATGATAACCTGTGGAGAGTGAGACAGGAGGCATGGCTTAATGGGGGAGGGATGCAGGGATCACACAGGTATTACCTATCATGGTCCTCAGACTAAGGAAGAGACTTTGAAAGTTAGAGGAAACTGAACTAACACCTTAGGCAAGAGTTACCACTAAGACATGTCTTTAGAGATGTAGAAGTTCTATGTCACATATCTGGCACTAATGGTGAATAACTTGGCTGGTTCATCTTATCTCTGCAGAAGCATTGTGCTTGGCATATATATATATATATATATACGTATATATATGTATATATGAATATGTATACACACAAAACACTGTTATCGTTAGTAAATTAGTAGATCATGAAGAATGTCCTCTCTTACTCAATTGGAGTTAGGTATGTATTTGAGGAGGCTTGTTTTTTGGATTTCCTAAAAGACATTAGTGATTTTAAAGTGTAGAGACTTACTGAATAGTTTCTAATACTTTCACTAACTCTTGACAGGTAATAAATAGAAATAATCATCTACATGATGTTAAAATACACAAATCTGCATGCTTTTATAAAAATATATAACTTCCCCAAATGCGTATTTTAGCCTTTGTTGTTTGCTCTATGAGAATCATTTACCTTTTAATTATTTTCTATTCAGGTTTCTAGAGCTTTACCTGAGAAACAAACAGAAGTTGAGGCTTACCTGAAAGACTCTGGGGAGCTTGAAGATCAATTAGATTATCTTCTCCTATGGTTGTCCCCTATAAGGAATCGGTTGGAAATTTATAAGCAGGCAAGTCAAACAGGACCTTCTGTTATTAAGGTAAGGACATTTGGGAATGAGGATGTTACTCAGTAGTAGAATACTTGTCTAGCATGCCATTGGGTTTTCTTCCTAGCACTACAAAAAAAATGTTAAAACAAAATTCGTGTTTTATTTACTGTTTTCTAAACAAATGACAATGATTGGAATATTACTCGTTAATGCAGTTTTAAGGATTTTATTCAGGAAATCAGAAGTATAGGAACCACTGTAATAGGTTTTTAATAAAGCAGTGAGTTAGGCTCAAAATTGAGTTCAGCATGGGAAAATGGAATTCACAGTCTCAGACAAAGGGTGGTCAATGGATAGAAAATGACTAGAAGGAAGCCTCAGGAGTGGGCACATTCTGGTTAAATAAATCTATTGTGGTTCTTTTTGAAGAAAGGCTAGGATAATCAAACATCTCCTTCAGGGTAGTAGAAGATGAGGAACCCAGGCATATCTGGAAGATGATCAGATATTGAGGTAAATCATATAAAGAATAAGTATCCTTATTTTAGCAAGAATACCTAGGACAGTTGACTTCTTTGCTAAGATTCAGTTTTATAAGAAAACATATAGATAGGCTAGTTACTTTAGAAGCTTGTCTAAAGTGTGGTCAAAAATAGAATCTTAAGGGAAGGGGGGAGAAACAAGATGATTGGAAGGGGCGGGGGGAAAGAAATGGGGACAAAAACATGAGAGGGGGTGTCAATGTGTGAGAAGTGATATACTTTGTCTGGTGAAAGTAACTGTGACCCCTCTATACATTATAATAAATAAACAAATAGAAACTTTATTAAGATAATTTTTTTATAATAATAATAGTAGTAGGGGCCGGGAGTTTGGCCTAGTGGTAGAGTGCTTCCTACCATGCATGAAGGCCCGGGTTCGATTCCATGGTACCACATACATAGAAAAAAAGCCAGAAGTGGTGCTGAGTCTCAAGTGGTAGAGCTCTAGCCTTGAGATAGCCCAAGGACAGTGCTCAGGCCCTGAGCTCAAGCCCAGGACTGGCAAAAATAAATAAATAAATAAATAAATAAATAAATAAATAAATAAATAAAATAATGGTGTCTCTTAAAAAATAATAATAGTAGTAATAATGAAGTACTATTAGTATTTGACTAGCATTTTCTGTTTCTCCCAGCCTTTACTAGAATGTACTTCATTAAATTCATACCAGTGGATATTTGTATCATATTTTTTATGACACATTTCCATCTCTAACTAAACTTCATATATAATTTGATAAATTTTAATAAAATAATCCCTATCTAAAATTGATATTTTAAAAGGGTTTAAGAAAAGAATGCTCAGATGGGGATAAGGAAAAGATGAATAGGTTTTCTACAGATAAAATGAATTCTATTTGCAAAGGGCACTTTTCCCTGATGTTTATTTCTATCGTTTTGGTATCTTATTCCCAAGAACAGATGGCACTGTCAAAGTTACAGGTGAATATCATTGCACTTGTGTAAAACTCAGTCTGTTCAAACAGTGTCATGGTCTTGGATTTGCTCTGACAATCAATCATGAGAAACAATAACCTTTCCTGAGAAACAAATTAAGTGTTAAGAAAATATGTACGACAGGTAACAACACATTCTGCACATTAGTGGAAAGGTATGATAGTCCAGTGATCTTGTACTTGAAGCCTATGTAATCACACGTCACAAGACTGGATGAGTGCAAAGTAGTTTATCCAAGAATACATTGATTCTAAGAAACATCCTGTTTTCCCACTTAGAACATGGCATCCTCAGAGATTAATGACTAGCTCCTATTCACCACTTCAGCTAAGGCTTATGAATACTCAATAGATATTACTCAATAAATTATACAACAAATAATCCTAACAACAAAGTACCATTACTTGGTCCAACCTAAAATGACCAATGTAGACTACATACACAACTATCTCAAAAACAAACAGACCTTTTTGATCCAATCAAAATAACTCTCTTAATCTGTGTGCCCCAAAATGGTTATCATATTAGGATTTGGGTTGTCTAAAGCCCATAGGTTTTAGCAGAAGGATCCCTACAATCTGGAGTGAGAACTACTCTTGGCTGTGTTAATGAGTTTCTTTTTTTTTTTTTTTAGATCAGATGCTTTCTTTTTTTTATACTTTTTTTATTGTAATTAATACAAGGGTTACATGATATTTGCCAGATAGAAGGTGCATTAATTCACATACATTGATACCCTTTCACATGTCTTGGTACCCATCACCCTCCCCCCCACCCACCACCCCCGTCTTGGTTTTCCCCCCTTCCGTATCAAATTTCAAATAACCAAATACAAATAAATTCAATATATCAGATAACAAAGTGAGATAATGTAACAATATGAGATACCCAAGAGACAGCAAAGGAGATGAGAGACAACATAGTACATTAAGGACAACAATCATTCATTATACGGCTTTTGTTTCAGTATCCTGGAGGTCCTTTCAATTAGCTTCATACTATATGGCCTTATATATCAAGGTTTTGCTCTATTGCAGATCTCTGCTAGTAGAGCCCAAGGTTTCTACTGGTTATGACAAATGACGGTAACCATTGAGCCTAAGTTCCTTTGAGTCTGGCTTACTTCACTTAATATGATTTTTATTAAAGTCACTGCTATCTCTGCTGTGAATTGTGTCAGAGTGTCAGAATATTTTCTTCCCTTTCAAAAGAAAGGTGGTTTCTTCTGCAGAAAACTCTTGATTTCATTTCTTTGTGCATTTCCTGAGCTTTACAACTATGAAATATTTCTCATGATTTTTTCTTCTTCACAGTCAAAAACAAAACAAAACAAAACAAAAACAAAGAGAATACCACATTCATCTATGTAATAATTTAAGAGACTCTTCTAATTAGTCTCAACCCTCTAACTGGCAATCGGGAAATGGCATCCTCTGTGAATAACTAGGCCCAATAATATTTTTTATCACTCTTTTCTAGTTTCTATCTCTACTCCATGTCTAATAAGTGTTCTATTAAGATTTCATAGAATTCTTCTGCTTTAAAGTGTCCCGTCCGGCGGGACGTCAACTAGGGCCAAGAACCTAGAGGGAGGAATGAAAGGGACAGGAGACACGAAGAAGGCAGCAAGACAAGCATTCTGATCAAGCTGCGAATTTTATTTTTCACACAGGGGCTTATATGCCTCTTCAGGAGAGGCAGGAGGGGGTTGGGGTGTAGGAACCGCTGGGGGCAGGGGGTCCGGTAGTAGGATGTTTGCTCCTGCTCTGGGTAGAGGCCAGGTGGTAGGATGTTTGCATATCAATGCAAGCAGGCACATTCTTACACTAAGAATTCAGTGAAGGGGAGAATGTCTCCGACATTAAAGTATGGAATTTCAGTCTTTACAGTCTGTTGTACCACTAAGCATAAAGAAAATTAAACTTTTTTCTTTCAAATAATAAAGTATGAGAATTTTTTTCATTGTTGAACTTCACCCAGAGACAGTTTTCAAACAATTTTGAGGACATGCCCACTTTTGTGCCTGTTCTGGGACTTGAACTCGGGGCCTAGGTGCTGTCCCTTAGGTTTTTATGCTAAGGGATAGCAGTCTACCATTTGAGCCACAGCTCCACTTTCTGTTCTATTTGGTGATTAAGTGGAGATAAGATACTTTTCTGCCTATGCTGGCTTTGAACCTTGATCCTCAGATCTCAACCTCCTCAGTAGATAGGATTATGACTCATCTATTTCCTGTTTGGACATGATCTGCTCATTTTGGACAAAGAGAAATCAGCTACATTTAGAATATTTTAAAAATTCTTAGGAATGAGTTTGTGCAAAAAAGTCAGGGTACATGTAGCTGGATTAGTGTCTTCACTTCCTATTTTAAAAAAATGTTCTTTGTTGGGCAGTGATAGTCATGGCTACCTCTGAAGAGAAGGACCTGGGGCCCTGCCTTTCATAACATTTGTTTTCTCTAGTCAAACTCTCGGCACCTGTTAGGAAAACAATATGTGAATACACTCTGTAAGCCTCAGTTTTGTCTACTTGGCACTTCATACTTATTGATGAAATGCAGCAAGCTGTGTAATGAAACCCAAATAAAAAAACCTTAAGGGCTCTGTTCTAATACATTGTTTATGCTGGAGTGAAAATTGACTGCACATCGCTTGGTTGTACAATTTACTCCCAAAATATTCCTATTCAAGAAATCCTGCAAATAGCAATATTCATCTTAAAATATCACCTCACAGAACCCTTAGCAAGCTGAGAAACATAATCAATGAGATCGTGATGTAGAGGGTGAAAATTAGGCATAATCACAGCCCTTTCCCATCAGTCAGCCCACAAGAAGGCATGCCTTTGAATTTTGATTTTCAAATGTACTCTCAATTTAGACATAAAATATGTTGATTTCAGACTTCACAAATGATAATTGAATGCTAAGATGCTGAGACCAGTGTAGAATTTGTATAAAGAGTCATACATTTTTAATCTTTAATGAAAGCATTCAATAATGAGCTAGAGATAGTTTATCTGACTTAAAACTACCTAACTACTGGTTTCCAAACTTTATTGACTTATGAGGGAATGCATAATTTTATGTGAAGGTTTACTATCTGAAATATTTTCATATGGATGATAGGGAGAGTTTATCCCCACCTTAAGAATGACTTCACTTTTCTGGTGTGTAAAGAAACATATTTTTGCTCATCCTTATTATAGAAGAGTATAGATGCTCTTAATGTCAAATGCAAAGACAAATGACAAAATTTTAATGACCAACTATGAAAGTAACTGGGCACCGAAAACACATGTTCACATCGCAGATCCTGTCGTCAAAGAAAAATTGCACTGGACAATTTAACAAGCAAGAAGTACTTGATGCAAACCTTTTGCAATACAAAAGACTGAACACAATTTTGCTGAAAGGAATGACTGGAGAGCTTATAATTCCTACGTGAATTAGTGAAGTACTAGAGGTTGTTAGTGGGGAGGTTGATCAATGTAATTAAATCATCTGGCTTTGCTAATTGCTATTTTTAAAAGCTAGATTCATACCTTCCCAAAGAGAATGGCAGATAGAGGCACTACCTTTCTTTTTGTACTCAGGGCCTCCAGCTAGGTAGATCAGCACTCAACCTCTTGACAACCTTTCCAAGCTATTCTTTTCCTTTTCATTTGTTTTTTAGACTGTTTACAGCAAAATTTAGAGGTACTGTTCTTGAACTATAATCCTCTTATCTCATAGTCAGAATATTACCATGTATTACCATGCCAGGCCCAACCAACTTCCTTGATCATTAAACTTCAAAAGACTAGTGCCAGGGTCCTGGGAAAAGACACTCCTGGGTTAGAAACAAAAAGTTCGGAGACATATCTTTAAAGAGACAGAGAAAGATTGTATAATGAAAGAGTTTTAAATAAGTGCTCTAAAAAACTGAGATCAGATCAGTCTTGAGAAACTTATCTCATGTTTATTCACATAAGAATTAAGAGTGAGGGCACCTTTATCAGGTCTCAGTGATAATGTAGTAAAGCTGGTTCATGTTGCTTAATGTAGCAGCATTCCAATCATCCCTGAGACAGTGAAATAGCTGAAACTTGCTGGAGAGTGAAAGCAGTTAAGATTCTGAGTCCAGTGGACAGCCAGGCAATCAAGAAGGTTCCTAGAATGGTTGGAAGTGTCTATAGATGGTTTGGTGAATAAGCTGACTGACTTACAGTTTTCAGTTTATTTATTTTCGGTGATGGCATTGGCATTGGCTTTCAGTAAGAACATGTATAGCTATGGTTATTTCCTAGAGAAGAGCATGGAAAATGTAGGCATTTGATGAACTTCTTGAGTTGCCTAGGTATCAGTAGCTACAGGAACAAAAGTAATCCATACATAATTTGCTGCAGGAATGAGTTTTTCAGAGTTTACATCAAGTCAATGAACTTCAACTTTGCAGATCTACAATCTCAGAAAGGATTTAAGTAGGCTTGGGATCTCAGTGACAACAAATTAAGAGGGTGGGAGAAAAGATAGAAATTTTTGTTTGGAGAGTTGCAGTCAGATACTAAGGACATTAGAATAATTTGTTTTAATGTTATAGACCAACAACATACACAGGACAGCAGAATCCAACCCACTTTGCTCATAGTAGCAAAGCCATTTTCAGTTTACAAGGAAATGCAGAATTTACTCAAGGAAAATGAATAGAACTAGTTTCTGATAATCCACAAGAGTATGCTGTACATTTTTCATTCAGACATATTTATCTCTATTATCTTCTCTCCTTTCAATCAATATAAAGTAAGAATGCTTTTGAATGTAAAATAAGGCTTCCTCTTCATTTATATAGATGAAACAAGAATGGTAATTGACTAAGTAGGCCTTTTTGCTAGATGATTTCATAAGATGAATGAACTTTAGATATTTGAAATATAACATATTACGTATACTTAACAATATTATATCCACTATGAAGGACATATCTTATATTTAGTATTCTTATCAAAAAAGTAGTAACACTAGAAGTACTAACAGTACTAGTAGTAGTAGCAGCTAAGGTTTGAAGATCCTTTTGGGGGTAATGAGTAGGTTTACATCATAGGCTGTAATAATGATGTTCTCTCCAGACTCATCAAATGGACTGCATTACATATGTACAACTTTTTTTGTTAATCTTATCTCATTAAAGTAATTTTTCTTATATTTTTATTGTAATTAATAGAAGTGTTACATTATATTTGGCAGATAGAAGGTACATTAATTCACGTACATTGATACGGTTTCTCATGTTTTAAAGCAGAATTTCCAAGACTTTTAAATTCTCTCAATAAAGTAGAACACGTGTCATCAGATTTTACCCATTATGCCTATAAGTTAGAGCAAATTATTTCATTCTCTAGGTCTAAATATTCTAAGGTCCCTAATCTGTCAGAAAAAAATTTTATTCATTTAATTTGGACTAAAATTGCTATAAGCAAAGTATTAGGCCAACTTTATCAAGAGGACTTAGTAAATACTATTTCTATAAAGTCAAACATAATTACTTGAAAATATGTATTCATATCTGATTCCACACACATAACTCCAAGGCTTAGATTATTTTAAATTATACTGTTACAAAAAACATATTTATTTAGCTGGCGCAAATGATTTTGTTGACATGAAAATAATAATCTCAATTTTTGAGGGATACAGATTTAAGTGGTCCATTCTGTTTATAGAAGAATTATCTACATATTTGACCATCTTAACCTGTTTTCAGCGGTTATGAAATAATGCTTCAGGCTGACTTCCAAAGAACAGAGATTTGTTTGCCTAATGGACCTACAAGAGGTTCTTACTGGCATTTAACAAGCACCTTCTTGGTAGATGGAAGGCATCACATGGTGAAGCGTGTTTGTATAGAAAGCGACTCTCAAGAAAACTAGCCTACTCGCATGAAAATTTCATCAATTCACCCCTAACCCAATCTTATGAAAATGATATTAACTCATTCAACACTATTGCCTTGGGATTATATTTCCTAAAAATGAACTCATGATACATTTAACCCAAAATGTTGACAATGTGTGTGTGGAACTCAACATAGCAAGTAAATGTAATTATTTTAAGTTAATTTCTTTGTATAAGGCTTAGAAATAAATCTTTGGGGATTTAAAGTCAGTATATAAAGACTTCACTTAGAATTTGATGTGAGCGAAGCAAAATAGCACAGGTAATTACAAAAATAAGTAGTTTGAAGGGTTGGCCTAGGATCATGGGTCACAGTACAGTAATTTATGGCTAACTAGTTTGACCAAGCAAAGTGACAAAGAATGATTTCAAGGATAATTCCATGAAGCAACATGACTGCCAAATAAAAAAAATAACTAAGCGATTTTTCAAAATGGAAAAGGCCAATTTCTTAAATAATTAAGGAAAGAGGAAAATAAAAAGTAAAACATCAGAAACTATTCTGGTAAAGCACAGAATCTTTTTTTTTCTTGAAAGATTACTCATATAGAACAAAAACTTTATGAAATCAAATTAAAAGCAAACCAATAGAAGAGATGGATATATTAATTAATAAATAAATAAATTAATAGCAAGCATTTTTTTCTATTTAACAAAACACAATTGATCCTTTTTTTTTGTTTGTGCCAGCCACAGTGCTGTCCATGGGCTTTTTTACATAAGGCAACAGCTTGCCACTTGAGCCACAGCTCTAATTCCAGCTTTTGGGGGGTAGTTTGTGGAGATAAGAGTCTGACCATGAACTTTCCTGCCCAGGCAAGGTTCACGCAATGATCCTTAGGTCTCAGCTTTCTGAATACCTAAGGTTACAAGTATTAGCATGTGGCACACTTGAAATATACACAAATGGTGTTTTGAAATAGTAGATCAATCAAGTAAAATTATAATTTTTAGAAAAGGAAATGTATCACTTATTTCTTACTAGTATACTGTCATTAAATATGAAAAGATCTCTGTTCTACAAATCTATTTGCATTTTTTCATATATTTTTATTGTAACTAATAGAAGGATTACATTATACTCACCAGATAGAAGGTGCATAACTTCAAAGATATTCCTAATCTTTCTCATGTCTTGGTCCCCATTTCCCTCCCCCCACCAACGCCCTTCATCTTGTTCTCTTCCTTTCCCTATCCGATTTCTAATAACCAATCAAGCATATATACAATATATCAGATAAACAGCTGAGATACTGTAACAATATGAGATAACCAAGGGACAACAAAAGAGATGAGAGATAACATAGTATATTAAAGACAACAATCACTCATTATATGGCTTTGGTTTCTATATCCTAGAGGTCCTTTCATTTAGCCTAATTCTTTATGGCCTTATGTATCTAGGTTTTGTTCTATTGCAAATTTCCGCTAGGAGAGACCAAGGTTTCTACTGATTATGACAAATGAGGGAAACCATTGAGTCTATGTTCCTTTGAGTCTGGCTTTCTTCACTTAATATGATTTTTTCTGAGTCTTTCCATTTCCTTACAAATGGGGTGATGTCATTCTTTCTGTCTGCAGCATAGATTTCCATTGTGTGTAAATACCGTATCTTGTTGATCCACTCATCAACTGAGGGACATCTGGGTTGGTTCCATATCTTTGCTCTGGTGAATAATGCTGCAATGAACATCATTGTGCTAGTTGATTTAGTATGCCCTTGTTTCTGGACGGTTGGGTAAATGCCAAGTAGTGGAATTGCTGGGTCATAGGGGAGTTCTATGTTTAGTCTTTTGAGGAACTGCCATACTTCTTTCCTTACTGGTTGAACGAGTTTGCACGCCCACCAACAGTGTAGTAGCGATCCCTCCTGGTCACATCCCTTCAGCATCGGTTATTAGATTTCTTGATCCTGGCCATTCTAACTGGAGTGAGGTGGAATCTTAGAGTGGTTTGAATTTGCATTTCTTTCATTTCCAGAGATGTCGAGCTTTTCTTCATGTGTCTATAGGCCATTCTTATTACTTCTTCAGAGAAGACTCTCTTTAAGTCTTTGGCCCATCTTTTAATGGGATGGTTGTTTCTTTGGAGATTAGTTTTGGAGTGATTCAATTTTTTGAGCTGTTGATATATTTTAGATATGAGGTCTTTGTCTGTTCTATGGTTAGTGAAGATCTTCTCTCACTCTGTAGGCTTTCTAGTTAATTTGCTAGATATGTCCTTTGCCACACAGAATCTCTGCAGGTAAATGCAGTCCCACTTATCCAGCCTTTCTCTGATTCGTTGTGTTTCTTGGTCCTTATTAAGAAAGTTTCGACCTGTGCCAAGGAGACCTAGTGTACCTCCTATTCCTTCTTGTAAAGTTTTCAGTGTATCTGCTTTTACCACCAGGTCTTTGATCCATTTGGAGTTAATCCTGGTGCAGGGTGACAAAGAAGGATCCAACTTTAGTTTTCTGCAGGTGCCTAACCAGTTCTGCCAGAACGATTTGTTGAAGAGGCTGTCTTTCTTCCATTTTATGTTTTTTGCTCCCTTATCAATGATTAGGTGTCCATACGTCTGTGGGTTAATATCTGCGTCCTCAGTTCTATTCCATTGGTCTTCAGGTCTTTTATTGGGCCAGTACCAAGCTGTTTTGATCACTATAGCTCTGTAACAGAGTCTAAAGTTTGGTATTGAAATTCCTCCTGCGCTGTAATTTCTGCTAAGAAATGTTTTTGCTATACATGGTCTTTTCTTATTGCATATGAAGTTTTGGATTACCTCTTCTATTTCTTTTTTTAAAGAATTAATTAACATAGATTTTTATAGCATATTTTAAATGACACGTTTAACATACAAGTGTTCAAGGAGGGAATCTATTTACAATCACTGGGAGTTAGTATTTAGAACGTAATCACAATTAGGCTAAGGGTTTGTATGTCATAGAAACATATTAATTTATAAAGCAAAACATTATGTCTATAGAGTCATAGGTTTTTATGTCTATATAGTTATGTTTGTATTTCCATTACCATGTCCGTAGCTTTGGGTATGCAGTTATTGAGTCCTCGCTCTTGTACTCTTTGGATTTAATAGCCACATATTAAGGATACCATGCACCTTTTGATCCTTAGGTCTTGACTTGTCTCACTCAACATGATTCGCTATAGATTCATCCACTTCCCTGCAAATGCAATTATTTTATCTTGTCTGTTGGCTATGTAGAATTCCATTGTGTATATATACCACATTTTCCGTATCCATTCATCTGCAGTAGGGCATCTGGATTGTTCCCATCACCTGGCTATTGTGAATAGTGCAGAGATGAACATAGCTGAGCAGGTGTCCTTATAATATCTTGGGTCATGATGTTCAGGATATATGCCCAGAAGTGGTATGGGGGATCGTAGGGAAGGTCTATTTTCAGTTCTTAAGAAACCTCCACACTGCTTTCCAGTTGCTGAAATAGTCTGCATTCCCACCAGCAGGGTAGTAGGGTTCCTTTTTCTCCACAACCCTGCCAGCAACTGTTATTGTCTGAATTCAAAATCTTGGCCATTCTTGTTGGGGTAAGGTGGGGTAAGTGTTGTTTTGACTTGCATTTCCTTTATGACCATAGATGATGAACATTTTCTCATATGCTTTTCTGCCATTTTAATCTCTTCTGATAAGTCTCTCTTTAGTTCCCTTGTCCATTTAGTGAATGGTTTATTGGGTTTTGGGGGGATTAGTTTCTTGTGTTCCCTGTAGATCCTGGATATTAAGCGTTTGTTACATGTATTTGTAGGTGAATATCTTTTCCCAGTTGGTTGGCTGTCTCTCTACTTTTGCGACTATGTTTTTATCTTTACAGAAACTTTTGATTTTTAGGTAGTCCCATTTATTGAGTCTCTCTCCAATCTGTTGTGACCCTGGGATTCTGTTCAGGAATCTGTTGCTTGTGCCTATGAGTTCCAGTGTCTCTCCTACTTTATCATGTAGCAGTTTCACAGTTTCTGGTCTGACATTGAGGTCTTTGATCCACTTTGAGTTAATGCTTGTACATGGTGAAAGGCTAGGGTCAATTTTTAGTTTTCTGCATGTGGCTACCCAGTTTTGCCAGCACCAATAATTGAAATGACTGTGTTTGTTCCACTGTATATCTTTGGCTCCTTTGTCAAATACAAGTTGCCTATAGGTATGTGGTTCTATTTCTGGGTCTTCTATTCTGTTCCACTGGTCTTCTGGTCTGTTTTTGTGCCAATACCAAGCTGTCTTTGTTATTATGGCTCTATAGTAGAGTTTGAAGTCTAGTATTGAATACCACCAGCATTGCTCTTTTTGCCTGGAATTGTTTTGGCTATTCTAGGTCTTTTCTTGTTCCATATGAATCTTTGGATTGTATCTTCTATTTCCGTAAAGAATGTCTTTGGGATTTTGATGGGGATTGCATAGAATTTGTATATGAATTTTGGCAGTATACCCATTTTCACTATGTTGTTTCTCCCTAGCCATGAGCATGGGATGTCTTTCCATTTCCTAGTGTCCTCTGTAATTTCTTTCATTAGGCTTTTGTAGTTTTCATTACGTCTTTTGTAGTTTTCATTACGTCTTTGGTTAATTATATTCCTAAGTATTTTATTCTTTTGGGGGCTATTGTGAATGGGATAATTTTCTTGATTTGACCTTCTGTTTGTGTATTGTTGGTGTACAAGAAGGTTATTGACTTCTGAAGGTTAATTTTGTGTCCTGCCACTTTGCTAAAGCTGTTTATTATTTCTAGAAGTTTGGGAGTGGAGTTTGTTGGGTCACTGAAGTAGAGGATCATGTCATCTGTGAATAGGGATAGTTTAATTTCTTCTTTCCCTATGTGGATCCCTTTGATGTCCTTTTCTTGCCTTATTGCTCTGGCTAAGGGTTCCAGCACTATATTGAAGAGAAGTGGAGAGAGTAGGCATCCCTGTCTAGTTCCTGATTTTAAGGTGAATGGTTCCAGTCTTTCACCATTTAGTATAATACTGGCTGTAGGTTTTTCATATATGGCTTTCACTATTTTGAGGAATGTACCTCTTATTCCTATTTTTTTCTAGTGCTTTCAACATGAATGGATGTTGTATTTTGTCAAACGCATTCTCCGCGTCCAGAGAAATTATCATATGATTCTTATCTTTAGCTCTATTGATATGAAGTATTACATTGATTGATTTGCGAATGATAAACCAGCCTTGCATCTGTGGGATGAAGCCTACTTGATCATAGTGTATGATTTTTTTAATTTGTTTCTGGATTCTGTTGGCTAATATTTTATTGAGGAGTTATGTGTCTGTGTTCATAAGAGAGATAGGTCTGTAGTTTTCTTTTTTGTTGGGTCTTTCCCTGGTTTGGGGATGAGAGTAATATTAGCTTCATAAAATGAGTTTGGTATTGCTCCTTCTGTTACTATTTCTCGGAAGAGTTTCAAGAATATAGGTGTTATTTCATCTTAAAACGTCTTGTAGAATTCCACAGTGAATCCATCTGGACCTGGACTCTTTTTGGTTGCCATTTCCCTGATTGCTTCCACAATTTCGTTGTAAAAAATTGATTTGTTCAATTTGTTTACCTCATTGTTATTCAGTATGGGTAGCCTATATTTATTTATCATCAATTTCTACTAGATTTTCTTATTTCTTTAATATAGTCCCTGGTAGTACCTATTCATTATGGACTGAATTTCTTGGGAATCAGTTGTGATTGTTCCTGTGGGGCCTCTAGTCTTGTTTATTTGTGTCTCCCTTTTCCTTTTTTTTTGATTAATCTTGCCAAGTGTCTGTCTATTTTGTTGACTCTTCCAAAGAACCAACTTTTTGAGTTATGAATTTTGTGTATAGTAGATCTTATTTCAATCTCTGATATTTCTGATTTTATTTTTGTTATTTCTGTCCTTCTAGTTGTTTTAGAATTAACTTTTTCTTGCTCCTCTAGGTATTTCATCTTTTTTAGGTTATTTACATACTCTTCTTTTGTCTTTTTAATATGCACTCCCAGTGCGATAAATTTGCCTATTAGAACTGCCTTTGTTGTATCCCATAAGTTCCTTTGTGATTTTTCTTGATTGTCATTACATTCAAGGAAGTTTTTAATTTCATTTCTGATCTGATCTGTTACCCAGGAGTTATTCAGAAGTGTGTTGTTCAGTTTCCAAGTGATTGAATGTTTTTTGACTTTGACTGCATTGTTCAGAATTAGTCTGACTCCACTGTGGTCTGATAGAATGCATGGGATTATATCAGTCCTCTTGTATCTGCTTAAGTTTTCTGTATGAACTATTATATGATCTATTTTGGAGTGTGTTCCATGTGCTGCTGAGAGAAATGTAAAAAGTTTCGCCGTTGGGTGGAAGACTCTGTGTATATCTGTTCAGTCCACCTGGGCTATGGTATAGTTTAAGTCGATGGTGTCTTTGCTTAATTTTTGTTGAGTTGACCTGTCATTTGTTGAGAGTGGTGTATTGAGGTCTCCCACTATGATTGTGTTTGAGTCTATCTTGTTCTGTAATTCTAAGAGAGTTTGTTTGACGAAGTTGGGTGCCTCCGTGTTGGGGGAGTAAATGTTTATAACCATAATATTATGGGCATGGATTGTACCCTTTACTAATATATAATGGCCATCTCTATCTCAATGTACTGATTTTACTGAGAAGTTAATTTTGTCGGAGATTAAGATTGCTACTCCTGCTTTTTTGCATGGTGCATTGGAGTGGAAAATTCGTTTCCATCCTTTCACCTGGAATTTGTTTCTATCTTTGGCAGTGAGGTGGGTATCTTGGAGGCAACATATGGATGGGTGGTGTTTCTTAATCCAGTCTGCTGCTCTGTGTCTTTTGATTGGATTGTTCAGCCGGTTCACATTTAGGGAAATTATGGAGAAGTGGTTGGTTTCCATTGTCGTTATTTATTATTACTTCTCAGGTTCTTTCTCTCTCTTTTTTCCCCCTTTTGTATTTAGTGAATTATAGATATTTGGTTCTTGATGGGGGTTCTTGATGTTCTACAAGTTGTTCTCGATTAATTAGTATTTTTTGTAATGCTAGTTTAGTGTGCACGTATTCAAAAAGCTTCTCTTTGGAGTGAAATATTCTTGTTTTCCCTTCAAATGTAAATGCTAGTTTTGCTGGTATATCTGTCTGGGCTGGCAGTTGTTGGTCTTCAGGACATCAGTGATGTTTTTCCAAGGTTTTCTTGCATTTAGGATTTGCGTGGAGAGACCTGCTGTAATTCGAATGTTTTTCCCATTGTAGTATAGCTCTTTCTTGGTTTTGGCAGCATTTAAGATCAATTCCTTGGTATTCGGGTCTACTGTCTTTACTATGATATGTCTAGATGACTTCCTTGTAGGATCTTGCCTATTTGGAGTCCTGAAACCTTCAATAATGTGAGTATTTTTCCTTTTGAGGTTGGGGAAGTTTTCTGCTATGATTTTGGTGAATAATGGTTGCATTCCTTTGTCCTGAAATTCTGCACCCTCCTCAATCCCTATTATACGAAGATTAGACTTCTTTGCTGCATCTGCCAGTTCCTGGAGCTCTCTCTGGTAGATTCTGACTGATTTTTCCAAGGTGGCAATTCTCTGTTCCAGCTCTTGTGTTTTATCTTCTGTTTCTGATGTTCTATTCTCCATCTCAGTCAATTTGCTGCTTAATGCCTCCATTTTTGCTTGAAGTGTGGACACTGAGCTGATCATGTCTGCTGAGAGGGTATTGAACTTTTCTTCCACTTCTCTTTTGAATTCGAAGAGTTCCTTGGAAATTTCTTGCTTACGTTTTTCGAATTCAGCCTTAATTTCATTAGTCATGTCCACAATCATCTCCTTGAATAGGGTCATGTTTCGTGTCTCTTCAGGTGTCATTTCTTGGGATGGTGACATCTCTCTCGTCCCTTCGCTGTTGTTTCCTTTTGGGCCTTGCGTGGGAGTTTGATTATTTATGTATGTCGTAATTAGTCTTTGCTCTCTCTTAGGCATCGAGAACTGTTGTTGTACCCTGGTCTGTGGTCAGTAGGTGGCGGTCTTTACTTGGATTGGGACCAGTGGTTCTGGGAATCTGTGTAAACCTGTGGTTCTCGGCCAAATTGATTCCTCTGCTGACTGGGTCAGAGTTTGCAGCTTTTGCGAGTGGTTGGCCTGTTCCCAGACTCTGTGTGCTGCTGCATGACTAGCTCTCAGTACAATCAGTGGCCTCACATTGGCCTGTGGGTTGGATCTGCGCGCTCAGTCTCAGTGCGCTGGGCGGATGGTTGGTTTTCCTGTGCTACTACGAGGGGCGGGCACCCGGCCAAGGGTTCGGGGTCGGGAGTTACCAGGGACTCTCAGGTGGGCCAGCTGCTGTCTGCTGTGTTCCCAGGGGCAGGGCCCAGCAGAGGACTTGGGCTCCAAGGGTGAAGCCTCACCTTTCTGATTCTCAGAAGGGAAGCTTGGCTGCTGGTTGGCCCTTCATTTTCCTGCTGTGTTTCCATGGCTTTGGTCAGGAGTCTGTCACTGTGGGGGGGGGGGTCCCTTGGTGCTGTCTTGCTGGGGATTCTCAGTTGGAGGGTGTCCGGCTCAAGATTTGAGGGGGACAGATGCTGGCTCCTAGACTCCCACGCACCCGTCCCGCTGTTGGAAGGCAGGGTCTCTGTGCTCCCCACTCTCCAGATCCAGTGGCCTCCTCTTCTATTTCTTTAAAGAATGATATTGGGATATTTATGGGTATTGCGTTGAATTTGTAGATAGCCCTTGGCAAGATTGCTATTTTCATATTGTTAATTCTTCCAATCCAGGATCATGGGAGGTTTTTCCATTTCCTCAGTTCTGCTTTAATTTCCTTTTCAGGGATTTAAAATTTTCATCAAATGGTCCTTTACATTCTTAGTTAAGTTAATTCCTAGGTACTTCAATTTCTTTGAGGCTATTGCAAAAGGAGTTGCTTTCCTGATTGTTGCCACGTTCCTCTCATTGTTGGCATATAGGAAGGCAGTTGATTTTTGAGGGTTAATTTTATACCCTGCTACCTTGCCAATATTTTGAATCAGCTCAAGCAGCTTGGGAGTGGAGTCTATAGGATTCTTTAAATACAGAATCATGTCATCTGCAAAGAGGGAAAGTTTCACTTCCTCTTTCCCTATTTGAATCCCCTTTATGCTTGCTTCTTGCCTTATTGCTCTGGCTAGGAATTCTAATACTATGTTAAAGATGAGTGGAGAGAGTGGGCATCCTTGTCTTGTTCCTGATTTTGGAGGGATTGGCTTTAACTTTTCGTCATTAAGCATAATACTAGCTGTGCGTTTGTCATACATAGCCTTTATTATACTGAGGAATGTTCCATGGATTCCCAGATTCTCCACAGCTTTTAGCATAAAGGGGTGCAGGATCTTGTCAAATGCCTTTTCTACATTGAGACAATCATGTGATTTTTGTCCTTGCTCCTGTTGATGTGTTGAATTATATTAATTGATTTGTGTATGTTGAACCAGCTTTGCATCGCTGTGATGAATCCTGTTTGATCAAAGTGTATACTTTTTTTTGATGAGTTGCTGAAGACGTTTGTCCAGTATTGTGTTGAGAAATTTTGCATCAATAATCCCCAAAGAAATAGGTCTATAGTTCTCTTTCTTTGATGAATCTCTGTCTGGTTTTGGGATGAACGTTATTGTGGCTTCATAGAATGAGTTTGGCAAAGAGCCTTCATTTTCAATTTCGTTGAAGAGCTTGAGGAGTATTGGTGTGAGTTCTGCTTTGAAGATCTTATAGAATTCAGCTTTGAATCCATCTGGCCCTGGGCAAGGCACTGTCCCTAACACTTCTGCTGAAGCCTAGCACTCTAACATTTTGAATCAAAGTGTCACTTCCAGTGTTAAGCTGGTTAGAGTCTCTTGAGTCATAATTCCAGACTGTCTTTTTGGTGGTTAGTTGGGAGATGGAGTTTCAGAGGGCTTTTTCTTCTGGCAACATATGTAAGGTTTAAAGTTAGCTAAATCAATGAAAATAGATCACCATGTAGTATTCAAGCAGGAAGGAAAACTGTTCTCTGAATTGTACCCCTTAGATACTCATGGCTAATGGGGTATGCAGCTCTTCAGCCAGTACTTATCTAGGGAAGGGGTCAGAAGAAGTTGTGGTCAGTTGTAGCCAAGTGAGGTGGAGGTGTGGCCACAACAGATATGGATGTGACCTCAGAGTCTAGAACCCTCCACTGTCCAATAGGATGTGTGAGGGGAGGCAGAGTGCAGCCCAGGATGTGACTTCAGAGAAGAGGGAGGTGACATCCTCCAGGTGAACTAGTTACCCAGGTAACACAGGTATTGGGCAGATACTTAACCAAAAGTGTAGAGGTGTCTGCATCAGGCCATGAGACAGACTTTACATATTCTACTTCCCATAAAGAACTGTATACTAATGTAATGTGTATTTATGTTACAAAGTCCTTTATTAACTATCATATTTTATGGCAAATATATCAATGTGGATTTAAATTTAACTTTTAAGCACAATTTCCTTTCACAGGCAGGCTCTACATAATTTTAGCTGTTAATTATTTAGACTGAGGTGTATTTGCAGTTACTACTAATAAATATACCTAGCAATAACCAGATCACCTAAGTATATGTTCTACATTTAGGAAAGAATTATTACTCAATGAATGTTTATTGGTAATGAATTTAAGATGGTATGTGAATGTTTAATGATTTTTTTAATTATAAAACTATTTTGGGGGCTGGGAGCATAGCCTATTAGTAGTATGCATGAAGCCCTGGATTCCATTCCTTGGCACCACATACACAGAAAAAGCTGGGAGCGGCATTGTGGGTCAAGTGGCAGAGTGCTTTCCTTGAGTAAAATGTATCCAAGGACAGTGCCCAATCTCTGAGTTCAAGCCCAAGGACTGGCATAAGAGTACTTTATTTACAAATATTTTGAGTTGTACTTTTAAATAAAAATATGATTGTTGTCTTAGATACAATAATCACTGGAATAAGTCATAGAATTCCTATTGAAGGGCCGGGAGTTTGGCTTAGTGGTAAAGTGCTTGACTAGCATGCACGAAGACCCGGGTTCGATTCCTTGGTACTGCATACTCAGAAAAAGCTGGAAGTGGTGCTGAGGCTCAAGTGGTAGAGCTCTAGCCTTGAGAAAAATCCAAGGACAGTGCTCAGGCCCTGAGCTTAAGCCCAGGACTGGCAAAAAAAAAAAAAAAGAATTCCTTTTGAAGACGACCATGTACACAAAAGGGGGAAAGAATATTGTAACTATATGTCATCTAGAAGATGTTTGTTAGAGATGCAAGTATTTGATTCTATTCATAAACATCCTAAATTAGAATCATCAGAGATAAATCCCCCCAAATGCATATTTTGTTGTTGCTGTTGTTTTTGTTTGTGGGTCCTAGGGCTTGAACTCTAGACCTGGATGCTGTCTCTGAGCTTCTTTTGCTCAAGGCTAGCACTCTACCTATTGAGCCACAGCATTACTTTTTCTGAGTTTACTGGGGATAAGAGTCATTTCTTCCCAGACAAGAATGAATATTTTAATGTGCCCTCCAGAACATCTTTTCACTTACTAATGTTTGCAAATCTTTGGTCTCAGGGAGAGCATTCCAGTGAATATGGCATTAGAGGAGAATGCTTCAAAGACTAACAGGAAATGACTTGACTGACTGAAATATGCATGTAGCAAAGTAAAATGTTTCAGAGAGAAGAGGCAACCAGAAAAAGGAAGGGAGCTGGAGGCATTTAGTGTGTGTGTGTGGGGGGGGGATTTAAATTAGTGATGCTGTTTTTCTCCAAGTAACAATAACGAAATTGCTTATAATTTTGTCCCTTTATAACAAAAAAATGATTCCATTTATTAATTAAATACATAATGCCCTCTTGTGGTACAAAATTCAAAATTATTTATGGGCATCAATTTTTCCTTGTATCACTTCTCTCACTAACTCAGTTTCTGGCTTGATAGACTACAAAGGTCTTCAATTTCATAGGTAGTCCAAAGATAAACTGTGTAAGTGTGTGTTTGTGTGCGTATATATGTGTGTTTCTTCTTTTTCCTGTTCTCTTAGAAAGTAGCTATATGGTGATTATTTCCATTTAAAGATGTTTACTGATAAATATTTTCCATGTTTATGTTTTTGTTTTCTCTTTTACACTTTCATAATTTTTCTGTCCTAAAAATTGTTCCTGATTCACTTAGACAGCACTCCAATTAATGGACATTTCATTTTTATTTTTTGTAGCTATTGTAACATGACAATGTGTAATTTGGTACACATATTATTTCACACTATGGGGCAAGGTACTGGAAGTAAAATAGTTGGTCAAATAACATTTTTTATTTTAGTAAATGTTGTAAAATTGTTGTTCATAAGGGTCTTCAAATCTCAATTATGAAAGGTTGATTTTTACCTTGTACTTTTGCCCACTTTCAATTTTTTAACCTTCTAAGCAATGAAAAATGATATCCCACTGTCATTTTAATTTGCATTATTCTTTAGAATGAATATTTTTTCATGTGTTTCAAAACCATTTTGATTTCTTTATGCACTGTTAGCTATATTCTGTTCCAATTTTCTCCATTGAGTTATTGGTCTCTTTCTTGCTGAGGCAAATACAGTTTAGAGCTTCATGTAAAAACACAGGTTTGTACAACAAAGTTTTTGATGAATGATTCCTATGACAAATAGATTGTGGCTTTAAGGTCACAACCTAAAAAATATCAAAATTAACCTTTGAACCACATAGAAATGTTGTGTGCCCTTCCTAGAAAACAATCATAGACTGAAATTCAATGTGATGACAAGTTACAGAATAAGTATAGGTTGTGAAATTTAGGAACTGGCATGTAAATATTTGTGTTTTTTCTTTATCTATTTAGCAGTATATAATGACTAGCCCAGAGTTCATTTTTTATCCAAAGACCCCTGTGTCAACTTGTTGGGGCCTTATCTCCATCTCTGAGGCCTGTTCATCATTCTGGCTCAGCGGAAAGGGCTTTGGCCAGGCATTCCTCACATTCCTTGCATACCTCTCTTATCTCTGTGCACTTGATTCGACTGAGCCCCCCCCCTCCCGCCGCAGCAGCGCAGGTCCCATGTGCTTTCCTGCACTGGTCCTGCCCAGAACCTAAAAGTTTGCCCCGGAACCTTAGTGACAGCATGATGGCTCTCTTCCTATTGGCTAGCTTCCCAGTTCCCACCTCCTCTTTCCCCAACAGTATATAACTAAGTGTCTGACGCAATAAACGAGATCTGCTGCGATACTTAGCATCTCGCTGTGCTCTGGGGGACTTCTGGCTGGCCCTGGGTGTCCCTCCCCATATGCGTGTTGCTCCACAGTAGCAACATCAACTGACTACCACCTTTAAAAATTCATTAACCAAAGAAAGCTTATAGCATCTACCAAAGTTTTCTAGCCAACTTTGAGATAACTATTTGGAAGGTTAGAGTTTTATTGCCTTATCTTATTTTTTTGCTCATGAAATTCAAATCAACGCTTTGCAAGGGCTCAGGAATACTCATTGGTATGCCATTTGGCTTTCCAGTTTTATTAGTATCCTGAGATGCAATTTATCTAGATCAAGAGAGTTAATTCTAAACAGCTGGGGCTCTTAACTCTCTTTACCCATCTTGGCTACTAGTTCTTGCTCATTACTATTTGTTCAGTTCTTTGCCGTCAGAATATTATTCCTCTTAATACAGAAGAAACAAACACAATAGGAATTAAAAGGTTGTGTGTTTAAGTTTCCCTCACTGATGTTTTGCTATTTTCTTTCAAAGAAGAACTATCCTACCCTAGATCATTCTTTCAACCAAGATGTAACTTAAGGATTCATTTGTCACTTGTCATCTTCTTTATATGCTTTTTCTCTTTTTGAATATTTTTATTTTCCTTAAATAGTTGTACAAAGGAGCACCATTCACCAAAGCAATTTATAAATACAGTGTATTTTGATCACTGTCACCCCAGTTAACATTATCACCTACTCCTCCAACTCACCTTTTCTTTTGTTTATCCTTATTTTAGGTTATGTATTGATTTTTTTTAAAAATTTAACAAAGCAGTTCATTCCTACAATGCATCTTGATCCACATTACCACTTCAACATCATCATCCCCTGTTGACCGCCTCCCTTCCCTTGTAGTTCTCAATTCTCTGGTATACACAATAAATTCTTGGCTGCATTCTCCTCCTCCACCCCCTTTCATTCTTCTTCCTATCTTCCCTTAGCCCTACCCACCCATTTTTAAGCACTCATTTCCTGGCATTTATTTTGCCAGGCTTTGACTTATTCTTTTTAAATAATTATGCTTTCTGAACATCATACTTTCACTGCATACTAGAATTTTATTTTTTTTCCACTTAACAGTCTTCTACTGCTCCATAAAAGTAAGTGTAGATAATGACACTTTAGAGGAAGTTATGTGAGAGCATCAGAAGCAATGTTGTCATTATACTACAGAAAACTGCTCTGCCTATGGATGCCCTCCTTTTCTGAAGATGAGTAGAGGAGAAAGATGGGAATATTTCCAAGTTCAAACAACTTCTGTTTAAGTGGATGAATGCACCACCTGGTTTACCAACCATATTATCCAAGGAGTGGCTTTGATTGGCAGACAGAATACAGGGTAGAAACAATGAAAGTTAAATGAGGAAGGCTTTGAGCTTGCAAGATATCATTCTTGGTGGCACTAAGTATCGGAATAAAATAGCAGGCTGGGATTTCATATATTCTCAAAAATGCTGCATACTTGCAATTTGCAATTTTCAAAACAGTCCAATTTTTCTAATCATTTTTTTAAGCCAGCCACCTTTCTTGATTGTCTCATAGGGCTGTATCCAGAAAGATGTTTATTCATAAAGTTGGATCATAGAAAAGATAGATATTATGTCCCCAAGTATGGAAATGAATTGAAATATGAGGTTGGTACATATCCATTCTCCAGTCTATTATGTGCTATCTGCAGCAGTGCTTCTCAAACTTTAATGTGCATGGGAAAAGCTAAGTAGCTTATAAAATGTATTTCTCTAGTGATACTGATATTGTTGGTTTGAGGAACCACACTGTTATAAACAATTTTCGGACATTAAGATGCCAAATAGTCATATCTACATTAAACAGTCAAAGGAATATGAGATGAGTATTTCTTTGGGTCAAATATTCATACAAAAATGAGTTCTCCATAACTTTTCTCTCTACTGGGCTGTGAGAGAAAATTGCATTACTTTGAAACATCTATTTGAACCAGTCCCTTTAAAGAGTTGATATGGTCTAAATAAATGAATGATCAGTCTTTCAAATTCCCTTGTTCTTCCCCTGCTCTCTCAAAGATAGCAGCTGGGTTGGTTGGTGAGGGAAAATTAAATTGAGTGATATTAAGATCACTTTGCAGGTCTTATATTCCTCTCTGATCCTTTATTCTCTGAACTGATGCCCTTTTTGCATCTGGTGAATGTCTACTCTGCGGATATGATTGCTGTCAGCTTATATTTTTGTCAGAAACTGCTATGCTGTACTCGCTAAACTATATTGGTTACTAAAGGGACCCTTAAATATGGAAGTTAACACCGAGAAAGACTTAAGACTCTAAATACATAATTATGATACATCTAAAAGCAAGCATGACTGTTGTTATGGGTAAGTATGAGTGCCAAGAAGTTATAGCAACATAAAGCTACTCATTATATTTTTATCTGCTGAATGATGGAAGGGGTGGAGTTGGTGCTTACAGGTAAAATACTATGTGTTCTTTGGGGAAAAAAGCAGCAGGAGAATTATGATCATAATGTATGTGACTTCTAAATAAAGAAGAAATATACATTAACAAATCATTTAACATTGAAAGTGTAGTTTAAAATCATTTGAAGTAAAATATTTTAGTATTCAATTACCATCTTAAAAACTTACTCTGAATTAAAAATTCCACTGATACTTTGGAGTTGGAAAGAATTACCAAAATGAAGGTGATAAAACTAATCAAGATACACTGAATTTAAAAACTGCTTTGCTAAGTGACACTTCTTTTGTACAACTACTTAATGATAACAAAAGTAAAAAAAAATAAAATTCAGTAGTTGCATAAAAAAGAAAGGGGAAAATTAATTTCAAGATAATGAAATTCTAAAACTTTCTGAATAAAAGAGTTTTAATGAATTATTAGTATATTGATATTCAGAGTAAGTTTATACTTTATTAGTATAAATATATTCAAAAGTTTTTGGTTTGCAATGAAACATATCTAAACATTGTCCATCGAATTTTCTACTTAGAAATAGTGTGATGACAAGCTAGGCATGGTGATACACAACTTTAATCACAACACTCTGAAGCCTCAGTCAGGAGGATCTTGTATTGCATGCCAGCCTGAGCTACAAAGAAAGAACCTGTCTCAAAAACTAATGGAGTTAGGAGACAGAAGCTTATGCCTATAATCCCAGCTACTCAGTACTCAGGAACATTGTTTGAAGCTAGCTTGGGTGGGAAAGTCTGTAAGTCTCTTATGTACAATTAAGCATTAAAAAGTTGGATATGCCATGCAACAGTAGGTCATGACTGTAATCTTAGCTACTCAGGAGGCAGAGATCTGAAGATCACAATTCAAAGCCAGCCCAGGCACTAAAGTCAGTGAGACTCTTGTCTCCAGTGAACTACCAGAAATCCGGAAGTGTCGCTGCAGCTCAAATGATAGAGCGGGAGTCTTGAGATGAAGAGAGCAGGGACAGCGCCCAGGCCCAGAGTTCAAGTCCAACCACCAAAATAAAAAAAAAGTTGCATATGGATCTGTGGTTCAAGCCTCATAATCAGCACACACACACACACACACACACACACACACACACACACACTATATTTACTTATTTATTTTATATTTTGCTGTTCCTGATCAGCCCCTACTGATCATTGGAAACACAAGAACATAATAATTAATTAGTCTATTTTGATAGAACATTTTACTTTAAGATTAAATTGTTCAAAATGCATTTATAATAATAACTGATTCAATAACTTTATACTAATTCAAATATGATTGACATTATTAAATTAATAATTCAATTAAGCATTCTGAAAATAACAGAATACTTGCAAGGATATGAGTATATAACTATGTCCATGAAATTTCAAAGCCATGTGTACATACTATTAATTGCCAATATTTTCTATGTTATTTTTCTGAATATTATGCATCTCTATTTTTATATTACTTGATAAAATAAGCAATAAGAAACACCAATTAATACTTCGTGGTGACCTTTTTTGTGTGGTGACCTTTATTAGAACACATCTTCTAATATTAGCAGAATAGTAAGTAATTGTGATTCACATAATTGCAAAGAGAATGCAAATCAAAATTATGTACATACACATACAAACTATTCTGCTGCACCTAAAATGAAACGAATGTTACTTGGACATTACGCCTAGTATGCCATTGCAATAACTCAGATTCTTTAGAGACAGTATTGTTAGTTTATTTTATTTAATGTATTTAACAAATCAGTTATGAATTGAGGCATTAAATTTTCTTGTGATTAAGTTAAATAGCAAAAGCATAAGAACAAAGAATGTAATTTTAGAATGAAGAAGAATGTTTTCAATTTTAAAAAGAACAAAACAAGCAATCTGGTTATTAAATAAAAGAATGTTCTCCTGGTTTGTTCCATTTCTCACTAGTGTAAACACTGAAAGAACATATAAGTCTCCTCATGTACTCATGTGATACTACATACAAGTAAAACTGTTCAATTGTTAAAGTAATCGCATCTTTAATTTTATTGTGTATTGCATATTGCTTTTGCACCAGCAGCAGAAAATGACATGAATTTATTATTTTATTTTGCATATCCTTGGTTGAGCAAATTTTATATATTTGGAGCCTTCTCGATTTCTCTTCTACAAGGTGATTGTTTATATACTAACTGAATTTTCCATTGGATTATTTACTCCTTTCTCTTATTGATTACTTAGTTCTCTGTTTATTCCAGACTCTAGAAGAATTCTGGAGTATATGCTTCTAAGATACAAACTGTAATTTCTCATTCAAAAATGTTAACAATGGGAGCCGGGAGTTTGGCCTAGTGGTAGAGTGCTTGCCCAAGCATGCATGAAGATCCGGGTTCGACTCCTTGGTACCACATACATAGAAAAAAGCCAGAGGTGGTGCTGTGGCTCAAGTGGTAGAGCACTAGCCTCGAGGAAAGCCCAAGGATAGTGCGCAGGCCCTGAGTTCAAGGCCCAGGACTGGCAAAAAAAATGTTAACAATGATTTTTCTGGAGACCAATTAAAAATGTTATCTTAGTAAATGCATAGAAACCATAGAAATTCTAAGTATACCAGTTAAGTATAGCAAGCTAGATGAACACCTGGTAGCCAAAATGAAGACCTATGTATTGAAAAAAAAATCAAAGGAGGTTTCTTCTGTTCTGTATCCTTTTCCTCCATATGAGCAATATTTATTTGCTTTGTATTCTACATGAGTTTAAGTAAAAGCAATTCAGGAAAAAATAAGTTTTCTTTTCTTTTTCAAAACATAGCATTAATTATCAATTTGATAACTTGAATTGATAACTTATTAGAATTTTTGAAAAGTTGTTTTAGATAATGACTATAATTTTGTATAGCACTTAATGAAAAACAAACATCTAAAAACAAAAAAGAGCATCTTTAATTTTATTTGAAGTATCTGTCAGTCCTGAAGTCAGAATTGAAGTATTCTTTACTTTTAATGAAAATTACCCCCTTGCATACATTTAATAAGAAACTTCTAATGTTTAATAATATGTAATAATATGATAATAGGTTAACAATAGTTATATTCCCATTAAACATTTTCAAGAACTATATTCACTTATCATATATGGACATAATACCTGTTATGGATCATCACTTAGAGAGGTGCTGTATTGGATAAAAATATTACAACTATAAGATCCATGCTCAATTTCCACAGATTAAGTACTTTGAAATTGGGACACATTTTATAAATGATGGTATGCCATATACTAATTAGCAGTAATTTTACTTAGTGAAATTCTAATCAAGGGTGTCTTAGGCACAAGAAAATATGGTATGTTATTGGGGTCTTCCTAATTCAAGATCAAATGATTTAGTATATGGGAAGGTAATATTAGCTGCTAAATGTGTTGAAAACTTACTAAGTGCAAACATCTTGCTGTACACGTCATATAAATCAAGATAATAACATTTACTTTCTAGTGAAGAGCTTTACAGAAGACATCATTATCATTTTGGATTACCAAAACTAGAATCACCAAATGGTTAGGAAACTTCCCAATAAGGAAATCTTTTCTTAGGTACAAGTGAACAATCTTGTCATTGAGCACATTCAGCATCAGGTTCACTTATAATAGGAACTTTGCTTGCCAGAGAAGTCAGCATCATACACATATCTTTCTCAAGGAATTGGAAAGCATAGGAGAATGTTGGTGCAGCACTTATGGAGTTGTTTTAAAGCTCCTCACTTTACAGTACATGCATACTCGCACATGGCATCCCAAGTGCAAAGGAAACAAGTTCGTAGAGGGGATGGGTCAGCCTTTCCCTAGAAATCTCATGTGCCCAGAGAGCCAATGTCATCCCACCTTAAATATGATTTCTAAGGTGCACAAAAATAGATATACAGACAGTTGCAAAAGTTGCTGCACTTGTGGAAGCACCAATGAGGGTTTAATTATTTTACCTTTCTCTTTTCCCCTCTCTCATTTTCTTCTACTTTCCCCCCATAACCAGTTCCCTTCCCTTCCACCTTGTAAAGTTCATTTCCAGCATAGTGTCTAGTATCACTGTTGTTGTATTGTTTCACTCTTTGCCCCACTGATTGCGATTCTCCTTTCCTTCCTCATATCAAGTAAAGGTATAATAAGACAAAGAATACAGAAATCAAACACAGTAACAAAAGGGAATAAAACAAAGAAGCAAGATAGAAGAAATAACTATAAACAGTACAATAAAAATCCCTTTTGTTTCATCCCTTAGAGTTCCTTTTGATAACCATCATTTTGTATGGTCATATGCACATAGTTGTTGAGCCATTGTTATCCTCTCCCAAGAATATTCTCTTTTGTTCTCACTGTAGGATTCTTAGCATGCCATTTAATTAACCATGCCTAAGTATTATCATCTACCTTTTACTATCTATTGAATTAACTTGTAGAATAATAGATATATTCTAGTTATAACAAATGAGAGAAACCAGGCAGTCTCTGTTTCTTTGGATCTGGCTTACTTCACTTAATATAATTTTACCAAGTATTTCCATCTTCTTACTGATTGGACAATGACATTTTTTCCGATAAAAGCCTAGAATTCTATTGTGCATTGATACCACATTTTCTCAATCTATTCATGTACTGAGAGGCATTGAAGCTGATTTCATATCTTTACTATAGTAAATAATGCTGCAATAAATATGGTTGTGCTGGTGGCATTTAGTGTGAGCTACTTTTTAGTCATTTCAGTAAATGCCTAGGAATGAGATAGCTGGTCCATAAAGGAACTCTATGTTTAGTCTTCTGAAGAACTTCCATACCACATTCCAGAGTAGTTGAACCAGGTTGCATTCCCACCAACAGTTTAGTGGTATTCCCTTTTGGCCACATCCCCACGAGCATATGTTATTATTAGTTTTAGATAATGGCCATTCTAACTAGAGTGAGGTGGAATATCAATGTTATTTTGATTAGAATTTCTTTTATGGCTAGAGATGTTGAGCATTTCTTCATGTGTCTTATTTCTCCTCTAAAGAAGTCTCTCTTTAAATCTTTTAACCCACATATTGAAGGTTTTGCTGTTTCTTTGAGGATTTGTTTTTGGATTTTTTTAGTTCTAACTGTATTTTAGATATGAGGCCTTTGTCTGATGTGTAGAGGTAAAGGTCTTCTTCCAGACTGTGGGCTTTCTTTTGGTCTCATTAGATGTATCCTTTGGCATGTAGAAACTGCAGTTTAATGCAATCCCATTTATCCAGCTTTCCTTCGACTTGTTGTGCCTCTGGATCTCTACTTAGGAATTTTCTACCTGTTTCAGGGGCTCTAATGTTTTTCCTAGCTCTTTCTGTAATTTTTTCAGGGTGATCTTTATTCAAAATTCACCTTCTCAGTTAGGGTTTGCATTGAAGGTCCTTTCTAAATTGTGCACACACAATCTCTCTTTACCCACATAAATACCTTCTTTCTACACCCAGTGCTTCTTGCTTATTTCCTTTCTTCCTTTCTTTCTTTCTTTCTTTTTTTCTTTCTTTCTTTCTTTCTTTCCTTCCTTCCTTTTTTGTAATCTTTCTTTCTTTCTTTGTTTCTTTCTTTTCTCTCTCTCTCTGTCTCTGTCTCTGTCTCTGTGTCTGTCTCTCTCTCTCCCTCCCTCCCTCCCTCCCTCCCTCCCTCCCTCCCTCCCTCTTTCTCTCTCTCTCTCTCTCTCTCTCTCTCTCTCTCTCTCTCTCTCTCTCTCTCTCTCTCTCTCTCTCTCTCTCTCTCTCTCTCTCTCTCTGTACTGTGGTTGAACTCAAGGCTTCACCTACTTCTGAAACGTTCTTGGAGTTTCACGTCCTGGCCAGTGTAAAACCCAATCATGATCGGCCCATTTAGGGATTCTGATCATAACTGACATAACAAGTGCATGTCACGATATTAAATTTGCTTCAACTGAGATAGTTTCATCAATTTTTCTCTATACACTGTCCTGGGATCATATTCTCCCAATATCAGCCCCCTATGCAATCAGAATATCAGGCATATACCTCCAAGCTTCTGGTTGAGAAGGGATTTCATTTATACACCTAGAATGGACTTGAATTATAATCCTCGTGATCTCAGAATTTCAAGTAGGTAGGTATGAACAGCTACTGCTTGTCATTTACTACTTTATTTTACCTCTTAGTCTTTGATACATGACAATTTATCTTCTTTGGTCAACTAAAATGTAAGCTTCATGAGAATAGGAAACACTGTTTTCTTTACTTTTATATGTAAGCATCCCAAATCAATGTTTAGTACCTAACAGATGATCTGCAATATGTATTAGATAAACATAATAAAGAGATTTTGATCATCAAGTCAAAGTGGTATTGAAAGACCTTCTGAGTCAGTCACATATGTAGGTGTTAACTACTATGTCCACTCTATTTTGGCCTTGAACATACCCAGGTATGCAGCTTAGTAAATTCTATCACCTCAGGTTTGTAGTACTTGCCACTTTAAAAATCAATACTGAATTTTATTTTGTATATTTGGACAGATTATTTTTGAAATCCATACATCTGAAAATCAGGGGGAAAAAGCCTCTTTGGTGGGCTGCCCTTGATTATCCTAGATTGGAAAGAGAGAACATGTCATTCTTTGTCAATCAACTTGGCATATACTTGACAGCATGCAGTTACAGTGAAAGAGAGCCGTGCTGCAGTGGTCTAGCAAACCTAATTGTAGATAAAAAAAAGAACAGTCACCCAGCATGAGGGGAAAAAGAAAGAAACTCAACTCTACAATATTGTGTTTTTCCATCTATCAAACTTCATTTGTCAGAATAAGCCTGACAATCTAGGCCGGAAAAGTCAGACATTAACACAATATTGATTCCATTTTCATTTTTCGTTTATTGCAACCCTTTTTAGCGAATAGTTTGAATGCGGAATGAGAGATGGTGCAGTCAATATATGTGACCGGGGCACATTTATTTTTAAAGGCTTACTTTGATCTTTCCATTCAGAAGGCTATATACTTTTGGTTGGTTGGTTTTTGTCGCTATAATTTTGTAATTGTCACCTCTTTCTTCAATGACAAACAATCTCAAAATGCCTATACACTCATGTGTCTGTGGATCAGCTGCAGATTTGCTTTACCTTATGGATCAAGAAAAGATTCACTTATCAATGTGGATTTGCTGTAAATGTTTTCTTATTCCAATACCCAACCCGAAAGTTCAGTTTCTTTATATGGTATATTCATTTCTCATGGGGAGAGACAAGAGTAAAAGGAACTGGTGAAATTTGAATTGCCTTTAAGATCTGGCTCAAAGCTTACACGTGATCATTTCTGCTCACTGTCCATTGGTTAAGCAAGACACAAGGTCACACCAAAATTCAGCAAGAGCAAACCTAGTAAGAGAAGGAATCAACAAACAAATCATACTTCCTTCAATAGCAGACACTCACTGAGTAGAAACTATCATTGCTTTTTTATTGGTTATAGAGCTTGATCTCAGGGCTTGGGCACTGTCCTTGAGTCTCTTTGTGCTCAAGGCTAGCACTGTACCACTGGAACTACAGCACCCCTTCTTCATTACCTTATTTTTCTTTCTTTTTAAAAATTTTATTGTTAGGGTTATGTATTAAGGGGTTACAGTTATGAGTACATTACTTCTAGAACATGGTTATCCTTTCCCATGTTTTTTTTCCACTTTTCCTCCCAAGTTGTAAAATTCATTTCCAAAGTATTTTCTTGTGAATGTCACTGTTAAATTGATTCACCCTTTGTCATTTGTCTCATCACCTTTTTTCCCCTTCCTTTGCCTAATTCAAAGAAACAAATGTACAATAGTCCAGGAACCAAATTCAAATACAACAACAGGGGCTAAACCATAAGGGAGAAAACAAAGGAAAGAAATAACTTCTCATAGTACACTGAAAATAACAACCACAAAGATAAAGCTCTTGTTTCCACATCTTAGAATTGATTTTGCTTGGTATCATCGTATATGGCCATACACACATAGCTATTTAGCCATTGTGATCCTTTTCTAGGAGAATACTAGAAATAAGGGAATACTTACCAATAAGGGAAAACATGGAGCCCATGTTTCTTTGGGTCTGGCTTACTTTACTTAATATAATTTTTGCCAAGTCTTTCCATTTCTTTATGAATGGGAAATATCATTCTGATGGCAGCATAGAATTCCACTGTACATAAATATCTACCATATGGTTTCCAAGAGCAGCCAATAGAGGTTGATTATTCATATGTTCCATTCTCCAACTGCCAGATCAATATCATTAGCCACAGTATCATGGAAGTATTGTTGAGCTGATGGAGAGGTCCTAGTTTTTGTAGCAAGGAACTAGCTATAATCCTTGTTTCTTGAGAGGCTGAGATTTGTAGAATCACATCTTGAGGCTAAATCAAGAAGAATAGACTTTGAGACATCTTCTTAATGAAGAGCTGGATGAGGAACTACACCCCTGTTATCATTGCTTACTGGAAAGTTTAACGCCATTAGGGAAAACCCACATACAGGGACAGGAGGCATATTCTACAAGAATATGCCCTGCAGAAAATAGGGCTGGCGAGGTGTTGCTTAGTGGTTAAGAGCACCTGTAAATGAACAAGGAGCAGAGATCAAAATCCAGTATCACAGAAAGATTTTTATTGAACATGTGTATCTGCAAAGTGGACTTTTCTTACATTGAATTTTTGAGATAGTATTTTCTCCTTTAAGACATTACTTGATGCTACAGACTAATGTTATATAATAACTTGATATTTGATTTTTAAATCATTTATGTTAAAATTCCTGAAAACAGAATGCTATGAATTTAGTTTGAACTTTTTGTTGAAATTTGAAACACTTGGTGATAAATACAAATATACTAAAATCATCAAATATAAACATATAGCAAAAGTGAAGTTAATATAATTCACATCAAATCTAGGAGTGCTCTGCAAACTCCAAATAACCTGGGCATTTAGAAGAAAGTAGAGGAAAGAAAATTATTTGTGCTTGGTGTTTGGCCCCTCAGAACTTGCTAAGCATATGCTCAGCCACTTAAGCTATACATACCCCAACCCTTTGTAGTTTACTTATAGTTTTGGATAGGCTATTGTGTTTATTACTTGGTCTGGCCTGCACTGTGATCTTTATAGTTCTACTTCCTTCATAATTTGGGTATCAGAGGCTTTCCAGTACTTCAGAGGCAATCTTAGCACTTGACAAATTCCACACAAACCTGTGAACAGCATTAACAGATGCTCTGCATGCAATACTTCTGTAACTTCCTTCATATGGCTTCTTTTTCAGTTTTTTTCTGATATTATTTTTCCAACATTATTTTTTATTGAGATTTAGTTACATAAAGTTTATAGTGGTGTGGCATAATTATACTTAACTAATACCACAATCACTTTTTTATATTCCCTTCCTCATTATCTTTTAACATCTGTGTAAATGAGATACGTCATAATGTTGTGTCTACAAAGTCTAATTTTAAAATACTTCCTTGGGCCAGGTGCAGTGGCTTATGCCTGTAATCCTAGCTACTCAGGAGGCTGAGGTCTGGGGATCAAGGTTCAAAGCCAGTCTGGCACTAAAGGACCTCAGACTCTTATCTTCATTAACCTCTAGAAAACAGCAAGTGGGTCTTGGCTCAAGCCTTGAGCTGAAGAGCTCAGGGACAGTGCCCAGGCTCAAAGATAGGGCAGTAACCTTGAGCTCAAGAGCTCAGGGACAGCACTCAGGCCAAGTTCAAGCCCCATGTCCCACAAAAATTATTTCCTTAACAGATTTTACAGTATCACACTAGTTGCCCTAATCATCTATGCTATCGTATTAGAAAGAAAACTGTTCTGTGAGGTGACTGGCAAAATAGGAAGTGAGAAATGATATTACATAAAATGCACATATATATGCAAGAAAACTAAGTGAATGGACACTTATGCTTGCTAAATAAAGATTTGTTATTTTTATATTGAATGTTCTTTTCTCAGGAGCAACATTCAGAAATTATACAACAATAATAGATCTTGTATTTTTCTGTCCGTATATTTCATTTTAGAACATCAGTTCTAATTAAAATGCTTTCCCTTGGTTAAAATCCTTTATAGCTTCTGAGATAAGGTGTTGGGGATAAGAAAATAGGTAAGTTCTTCTTTAGTTTCTATTTTTTTGAGACAACATCTTTATATGTAGTACAAGCTTTAAACTTCAGATCATCCTGTCTCAGCCTCTTGAATGCTGAGATTCCTGGTGTACACCAGCACAACTGGATCTTCTAGCTCTTCTACTTCTGTGCTATTTCTATCTTGCTCTGTTATATCTGTTATCTGTGTTTCTTCTAGGTGTTTGAATAGCTCAATTTCTTTCTTGAGATAACATACTCTCTGCCATTTATCTGCTTATATATGAGGAGCATGAGCTATTTCTGCTCCAAGCCTTCCAGCCCTGACCCTTTTGTTCATCAAGGACAAAACAACTTGATCTCTGTTCCTTGTACATTGTACTTTACTAGTTGTTATATGCATTGTTCTCTAAGTCTAGTATATGTTTGTGTGTTAACTGGGTGTTACATGTATTGTCCTTTAAGTCTAGTATATGTTTATGTGTTCACATAAGTGTATCTTCTGTTTCTCGGCCAAATACTGTAGTACAGGAAACATTAATACATATTTGTGCAATTAATTAATTAATAATTATATGTGAAAAAGCTGTTTGGATCCACCTCATAGTATGCTCAAAGTATATATTTGTTATATGTAGTTATATAAATACATATACATATATAGTATATATTGATATGTTCAATTTAGCAATAAGTACAATAAGGCAAATATCTAGTAAAATTAAAATAAGACAGGAAAAGAGAAAAAGCAAAATTTATTGTCCATCTACTATTCCTAGGCAGTACAAATTTAATATTGAATTAAAGATAGTGTTCATTCTAGGCTCTGGTGTCTCACACTTGTAATCTTAGCTAATCATGAAGCTGAGATCAGAGGATCACAATATAAAGCCATCCCTGACAGGAAAATCCATGAGACTCTTATCTTCAATTAACCACCAAAAAGCATAAAGTGGAGCTGTTATCCAACTGGTGGAGTGCTTGACTTGAGTAAAAAAGCTAGGCACAAGGATCAAGAAATCTAATAACAACAGATGCTGGAGGGGATGTAACCAGGAGGGATCACTACTACACTGTTGGTGGAAGTGCAAACTCATTCAACCACTATGGAAAGCAGTGTGGCAGTTCCTCACAAGACTAATCATAGAACTCCCCTATGACCCAGCAATTCCACTACTTGGCATTTACCCAACCATCCAGAAACAAGGACATACTAAATCCACTAGCACAACGATGTTCATTGTAGAACTATTTACCACAGCAAAGATATGGAACCAACCCAGATGTCCCTCAGTTGATGAGTGGATCAACAAGATGGGGTATTCATACACAATGGAATTCTTTATGTTGCTGTCAGAAAGAATGACATTGCCCCATTTGTAAGGAAATGGAAAGACTTAGAAAAAATCATATTAAGTGAAGTAAGCCAGACTCAAAGGAACATAGGCTCAATGGTTTCCCTCATTTGTCATAATCAGTAGAAACCTTGGGCTCTCCTAGCAGAGATTTACAATAGATCAAAACCTAGATACATAGGGCCATATAGAAGGAGGCTAAATGAACGGACTTCCAGGATATAGAAACAAAAGCCTTATATATAATTAGTGATTGTTGTCCTTAATGTACTATGTTATCTCTCATCTCTTTTGCTGTCCCTTGGTTATCTCATATTGTTACAGTATTTCACCTTGTTATCTGATATATTGTATATATGCTTGATTGGTTATTTGAAATCGATAGAGAAGGGGGGGAAAACAACATGAGCGGTGGGGGGGTGGGAAATGGGGACCATGACATGAGAAAGGGTATCAATGAATGAGAAGTAATGCACCTTCTATCTGGTGAATATAATGTAACTCTTCTATTAATTTGTATAAAAATATATGAAAAAAATAAAATGCTAACCAAAAAAAAAGAGCTAGGCACAGCACTGAGATCCTGAACTCAAGCACTATGACTGGCACAAAGATTTGTTCAAAATGAATAAACATAGCATATTCCAGATTGAAAAGACTCAATTTGCAAATATGTATATTTTCCCCAGATGAACTAGAATTAGTGCTAGCTAAAAATAAATATGTTCTATAAATCAGTTCATGTGAATGTAAGTATACATTAATTTATTTAAACATAGTCTCTGTTCTGTCATACAAGACAGGTGTGGCCCTCCAAGGTTCTGTTGATTCATTGCTTTTGATCACTAACTTTGTTTCTCTGCTTGTCAGATTAATAACTGCAAAGGATTGGTAAAGCTATTTAATAAGAAATAACTAAAAATAGAAGGTATTTAGAATGATTTCATTTCAAATATCCATGAGGATAAAATTTGAAAATTCTAGTTGCCTAGGGAGTATTAATAAAGGGATTACTCGCCATTACCTAATTAAAGCATTTTTTCTCAAAATAATGCTTGACATTGTAACCATTTGTAAATACTATGATGAAATGAAACTCTTGTACTATAAAAGTCTTAACTTTTTCATTATAGTGACATTAAGAATAAGTCATTGAAGGAAACCTAAATTGAAATGTTCTATTATTAGGAGTCAGATTTTTTTTGGTTGAAATCCTAGGAAGACTTTCTTGCCTGAATATTCTTTGAAGTTGAACACTTTGTACTTAGAAAAAGTAGTCACTATAATTAGCTGTGTTTCCATTTTAGTGGTGGCCTTTTTCACCTTCTCTTAACTCATAAAGAGATGTGAGGCCATTTATGAGATAAAAGGTTTATTCAAACCATTCTCTGACCTGGATATCAGAGTTTTGGCAATCATATGCCCCAAAGAGGAGAACTTGGAGCATTTTTCAAGGCTATTATAAGAATATGTTTCCTTTGCTATGACAGAGACTAGATTTGCTCTCATTTAAGCTCTATAAAATATTGTAGACGTTATTAAAGGGGATAAAACCATCATATTAAGAGCCATGTTCATTTGTCAATTTTAGCAAGAAACGATAATAAGCACTTACACACATGCACATACATTTACACACACCACACACACACACGCACACACACAAATACACACACACTTTCATACAGTATACAGAATAAAATAAGGAAGTAGTATTATATATCAACATACACATATTCTAGAAAAGGTCTCATTTCTGCAATTTAACAACTTAAGAGTTTAATGATTACCCTAACCTCTCTCAATTCCAACATCTGTGGAATTATTTAAAGTCATTTTAGAAGCAAGCATTTAGGAACCCAATGTTTGACACTTAGTCAATATTTAGAAACACTAGTTTGTTAGTGTCATTATAGCAATAAATATCATCACAGTTGGTTGCTATTTTCAACACAGCTAAGACTTTTAGCAGTATTTTCTTATCATTGAAGAGACATGGGATTTCTTAAAATTTTCATTACTGTGCTTTATGTCTTTCCCAATTCAAGTGTGTTTTTACGGAAAGATAACAAAAATTTTGAACTGATTTCATCCATTCTTCAGTTTTTCAAGATAGATATCACCCACATTTAAGAAAAGATTATGTAAGACTATTTCAAATAAATCTAATGGATTTACTGCATTTGACCCTTCAAGCAATAATATCTTGCCCTGAATAAATGACCTATCTTTTCATTAATAAATTCATACTGAAAATAAATGTAGTGAGGTAAATTATACAAATTCTTCTTCAGAATGGTCTTTCTAATGTGACTTATTAAAGGTGCATGAAATTAGAGATCTAGTTCTACAAAAATGTGCCAAGAATTAATCACAAAGTATCTAGTTCTCAAGTTAATTTCTCTCACTTATTGCTCTATTCCTATAGAACAGAGAGTAAATCTTATCCAAATAGTTCATTATTTCATTGAAGAATGAAGAGATCACAGTGGTGATTTTAGAAGGAAATCCTAAGTGATAGAAGAAATATTTTTATTAAGGGAAATTAGGTGGCTATAAAATCCATTCACTAGCAGACTAAATCTAGAGCTTCATTAGAACCTCAAGTCACAGAGCGCCAAGTATGTCTTTTTCTTTACTTCCCACCATTGCAAAACCTTGATAATTTATCTGACATACTACCTTTTTCTAAGTGTATTTAACACTAAATACTTAGAACATGAGATTTTTACATACTATGTGGGCTGGCCCAACATCAAGATTGCTGCTGTTTCTGCTCATTTGCCAATAAAACTTTCACTGGTTAAAATCTGTTTTGTGCATTTTCTTTTCTTTTCTTTTCTTTTTCTTTTTCTATTTTTGTGGGTCATGGGGCTTGTACTCAGTCTGGGCACTGTTCCTGAGCTCTTCAGTGCAAGGCTATCCACCCTACCCTTAAGCCAAGCCCCACTTCCCATTTTCTAGAGGTTAATTGGAGATTAGAGTCTCAGGTCCTTTTGTGCCTGGGCTGGCTTTGAACCTTGATCCTCAGATCTCAGCCTCCTGACTAGCTAGGAATAAAGTTGTGAGCCACCATGTCCAGCTGCTATGTGCATTTTATAAGGAAATTTTCTGTAATGTCAAAGGAAGTCTCTTAATTTGGCTATCTGCCAGTTCCTTCTGAACAGTGGCACCTTTTCAGTGTGCCCTTTGGAATTTTATCTATTGTTGGTCATTTTCTGAAAATATGAAATTTCCATGGGATAGTAACTTGTGAACATGTTGAAAGGAAGGAAGGGAGAGCATTTTCTGTCTTTCATAATATGTAATAGATCATATATTTGTGTTGGAAAAAGATTTTACTATTTTAAGTTGCTATGCAAGCCAAATTCCTCCCCACTCACATGCTTTTACCTCTTCTTGTAACATTCTTCCAATATGTTGACCTGGCACATTTCTATATGTCTTTCAGTCTCCTTCTGAGAGGTGACACTTTCACCTTACTTAAAATAAGGCCAAGAGCATCAGACTCTGTCCCCTCTTCCATTCTTTAATCATATATAAACAGTTCCAATTCCTTTGCTTTTATCATTCATAACACACCATAGTTAGTTTATACTTTGGAACATGCCATCTGTCTCCCTTGGAAGTCATTATAAGAACTGAAGAGCTAGTTTCTCTCAAGAGCATGTGCTGAGCATCCATCAATTGCAACAATTCTATATTGTGTAAGATTATATTGATGTTAGGATCAGAAGGCTCCTGCCCTTATAGATTGAGAAGAGGGAACAGGTAGAAACCTAGTATGTAAAGGAAAACCAGTATATAAAGGATGCAATCACATGAAGACATGTACAGGCAGCAGTGCCGAGAGGTTAGAGGGTGAGAGAGGGAGGAAGAGAGACGTGGGTTAATCAGGAAGTGCTCTCTGAGGAAGATTACCCAGGCCCTGACTGATGCCTGACATTGATTAATCGATACTCTATTCTAGTGTTTTTAACAAGTGTTCCATCCAAAAACTCTTCTGTAATATTCAACTTCACTTCCTTCAGCTTCAATTTATGCACATTTCTTTTGTTCTGTCTTCAAAATAGCTACACAGCAATCAGTAACAAAACTATATTCATATACCTAATGGGATATTTTTTTCTGTCATGCTTCTGTCTTCTTGAGACTAAAGAAAAAGCAAACAGTAAAAGTTACTTTTTTTTGAACTGAAAAGGCCTAATTAACTTGTTTGCCTAAAAAATAATTTGCTTTGATACTGTATTTTAAATGTTTGGTCTTTAGAAAGAAAGCTAATTTTGATGATATGAAAATAATTATTTGATTTTCATTTCACATAAAAGTTGATTCAAAGCCCCAAATTGAATCCTGTGAATGAAGTCGATAAAGTAAAACAAACACTAGGATTATTGAGATTATTAAAGTTAATACTAATATTTATATGCATACATTATATTAATAAACTGTCATTATTGTAATTTATGCTTTAGAAACAGAAAGGTATTTTATTTAATAATATTATTATATAATTCAAAAAGCTTTTGGAGTTTTTTTTTAACTTTAGTGTGTTTCTTCTCAGAGTCCTCAATTTTTTTTCTGTGCATCAGAAGCTCCATTTTTATTTTGGTCCCCTATGAACCATGTAGAAATTGATCTGCAATACATGCAGAGTCTCCAAGGGTATATTTAAATTTAGTAATGTTATTGCTAACTGTGAAGTTAATCTGCACTGTATGGGTTCTTTTCCCCAGGAAACTGAAGTAGCAGTTCAAGCTAAACAACCGGATGTGGAAAGGATTTTGTCTAAAGGGCAGCATTTGTACAAGGAAAAACCAGCCACTCAGCCAGTGAAGGTAATGAAGCAACCTCTAGCAAATCCATTACCACATAATGGGTTACGCTTCCCCTGTTGTACATTTGCCATTGACGTTGTCTATTTATAATCAGTGAAATAACTTGTAAGGAAATATTGGCCATACTGCAATAGCAGAGGCAAAGCTGTCTTTTTGGTCAATATATCCTATTTATATATTGTGATCTTAAGGCTATTGAGAGTCATTGCATTAAAGGACTCATTTCTGTCCTGGTGTGCTGCCATCAATACACAAAGTAGTACCACCTTCAAGGTAGATTAAATTCTTTGGGGCTTTATTGCTTTGCCTGCCAGCCTTGATGCTTTTCATATTGTTTGGCTTAATTCAAATCAAGGTACTGCATCATACTGTCTGTTTCCAACAGCTGTAAAGAATCACAATATGGTCTGTGACCTTTCTCTGTTGCTCTTTCTTATGAAAGAGGAAAACTGGCATTCGGGCTTCAGTACTTTATTGGGTCAAGAATTTTTAGTAAAATGTCATGTAATTGCTTCTTTCTTTGGTAAAAATCTGGCTTGGGTGAAAGCTTTCTATTTCTTTTGGTGTGTATTTTGAAGTATAGGGCACATTTATTCACAGGCCCTTATATGAGGAGAGAAAGGGAAAGTCAGGCTAGTTTAAAAAAGAAAACAACAGCTAATCAATGGATTCCATTTGCAAATGAGAGTTCAGTGATAAATAGATGTTAGGTATAGGTTACCTGATTCTCTCTCTGTACCTGACCAAAATTATAATAGCTTCCATTATGATGAAGGTTTCCAAGAGCCTGTAATGGTGGCTGCTTATTGATCAGTCTTGGATTCTCAGTTAACGTTGCAGTATGAGATTTAGTGAGCACCACACACATGTTTAAAACTGCTCTAAAACCATGCAGGTCAATAACCTCATTATACAGCACCAGTTTGTCCTCGCAAACAACATTACCATGACTTAGAGTCTGTCTCTAAGGTCACCACTTAGTTTCCTTTGTGCTTGGCCCAAGCTTCATTTCTGGAAAACTGTTTGTTTTTCCCACAGTTTACATGGACTTTTCCTTTGGTAAATTTAAAGTTAGAGCCTAAACACAATGTCCAAATACCAGATGATGAAAAGGCACAACTTTTGGAAACACATTTGTCTCCACTCCTAGCACACACAGACACACAGACACACAGACACACACACACACACACACACACACACACACACACACACACACACACATCATTTTCATCCACTTCCAAGCTCAGTACGATCATTTTTTTCATAAACTAACAATATACTTGGTATTTAGATGGCAAGCTAGATATAGCCCTGAAAGTAAGTTTCAGGGTTTTTTATGTTTAAAGTAAAATTTTTCCCCAGGGTGGATACCAGAATGATACAGTAGGAAGCCATGAAATGAAGAAATGAACCATTGCATAAGTTCACTGCATTCTCTACTGCTTAATTCCCCAAACCTTAATACCATATTATCACAATGAGACAAGATTTAACACCAATTATTACACATCACAAATATGAATTTAATATGGCTTTATTTGTACCTTTGTTTTTTGTAAAAAGTGAAAAACCTAAATGCAAAGTTGAGGCAAATGTTGCTTTCATAATATGTAACCCAATCCAAACAATGCATTTAAGTTTTTCACTTTGAAATCAGAAGCTGTGTCATTGTTAAGCAGGACTACTTTCTGCTTCTGTGTTAGTGTTGTAATAGGAGAATAACTCCGCAGAAATGAAAGAAAAGGCAAGAAGATAAAACTATCCTTCTCCTGTACCCCCCTAAAAAGTATTTTGTAAGTCAATAGTATTACTTCCTTATTCTTCTTATCTTTCTTCCTGTTTCTTCTCTATTCATATTCCTTGGGAGAGGTAAAATTAACATGAAAGTCATTCATGTTCTATCATTCTTCCTTGGAATTTGAAGAAGAATCCATTTATCAAGTATAAAGGAATTATTGATTTGGATATATCAAATGTGAGGAAGCAGTAAACTCATCATTTTATTTTTGTGGTACTTGGAACAGTGTCCAGAGCTTTGTGCATGCTTGATAAACACTTTACCACTAGAGGTATACTCTACCTTATGATTATGATATTTTAAAATTAATATTTTAAAAGATTAAAATATTAAAATGTTAAAGACTCACAAGTCAGAGTGTGGGACCTAACTACGTAACACAGAAAACTGTTAGGGCTGCTCAAATCTCTGTATGACTCTGAAGCTTCTTTTTAAATAAGGTTAGGGCCAATTTTCCAGGAGGTTGGTCCATTACTCAAATATTACCAACACACATGCTTTTCAACATTCCCTCTTTTTTCTTTTTGTGGGTCATGGAGCCTGGGGGCTAGCCTTGAGCTGAAGCGCCCACTTCCTGTTTTCTAGTGATTAATCGGAGATAAGATTCTCATGTTCTTTAGTGTACAGGCTTTTAAACTGAAGTCCTCAGATCTCAGCCTCCTGAGTAGCTAGGACTAAAGGCATGAGCCACTGCCCCCAGCAACATTCAGTCTTTATTCCAATAATTTAAATCTTTCTATCTCTAGTGCCTCTTCTTAATTCTTTTTTCTTTCTTTTGTTGGTTGTGGAGCTTGAACTCCAGGCCTGGGCACTTCCCTGAGCACTTCAGCTCAAGGCTACCTCTCTATCACTTTAAGTCAGAGTGCGAGCCACAGTTTTCTGGTGGTTAATTGGAGGTAAGAGTCTCAGGGATTTTCGGACTTTTGTGCCCTGGCTGGCTTTGAACCGTGATCCTTAGATCTCAGCCTCCTGAATAGTTAGGACTACAGGAATGAGCCACTGGTGCCTGGCCCTCTTCTTAATTCTGAATTTTCTCAGACCTTAGTAGACAGAAAACCAGTTGGAAGCCTATAGTGAATTTCATGAGAGTAGTCTTATTTCTGCTTTATTTTAGGAAATAGTCTATTTGGCAAAGATAATTATGAAGAAATAGTGATGTTCTCAAAGCAGAAAATGAAAATCTCTTTTGAAATGTATGTCTGATTCTATGTTAAAATGGATAATTAAAGGTGGGTACTAATTGACTCATAGCTGTAATCTTAGCTATTCAGGAGACTGAGATCTGAATACCAAAGTTTTAAGCTAGACCAGACAGGAAAGTTCATGAAACGCTTGTCTCCAATTAACCCTCAGAAAGCTGAGGCTCTAGTGGCAGAGCAGTAGCATTGATCACCCCCCCTTCCAAAAAATGTTCAAGGACAAGGCCCAGGAACTGTGTTCAATCCCCAGGACTAGCACCTAAAGAAGGAAGGAAGGGAGGGATGGATGGAGGGAGGGAGGGAGGGAAGGAGGAAGGAAAGAAGGGTATAATTACAATGTTCATCAATTTATGGCCATCTCAATTAAGGACACATCAGAAAATGCTTCTGCTTCATAAGAAATGTGGAGATTAGCAACTCCACATTCTATATCAGACAACATATCAGTTCTGCGTTCACCTTCCATGCAGAATTTCAACTGGGAGATGACCTCATCCTTAAATAGGATCTGTCTTCTTCTCTTTGTTTCATTAACTTCTCAAGAAACCTTTTTAAAATGGTGAATTTTAGAATTGCTTTCCTTTTTTAAAATATTAGCATCAATTACTTAACAGGAAGACTTTATTTTGACATGCCTATCTTATGCAGATGCAATGAGATGTCTGCATAAAAACAAATCCAATATGTTCTATGTTCCACAGATAATAACTAGGACATTAATAGAACCCCTTTATTATTTAAACAGCAACAAAGCAGTCAGGTATGGTAGTTGCTATCTGTAATCCTAGCAGTGGGGAGACTGAGACAGGAAGAATAAAACCTCAAGGCTAATTTGGACATCTTAGTGACAATTTGCTTCCAAATAAATCCAATACTTAAAAAAAAATAAGACAAGAAATGAAGAAGGAAAGAAAGAGAAGGGCAGAGTGAAGAAAGAGGGAGGGAGGGAGGGAGGGAGGAAGGGAGAGAAAAGGAGTGAGAGAGGGAAAGAAAATGATTGTCATAAATGACAACAGTATCAAGTATAAGTAAATAAACCATTTATTATTTTATTCTTAAGTTGTTACTTTTAAACTGTACTGAAACATTTAGATGGCACTTTATTCTGTCTATATTCTTTTTAAGCATACATTTTTGTTAAAATGTTTTCATGTGAATATGTATTTTGTATAGTCTTCCATGTATTATAACTGAGAGCATTAATGGAATTATACATGTTTTAGTTGATTGTTGAAGTGAAAAGATGAAACCAGGTAGTTTAATTTGCTAGCTTTTTATATTATCAGAAGAAATCTTTCTTGCCTGTAAACCCTATGACAAATTTTACTCTACCTTTCAAACTATTTTAAAATGTAACAGTAAGGAATGGTTTGTCTTTGTATTTTGCCAAAGGGTTCCATCCAATACTCAACACAAAATAATTGCAATAGGCAATTGGTCAAGAGGGCAATTATAATCCTCCAGGCATCATTTCCACAGATATAAGCTGCAAATTGACAGCATCATTAGTCATTTTCAATTACATTCAATCACAAACAGGGATGTTTCATTTTTTTCTAGCTGTTATGTTGTTAGTTAACTAGATTAAACTGTTTATGTTTATCCCAGTGAGTTTGTTCAACTGCCAATATCAACATCTTAATATTTCCAAGAACTTCATAAGGCTATATTTTCTTAGAAATCATTACTATATTACAACTGATGTGTGTTTTAAGATTTACACATGGATTATAAGATTGAGTGTTATTTTGTTGATATATTCTTGCTCAATTAAATACTATCATTATGATAATATTTGAAATTGATTAATGTTTTATTGGACAGAATGTTTTTGAATTAAATATTACTCTAATTATAACATTTGGTTTTATAATTCATTTCATGAATACAATCTTATTTACACACTATCTTATTTTTATAATACAAAAACAGCAGTAGCAGACATAAATTGTCAATCAAATGATCAAGTCTGCCCTGATTGCTTCTTGTGGTGAGCACAGTGACAATAGAAAACTAGGGAGAGGACATATAGAAATAATGGCACAACACTAGATATATAGTTTTTCATATAATTTTATTGTAATTAATAGAGGCATTACATTATATTCACCAGATAGAAGGTACATCACTTCACAAACATTGAAACCCTTTCTCATTTCTTGGTCCCCATTTCCCTCCCCCCACCCCCACTCCTCAACTTGTTTTTTCCCCTTCCCTATCCTATTTCAAATAACCAGATAAACATATATACATATATATATATATATATACACAATACATCAGATAACAAGGTAAAATGTTGTAACAATAAGAGATAGCACAAGAGATGAGCGATAACATACTACATTAAGGAAAACAATCACTCATTATATGGCTTTTGTTTCTATATCCTGGAGGTCCTTTCGTTTAGCGTCATTCTATATGGCCATAAGAATCTAGGTTTTGTTCTATTGTAAATCTCTGCTAGGAAAGCCCAAGGTTTCTACTGATTATGACAAATGAGGGAAACCATTGAGCCTATGCTCCTTTGTCTCTGGCTTACTTCACTTAATATGATTTTTTCTAAGTCTTTTCATTTCCTTACAAATGGGGTGATGTCATTCTTTCTGACAGCAGCATAGAATTCCATTGTGTATAAATACCACATCTTGTTGATCCACTCATCAACTGAGGAGCATCTGGGTTTGTTTCATATCTTTGCTTTGGTAAATAGAGCTGCAATGAACATTGTTGTGCTAGTGAATTTAGTATGTCCTTGTTTCTGGATGATTGGGTAAATGCCAAGTAGTGGAATTGCTGGGTCATAGGGGAGTTCTATGTTTAGTCTTTTGAGGAACTGCCATACTGCTTTCCATAGTGGTTGAAGGAGCTTGCACCCCCACCAACAGTGTAGCAGTGATCCCTCCTGGCCACATCCTTGCCAGCATCTGCTGTTTTTAGAATTCTTGGTCATGACCATTTTAACTGGAGTGTGGTGGAATCTTAGAGTGGTTTGGATTTGCATTTCTTTCATTTCCAGAGATGTCTAGCTTTTCTTCATGTGTCTATAGGCTATTCTTATTTCTTCTTCAGATAAGTCTCTCTGTGAGCCTTTGGCCCATCTTTTAATGGGATGATTGTTTCATTGGAGAGGGCTCTTTTGATCACTATAGCTCTGTAATAGTCTAAAATTTGGTATTGAAATTCCTCCTGTGCTGTTCTTTCTGCTGAGAAATGTTTTTGCTATTCGGGGTCTTTTATTATTCCATATGAAATTTTGGATTGTTTCTTCTATTTCTTAAAGAATGACATTGGGATATTGATGGATACTGCATTGAATTTGTAACACTAGATACATTTTATAAATCACTAACATGAGTATCCAAATTATACTGTTTGAAAAATACATTTGCTTTACAATGGACGGAAATGTCTTAGACTAAAAATTGTTGGATTATAAACAGGTGACAAACACCACTTTCCTAATTTGAATATAAATTTTTCTTCTCTTTCTCTTTATTTTTTTTGACACAAGATCTTCTACTTTTATTGAAACTAATTTGAACTCAAATGTAGGTGTTTTTCCTTAGCTTTTACTCTCAAAGCTGTCATTCAACTAGGTGATCCATATTTCTGGCTGTTACCTTGTTAATTGGAAATAAGACTTTCATACTTAAGACTTTCATACTCTTTTCTGCCCTGACTGAATCTGAACTGTGGTCCTCTTATATCACAGCCTCCTAAGTAGCTAGAATTACAGGCTGAACCACTAGGGTCTGACTTGTAATAATACTTTTAAGAAATTATCAGTGTTGGGCTGGGAGTTTGGCCTAGTGTTTGAGTGCTTTCCTAGCATTCACAAAGACCCGGGTTCGAGTCTTCGGTAACACATACATAGAAAAAACCGGAAGTGGTGCCGTGGCTCAAGTGGTAGAACTCCAGCATTGAGAAAGTCCAGGGACAGTGGTCAAGCCCTGAGTCCAAGCCCCAGGACTAGCAGAAAAATAAAAAGACAATGATCAATGTAAAGTTTTTGAGATATTTATTCAAATTTTATATGGGTATAGACAGTTCAATATCTTCTAAGGTATTCACAACATGGCAGTTTTTGAATCCTCACATGATAGTATTAAAACACTTTTGCTAAGAATACTAAGAACATCCCTGTAATTTAATAATTAGGAATATTTAGCTTATTGCAGCAGGACTGAAACACTCCAAAATGATTATAAGACATCCCACTCTAGGAACTATAGAAAAAATTGCTTAAAGACTTCATTTGGCTTAGTGACTCAGGGAAGTGCAAATCATGTCTGGATTAGACGCTATCAAGAAACAGAGAGGGTATTCTCACAAATTTTACTTATTTATTTTTGCCTGTTCTGGCACTTGAACTCAGGGCCTGTACCTTGAGCTTTCTCCAGGCCAGCTACCAGCCATAGCACTACTTCCAGCTTTTTTTCTTTATGTGGTACTGAGAAATTGAACCCAGTGCGTGCTGAGTGCTAGGCAACCAGTCTACCACTAGGCCACACACCCCACTACATGAAAAATTTTATATAGAGGATGAAAGGGTTGAAACAGTAGTAGACCATGCCATTGTTAAAGGAACAGCAGTGTAGAATAGCAGTCATTTCTGTGATGGCAGATGACCCTGTCTCTATATTGCTCCAAACCTGGTCATGATGTGGACTGATCTTTACCTAGTTTGTTTTCTCTAATTATTTTTCATGTTTCTATCATGGCCCGATGAGTTGTCAGCTACCAGCAATGGCACCATTTCAAAATTTAAAATCCATTTACAAAATATACAAGTTATGGTTTATTTATTCTTTAATATGTACTCACCATCACCCCAATAGTGTAACATAGCATTTTAAAATGATCTTTAAAGAATGTTTTCATTGTTACCTCTACCAGTGGTATGAGGTTGCTGTATGCTAGAAATAATTGCTAAATATTTATTAATTTTCTTCCCCCTTTTTATTTGCTCAGACAAATTTTTCAGTAACATTTTTATAAGCACTCCAGATACATGTCTCTTGAGACATGTTTTAGAGCTAATATGAAACCTTACAATTCAAAATAAAGCAGTTGAGACACAACAAATTTTTCAAGAATGAAATGTGAGTTCTCTACTAATATGGCTCTCTACCAAGAAAAGATTTGGGCAAGAATCTCAATTTATGTTCAGTCATTCTTGATAGACCTAGTTAAATGTTTTCACTGGGACTCACTTGTACTAAATGCATTAGACAGAAATGTGGATGTTTCATTTCCAATAATCCCATATGTGCCTGTGTATTTATAGCCATAGTTAGATTCCTTTGTGTATTCCACAGATATTAATTATATCCCAAGCACTGACACAAGAATACATTTTGAATTGTGAAATCCTCAAATTCAGTTTAATACGTCATCTTATTTTTATATTTAGAATGGAAGGAATTGGAAAAATTATATCAAGTGAAGTAAACCAAACCCAAAGGAAGATAGGCTCCATAGCTTCCCTCATTTATAATAGTTAGCATATATCTAGGATTCTCCTAGCAGAGGAGCATGTTAGCTCAAAATCTCTGTGCATATGGTCATATAAGAAGAGGCTAAGTGAAATGAACTCCAGGATAGGAAACCATGAGATTTATCCTTGGAGTTGTTTATAATGTACTATGTGAAGTTATTTCTTTACTGTTTGTTTTGCCTTTTTGTCTCTTTTTCTTCCCTTATGGTTTATCCTTTGTTGTTGCTGAATCTGACTTTGGTACCTGGTGTATTGTATAAACATTTATTTGTTTGTTTGTTTGAATCAAGAAAGGGAAGGGGGAAAACAAGATGATGAGACAGTGAACAAAGGATTAACTAGTGTAACAGTTATATTCCCAAGACAATATGTTGAAAATGTACACTACAACTTGGGAGGAGGTGGGGGGAGAGAAAGTGGGAGAAAAACATAGGAAAGGGTAACAATGTCCAAGAAGTAATGTACTCACTATCTTATGAATGTAACTGTAACTTTTTTATACATCACTCTGATAATGAAATAAAATTTTAAAAAGAAAACAAATATATATTCAAAAACCATTTTCTTCTTGTTACTAATATCTTCTCTTTGTAAGGATGGTATTCTACATCATTGGTTATAATTGCCTTGGTAGTTAATGACTATTTCTAAGCAAGTACAGGTAATGGACAACAATGCTAAACTGCAAAAGTTGCCTATGATGAATGTAAATTTGTCATTGAAAATGCTGTTAGTTTCTCCCTTTCAGTAAAATGTGAATCCTTTCTATCAAAATTTCCCAATCCAGGAAGTCTGGTAAAAATAGGACTTGATGACTATTATGACAGTGATATTTTTTCTTAAAAGAAGTTGGAATTGAAACTCCTTGGCTTCCTTCAATTTCCTTTTAGATTGCTAGTATTTGTAGCCAATTGTTATCTTTTATAGCCTTTTATTGAACTTTGCTTAAAGTTTATTATGTGAAGGATAGTACATTGGTTGTTATAGCCAACACATTTTTTGCTACCCAAAAGAATTTTATAGTCTCATGAAAAGGATGAAAACAAAATACATGAGCAAATGCTAAAGTAGCTAAAAATAATGCAGCAAAACAAAGAAACAAAAGAATCTGGTGCAGATGGTTCATGCATCTAATCCTAGTTATTCAGGAGACTGGGTTCTGTAAGATTGCAGAGAGGAAAGTCCATGAATCTCTTATCTCCAATTAACTATGAGAAACATTGCTTTGGCTCAAATAGTAGAGTGCCAGACTTGAGCACAAAAGCTAAGCAATAGCACTCAGGCCCTAAATTCAAGCCCTAGTAGTACGTGCACACATGCACACACACACACACACACACACACTCACATAAGAATTTCCATAATATTATATCAGTTTTACTTCTAAAGTACAAAAAATTCCTAAAGATATTGCAAGAGTGTTTGTTAGGAGCTAAATCCAATGTTATAATTATTCTAAACATGATCTCATTTATTAAAAGTTATTTTTAAAATGAAAAGTATACAGTTCTGTGTATATTGCACTGTTTGACCATTTGTAGTACCCTGGAATATTGGGAGTGCTACTTAAAATTTAAAAATCTACTTCTGTATTTGAAAATACAGTAACCCTTTATTTCCCATCTAGTAAGAACAGTGGATAAGATAATACTTCAGATAAGTCTGAGTAGACTGTTCAAGGTTTCTATATTAATAAAAGTGATATTGAATATGTATACATTAATTTCTAGATAACTAAAACCAAGACTTTTAAGCACTCAAATATTTTATCATAACTATTTTAACGAAAACTTTTATTGACTATCTTCTTTTTTTGCTTCATTAAGCTGTGCATAATATCTAACCAACAATTTTATAGTACTTTACAGTTCACAGAGCTCTTTTCACATAAAACATCTCATTTAGTTTCTCCAACAAAGCTGGTGATAGTATTACCTCCAACATTCAAGGAAGATAAATCTCTGTGACTTGTCTGTTTTGCCAAGGATCACATAATCAGTAGTCGTAGATTAGGACTCAACTCTAGGACATCTGATTTTAAATCCTAATGTAATTTAGAGGTGTCATTATAACATCAATTGTCCTGTTTAGTTATACAGTGATATACTTGCAACATAGTAACATTCAGTACAGAACACTCTTCAGGTGAGTCCCAAATAAAGTAGTTAATTTGCTTGTAAAATAAATATGAATTTTATGGGCTGGGAGTTTGGCCTAGTGGTTAAAGTGCTTGCCTAGCATGCATGAAGACCCGGGTTCGATTCCTCGGTACCATATATAGAAAAAAGCCGGAAGTGGTGCTGAGGCTCAAGTGGTAGAGCTCTAGCCTTGAGAAAGTCCAAGGACAGTGCTCAGGCCCTGAGCTCAAGCCCAGGACTGGCAAAATAAATAAATAAATAAATAAATATGAATTTTAATATATACCTTATATATTAGCATTATAGTTCATTAAGTGAGGTGGTTACACTATAAAGAAAAGTAGAACATAAGCCAAGAAATCAAAGTTTTTTCTTTGCATGCTTTCTCCAGGATTACATAGCTTACTGAGGAGAAAGGTAGGCAGGTCCTCAGAAATGTTTAAATCAATCTCAAATTTCAATTTCCCTTACTTTTCCCTTATTTCTTTTTTTATCCATGTCACATTCCCTGTTTCCTCTCCCTCTTCATTCATTTATCTCCACTCCTGTTTCTCTCAGCACATTTAGGCAATTTCCCATAAATTAAAAGGCACATGTAGGGCAGCTATATCTTCATTAAATGACATTAATTAAATTGCATTTTTGTTGTTGGTGGTGGTGTTTTTGTTTCGTTTTGTTTTGTTTTGTTTTTTGTCGGTCATGGAATTTGGAACTCTGGGCCTGGTTGCTGTCCTTGAGCATTTTTCCATCCTTCATACAGCACTTTAATTCAGTTTAATTCAGAAATATTTACTAAAACACCCATTGTTAAAAGAACATGGATTCAGCTGGACACTGGTGGTTCATGCCTGTAATCTTAGCAACTTAGATAGATGAGATCTGGGGATTATGGTTCAAAGCCAACCTGGGTAGGAAAGTGTATGAAACTCTTATCTCCGGTTAACTGCCCAAAAGGCAAGAAGTAGGAACTATCACTCAAGTGATAACACATTAGCTTTGAGCAAAACAACAGGAATAGTACCAAGGTCCAGAATTCAAGCCCAAAGACAGGCAAAAATAATAACAAAGCACTAGATTCAATATGGTGGGAACATCATGTAAGGAATAGACAAGTTAGTACGTTCTTCTAGCCAGCACAAAATCTAACTGGAAATACATATCCTGAAAAGGATAGACACAAAGAAGCATCTGTTAGTAACATTCTTTTCAGTTCTTCCCAGGTCAAAATCACAATACACACACACACCACCACCACCATCACCATCACCACCACCACCACCTCTACTGTTCTGTATAATGATAGCATTTTTAATCAGGTCCAGAACTTTGCTCACTATGATGACATAAATCTATCAACTCATATATCTCTGCTATGTTCTGATAAAAATTCCACACAGGAAACCACAAATCTCATCACATCACTCATCTGTTCTAATTATCTCTATTTACTCCTTGGTTTTAGAAGAGAATCGTATATCCTCACATTACAAGATCTGGCTGTTTTGTATCATTCCTTATAAACTCTAGTCCAGCTAACCAGGATAAAGAAGTAACTTCAAAAGGGCCCAGATGCCTCTTGTCTATGTAACTTTAAACAATATTCTTTTTGTTTAGGATGTAATCTCTCCATCTGGCATTTAAACCTCCTCTTTCTGAGCAATCTGTAACCATCTCTAAAGACCAACTCATTGTTAATTATTCTAGACAATCATCTATTGACCTCTCCAGCCTGAATTAAGCTGTGCCCCCAATGTGTCTTGTTAAAATCCTTATAATTACCCCCAAAGTCAATAACTTATGTACATGTCTATTTTCTCCATATGGTTCTGTATGCTTAGAGATTATCTACATTTTGTAACTTAGTAACTTTACAAAGACTGGCATACAGTAGCCGCTGAACATTAATATTCTACAATACATAAATAGATGAAGAAATTATCTTTCTATAATACATAGGTGAATCTTTTTTACTGAAATGATTAGCATTGCATTAATGATTATCTTTAGCACTAAACCACAACATGTGTATAACATATATATAAAACATTCCAGTTATCATATTTTGTTCATTAGCATTCCTGGTTATTTAATACCTCTTCAAAAAGTTTGTAATTTCTAACTCAAACACCTCAGACATAACTTCAGTTTCTGTTACTTATTTTAACCCACTCCATTAGCAGTGCAATTATTTGTATTCCCCACAATATAAAGAAATGCATATACATATGTTAAAACACTATTAACCCTTGGCATGTACTAGTAAAGTTTGTAATAATAATGACTCTGTATTAGTAACATACTCCCAATTCTAAAAAAATCATTTCTTTGACTTAACAAAGCATAAACAGTGTTTGTAATTTTGTTTGCTTATTTATTGTTTGCATGATAGTCCAGCAGATGCATTTCTAGCCAAGCTGCTTTCCTGCCTGTTATTTTGGAAACCTAGATTATATCCATCCTTTATGGCTTTGGCATCCCTTTGACAGCTTTTCCTAAATTAGCATTTCTCAAGAAAATTATGTTCTATCGTAAATTATGTAAGCACCTATTTTCTTATTCCTTATTTTGCCACGGATGGTACATACTTTGTACCTTGAACAAATGAATACTTAGGCTTTAGTCATGACCAATCAGCTACAGCATTACTTAGAAAATGGTTTAAAATGTGAATTCTTGAGCTCATACCAAAGCCTTACTATATTCAGAATCCTAGGTCTAGGACCAAGTCATCAGTGTTTGTTACTGCCTTCAGGTGATTCTCTTGATTCTCAATTATGAGACCCATGCTCAAGCAATTAGGGTTTAACTCCTTGCAGTCTTGGAGATTTACCATTAGACCCTGCTTCTCATCAATACAAAGGTGGGAAAAATTTATAAATTTCACTCATTTTTAAAAGCCTCAGCTCAGAACTGACAGAGATCACTGCTTTTCACATTCAAATAGGTATGTTACCAGATGCAGGTGAGAGTTTGTGAAGTTTCCCTCCAAAAGTGAGGTTTTTTTATTAGGGTCCTTGATTTTGATCACAGAATAAGAATTTCTGGAAAAGAATTTCTGGTAAGAAAACTTGGTGGAGCTTAACTGACTATTCAAGCAGGAAAACAGACAAAGCAGACAGACAAGCAGAAAGTCAGGGGCATACTAACAGTGTAGGTTGCTCTCAAAAGGAGAGAAGCACATCTCTTTTGCATTAAGGGTATATGTACCATAAAGCCAGGGGGGTTAATTTCAATGTAATGCAAAAATAGCTGTTTTATCATTGGTCTAAACACTCCTAGTGTTACACTTTGAGTTCCTGAATATTTGTGGCATTTTTCCAGGTAAGAATGTCATAAAACTGATGCTTATCCTTGAGATAAAGGCCTCCTGTCGTTTCTCCTTAAAGCAAATCTAGTGCTTCCACATTTCTAAATGCCTGGTTTCTGAATTGCCTTCACCAGGCCTCATTTTCCCTAATTTATCCTGCCTTATTTTCTCCTATAATAACTTTGGTCCCTTAAACTTAAGGGAAGTAGATGAATGAATAGTTCCTGTATTTGCTTGAAGCTTACAGTTTCTTTGAATTCCTGGCAGCCATTTACTATGCTTCTTTTTCCCTAATCTATCCTGCCTAATGTATAACTAATATATTCTCTATCTGGTAGCCAATCCAAATCGAACTCAGCATTTGAAAAGAATATCTACATGATTCCTGTGCTGGAACCAACCCACATTGTTAGATTTTTCAAAAATTTTGTAAGTCACCTGATTTGATCTTAGTAATTTAAAATTGGTCCCCATATGAGTATTTATGCCACATGAATTGGCAAACACAGAAAATATGACCTCTGATCACCACAGAGAGCCAGTTGTGGTAAGCATATATCAGCACACTGGCCATATACAGAGTTGAGAGAATCTATGGAGAGCTCTGAACTAGTTGCAGCTTTGTAACATCACCCTGATTAGTCAGGAAACTTCAGAAGTTCAGGAAACTTCTTTGGTGATGCACCTTCTAAAACTGATAGCCATTTCTGTAAAGACTGACAGCTGATGCATACCTGTTTCTATCATTCCTGCCATACACAACAGAAGCCCCACCTTGAAAGGTCTTTTGCTGGTATGATCATTCATATCCTTTCTCTCCAGGACATTCTGTTACAGTTGATCAGGGGTTAGCTGGAGCATTAAGATTTTTTTTAAGTTGTCTGGATGATTTCAATATGAAGCCACAGTAAACACTATTTAAAAGTCAGGCCAAGTGCTGAGAGAGGGTGGTTTTCTGTTAGTTTTGTTTTCACTAATGTTTGCACTCCACTTTTTTCACATGAAATTGTGCCTGGAGGAAGACTTTAAGATGTAGCAAAAAATCAATACATATTTGTAGGGTAGTTGGCTGAAATAATTATAATTCCATTGAAGAAATTCCAGAAAAAATTAGAAGTATAATAGAAATCCAATTATATAGTCACAAAATGAATTAATAACTTAACGAATTAAATTATCTTCAAGGTGTTAATTAAGTAACATGCGCACTTTTCTTTTAAAGAGGAAGTTAGAGGATCTGAGCTCTGAGTGGGAGGCAGTAAACCATTTACTTGGAGAGCTGAGAGCAAAGCAGCCTGACTTCGCTCCTCGACTGGCTACTACTCGAGTCTGTAAGTACACTGCATAGACTTCTCCTTTGCTTTAGCTATTTGCTCAAAAGCATTCTGATGAGGTAATATCTCTATATAAAAGTTGGAGAAACTTTCTCTGATACTGCAGATAGGGACCGACTTTTAAGTGGTTTATTATAAACTGGGTTCCTTGGAAATGAACTCTCTCTACGGGTTGGGAAGCAAAGGTTTACTGAGAAGTGTTCTCTGACAATACAAGTTGAGAGAAGAAAGAGGGCAGGAGAGGGTGAAAGAGACTGAAATGCAATTTGGCTTCAACAGACACCTCAGTTAGTTTCACAAGAACCCTGAAGCTGAGCTAGCTTTGCAGAGATATCCTGAACTGCAGGAAGGACTTTGTCTTCCTGACAGAACCAGCCATTGCCCATGGGCTGCTCCTTGAGAGTGGATTGTCAACTTGAGAGGGTTTCTTTGTTAGTTTCTTTGTTTCTGGGAATGGACATGATTTCTGGTAAGGAACACAAAAAATAACTTACACACCTAGCGTCCAGAAATGAGCATACTGTGTAATAGTCAAAAACACCACAGTATTTAATAATGCTGAATACTTAAGTTCATCGAATTGAATTGTGTATTGTTTAGACAACATTTTTCAAGTATTCCCTATAAAAAGTCACACTAACTACAGAGCTACATAGTCTTTCTAGTACTTCTCCCTGTCCCATTTGGAATTAATTTTAAAAGCTCTTCCAGGGGCTAAGGAGTGTTGCCTAGTGATAAGAGTACTTGCCTGGCATGCACGAAGACCTGGATTTGATTCCTCAGTACCATATACACAGAAAAAGCTGGATATGATACTGTAGCTCAAATGGTAGACCTCTGCCCTAAAGAAAGTTCAAAGACAGTGCTTAGACTCTGAGTTCAAGCCCCAGGACTGGCAAAACAAACAAATGCTCTTTCACTTTGAGTTCAGACAAAAAAGAAAGAAGAAATGAACTCTTGACAAATTAACTCTTGACAACCTCAAGTTAACTAAGGGAAAGGATGTTTCTTCATTTAGCTGTAGCTCAAACTTGTTTTCACTGCATATTTTCAGTCTTTTGTTCCACTTCCTATTCAATTGTTGATACAATGGATGCACAAAATCTCATGAAAATCTTAATGCTGGTTTTTATTCTCAGAGGGAAAAAGTCAGAAAATTTCTTTGCTGTACCAAATCTATGATTTGGCAAAACTGAAAACGTATTTGAGAGGGAGGCACTTCTTTTCTCTTTTACTATTAGAAGATCAAATGATTGAAGCAGGAAAGCCTGAGTCTGGTTCTTCTGGTGAAACTGATTATTTTAGTTTTATGCACACAACACAGCACACACACACACCCAAATAGAGGTACAATGAACTGAAGGATTACAGTCAGGTGGCCTAGTAACAATTCAATACCAGTATTTAAAACAGCAGTATAATGTAGGGACAATGCACCTTATGTGCCCGCTGAGGTTTCTAAGCAGTCATCAGTTAGATTTGGTAACATTGAATATTTACAAAAGATTAAGAGAATTTTTTGTCAACATGTGTCACTAAGCTTGCTATACTAGGGTTTATATGCAACTAATTATGGTTTATTTCCATTTACGAGCTGTAATATTTGGTTCCCTCAGCATATATGACTAGGTCATCCCTATGTATTTTTGGTGTTTGTTCTTCAGTTGTCTGTAATATGTTCAGCCTCAGGCCCAGGGTTGCTATGAAGAGATTATTTTCCAGTTATTTTTATATGCTTCTTGAACTCTACACATTAAATTCCTGCACCTGTTTAACTTCTCTGCAAGTGATAAAAAGGTTCCAAAGCTATGACACAAAAATCTTTTGAAGACATAGTGTCCTGTTGCTTCTCTCTGGGGAAGCTAGAAAATAGGAAGAGGGCCACCGAGCTACAACTAAGGGTCTGGGTGGGGCTTTCAGGTACTGGGCAGGACAGGTGCAGGAAAGTGCACAGCGAGACCTGCGCTGCTTTGAGACCAGCGAAGCTGCGGGCGGCGGCGGGGGGGGGGGGGGGAGCTCAATCAAGTCATGGTACACAGAGATGCCTTAAGAGAGGTATGCAAGGAGTGAATGCCTGGCCAAAGCCCTTTAATTGCAGCTGAGCCAGAATCAGGCCTCAGAGATGGAGATCAGGCCCCAACAGTGTCCCTAAATGTAATGAAGAGATTTCTAATGGCAAATAAATAAAAATACAAAATGCTTTATATACACATATAAAAATAGAATATTAAAAATAGAATATTAAAATTTGTGAAAAAGTGGTGGAGATAAGAAATTGTAATACAATAGATGAATTTGAAAAAATGTATCAAACCCCTAACATAATTCATATGCAATATAGAGGGAAATTTTTAGTGAGAATTCCACTTTTGATTCATAGAACATATATAATTCATCCACTTAATAAGTATTTATGAAGTAGCTTCTACATATTGGGCATCAGACTAGGTGCTAAAGACTAAGCATAGAATGAGAAAGTCACTCCTTTCATGAAGCATATTCTAACTGGAAAAGAAAGATGATAAACTGATAAAAATATGTTCTTCCAATTATAAATGTTAAAGAACAGAATCTACAGATGGGTCCAAATGGCCTTGATTAAAAATGTGGACTCTTTAGTTCCATTCCAGACCCACTGAATCTTGATTTGCAGTTCAATACAATCAATAGGTGATTCTTATTCACAATGAAAATTGAGAAACAGTTATACAGAATAAGAAAGCAGGGAGGACAGGGAAAAGGAGTGAAGATGGGATTTTATTATGTGAAGTATGGTCAGGTAAGCTATTAAGAGAACATTTAAGAACATCAGAAAGATGATGTGAGGAAGTGAGCCTTGTACTTATCTGCAGAAAATATCCCAGGCAGAGAAAGAATAGCCAGAGGAGGGACAAGGAAAGTAGAGGAATGACAAACAGACCAATAAACCTGTAGTAGAGGGCAAGGCCAAGGTCAGTGGAAGTAGCTAATTCTTTTGAGCCAGATGACCATGGCTCATGCTTGTAATTTTAGCTGCTCAGGTAGCTATGATCTGAGGATTGGTGTTCTAAGCCAGCCTGAACAAAAATGTCCTGAGACACTTAATCTCCAATTAACTACCAGCATTGAAAGTGGAGCTGTGACTTAACTGGTAGAGCACCAGCCTTGAACAAAAAAGCTAAAGGACAGCACCCAGGCCCTGAGATGAAGCTCCAGTAATTGTGCATGCACATGTGTGTGCGCGCGCGCGCACACACACACACACACACCTGATGCACTTCTTTCTCCTTCAGTGTCTGAACTCCCACTTTCCTGCATGGCTCTGCCTCCCCTCCCCTCTCCTCCCCTCTCCTCCCCTCCTCTCCCCTCCTCTCCCTCCCCTCCGTTCCCTCCACATTGCTGCCACAGCTCCAAGCTGTTCATGGTAGCTAGTATAGTAGGATCCAGGGCAGAACTCAGATATGATTTTTCCCCCACATAGGCTTTTCATCTCTTCCAGTAAACTGACACAGAGCTGGACATAAAGTCAAAATGTTAAATGCACAAAGGTTGCATAAAAAGAATCAGCAGGGAATCAGTAAGATCCAAAGCTGCTTTTATTCAACAAAGACATTTTCTCCTGTTTCACATGATGATTCAAAATGATAATTAATGATTTTTTTTATTATTCCTGACTTTTTCACTCATGGGAAGTTATTTGTAATAAATACCCTATAAAATCTAATTTGTTATATAGTTCTGGTATATGGTGATTATTTCATATACTCTACTGTAATATAATCAAACTTATAATTAATCATAATGTTATTATTGCCCTTCTATTTCATGCATAGCTTTCTTTTCATTTATGTTTTTACCCCAGAATAATTGCAAAGTACATATAAGTACGTGCAACATTTTTTAAAATTAAAGAGTCCAAGGTTTAGAAAGGAAATTGCCAAATTAAAAGCCACACAGCTGGAAAGAGAGCCAGGGTTCCAATCCAAGTATGTCAGGCTCCAAAAATCTATGTTTTGTTTTGTTTTATTTTATTGCTGTGTCTTGCACTATCTCTCTGTCCAAGAACCTAACGGAAATTCCAGATATGGAGGCAGCTAGCCAGTAGTCACTGTTAATTTTAACAGGCATATGAATGTATAGGGAGTAGAAGAGATACATGTTTCCATGTAGAACAAATCAGTATAAGCTGAATTTCTTAGGAATGCAGAACTCTTTGTCAGGAAAATGGAGGAGATAGGAAGGAAACAAGTGGGACTTGATCTTACAAAGGCAAGGACTGTTTATTGAGATATAGCAGTGAGGGACACAGCTTTCCCACAGGCTTAGAGACTATGCTAAAGGGTGGTCCAGAGGTTTGTGGTCTATGAGGTCTGAGCAAGGAGGCAGAAGTTAATGAAAAATCCGTTAGGTAGGGTGTGTGTGTGTGTGTGTGTGTGTGTGTGTGTGTGTGTGTGTGTGCGCGCGCGCACACGATCATGTGCCTATAGTAGAATGTTTACAGCTGGGCTTAGGTAGATTGCCCTTCCTATGTCAAGTAGTCTGCACTAATCTGATGGTCCTTCTAGGTCTTATCCATGTGAATCCATGGATCTGATAACTGAAAATGAACTAGAGGATCTAAGTTTGTCTCATTCAAATATGTGATAGCTAGCTGTTGGCGGGAGAACTTCAGTCTTTCACCCACTTTTCATCTTCCCAAAGACTGCATGGGACCTTTTGTATATGATGTTCACAGAAATATCTTAAAAGTTTGTGCATCCTGGGACAGGAAGCATTTTTGTAGCCATCTATACAAACAAATCACTCCACTGTGGGAAAGAAAGAAAAGTAGATGCAAGTTTCGGTATATATTTGATATATCAGTGGTTCTTAAAACTACATTTCCTGAGCCAGGTGCCAGTGCCTTTTGCCTGTAATCCTAGCTACTCAAGAGTGGGAGATTTGAGGATCACAGTTTGAAGATAGCCCAGGCAGGAAATCCTGGGAGACCCATTTTAAATTAACTACAGAAAAGCCAAAAGTGGATCTATGACTGAAAATGGTAGAGAGTGACCCTTGAGCACAAAAGCTTAGGGAGAGTGTCTAGGACCTGATTTTAAACCCTAGGACTGGTACAAAAACTCTTAATAAAAGTTTCCAGACCTTTCAAGAATAGATTGTCAAACTTCGATTTCTGAATTTCTGATTCAGTAGGGGTGGGTGAAATTTGTAGCTCTATAAAGTTCCCAGTTGATATCCGTGTCTATGCTGCTGGTTCCAGGATTGTATTCTGCAAACTATGCCATAGACTTCTGGTGAATGGGGAAGAAGTTCATCTTCCATTCTACTGCTGCTTGACTGCTGAACAAATTTCTAAGATCTGGTGCTGTAAATTCCAAAGGAACCCCATTTTAGTTAATCATGTTCACTACCCATGTTCAAAGAGATGAATAACACATAAATCAAACAATATTTGCCCAGTAGAGCACTTCTATGTTAATTGAGTACCGTGGGGGAAAATAGCCATACTTAAATGATGCTGCTCAAAACAAGCTACAAAACAGGACTTTTCATAGGACTGAAGTCCTGCATGACAGATGGAAGTGAAGAGCTGGTAAATCTGGTTGTAAATGTCAATGTGAATTCTTTCTTATCCACAAGCTGCTGGGCCCGAGAACACTCATGTTGTACAGAACTCCACTTAACATTTTCAACAAGAAATTTCATATAGGACATACCTAATTTCAGTATGATAAATCAAGATATTTGCTTCAAATGTCTCAGGGTAGTAAGTAGGAAATCAATTTCCTATGATGTAGATACAAAAGTACCAGCCAATCATGATTTCTACTTGATCAAATGTTGATCGAACTATCACTTTACATAATTAAACTTGTAGATTGCAAGCCTCAAGTGTAATTAGGAAAGTAAAGCATTATAGGTCAAAAATCATACATTCTCTTCTCAGTTGTGCTGCCATGTAGATAAGAGGTCAGCCTTTTCTATCTTCAAAGTGCCAGAGGCTAAGTATTTTTTGACATTGTTACCCATTCTGTCATCATATACTAAAAGCAGCTACATCATGAACAATACAGGAAGGGGAATGGCTCTGATCTAATAACCTTTCATATAGGAAACATGGTAAGCTATTCAGTATCATATCTTCTGCAAACTAGCCTTTCTTTAAACACTAGGCTTCTATGGACAGTTCCTCATGAGTACCTAGTAGCTTCTCTGACTGCAGATAGAGCTCGCCCACTCACAGATCACTTAACTACCCAGAGAAGTTTAATGAACACTCTGTTGCAAAGCTAATAAGCAGAGTGGGCATTCAAAGACAAGATTGATTCCAGAACTTGTGTTATTAATGTGTAAATCCTATATCGAACATGATTTTATTTATCTTCATTGGAGTGTGAATACTATACTCAAATTGCGTATTGAAGGTATAGGTTATTTATACATAATTATTTGATTATTGATTTGAATTCTGCTTCTTTCATCAAAGCTGAACCAAGTATTCTAATACCATTCTAATAATTTTAATTAAAAGCCTGAAGTTAATTGAACTTAATGCAATCTTGGCATAATGCTATTTATTGGTTTGGCTTAAATTGTGAGAAAATAAATATTGAAGTGTGCTTCATTTGTCTGCAGTAATCATTAGAGAAGGAATGAATTTGTTGATTCTTGCATTATACACAGATTCTGTACAAAAATGTGACCCACATCCCCCCTTAATTTAATCACTGGATAATAAATAAGGTTAGGTGATTTTGAAGATATTCTAAAGCCTTGAATCACAATAAAACCCCCTTCAACTTTTTGCATTAATTAATAAACTGATAAATATGAACTTGCATTTGAATGAGTTAATAGTAAGGGAGACCACTTAAAATAACATGTGTCATGGAAAAAATAGAAATGACCATAATAAACCTTGTTTGAGGACACATTCCCCAGTGTTGCTCCCATTTTATCAAAAGGAAATCTTTCTGTATAGGCAATAAGGGTCCTTGAATAACTGGAAAGATACAACAATGGCATCATTGTTAAATACAAGACAGTGATAGTTCCAATTTAGATGTGAATTATTCACTTGGTGCTGATGCAGTTCCTTTTATTCTCCCTCTTTTAACCTTTGTCAGTTTTCCTACTTGATACTAAAGTCCAGTTAGGGCTGTGCTTCAGGGTCTGACTTGGCAATCAAAGAGAAGCTCTAATCCATCATTTCTAATACTTGTTGAAATCAGTCCTGGAAATTCCAATGTGTGGTGTGGTATGGGGTGTGTGTGTGTGTGTGTGTGTGTGTGTGTGTGTGTGTGTAAGGAAGAGGAAGAAGAGATTAACACCAATTGCTAACTAAATAAGGTATTCTCATCTTTAAAGATTTTTTTGTGGGTTATGGGGCTTTAAGCTCCTCAGTGCCACCCCACTCCTTGAGCCAAGCCCCACTTCCTGTTTTCTAAGGGTTATTTGGAGATAAGAGTCTCACCGGTTCTTTTGTGCTGGGGCTGGCTTGAACCTTGATCCTCAGATCTCAGCCTCCTGAGTAGCTAGGATTACAGGCATGTACCACTGTGCCCGGCTTTAAAGATTTTTCAATTACTCTTATCCCCTATTTTAATAGAAACAAATTGTTGATTATAGTAAAATTCCCATAACCTTCTTATCCTAGTTAACCTCCTTGAAGAGAGGACTTTTGCTTGAAGAGTGCATACAGTAATGTTCATTGTCATAATAGAAAATGGAAAATTAGAACCACTGAAACTAGTTTTACAGCTCACACAGAAAGACTTGAAAATGAAATTCTAATGTTTCTTAAAACTGCATGAAATAGTTTTTAAATTGACTATAACATTACCCTCCAAGAAAGTGGATTCCAAAAGGAAATTATAGCAGTTTTACTCTTGAATTGTGGATTTGGAGATTGCAGTCTGAAAAGTATTTGAGAGGTCATTCATTCTTTCCCATTATCTCCAGTCTTCCTCTCTCTCCTAGAAGCAATCTGCAGGTTAACTGCCTACTCTCTCCTTAAATTATGAAGAGTAAGTGGGGTTCTACCCTAGCTCTTATACTCTAGACTATCTTTCAGATGCTGAAGCCACATTCTAGTTACTTTTTAAGTCCTTTGAGTAGGCATAGAATGTGTCTGCTCACTTTTTATTTAGACAATGGTCTTTCATTGTGTTAATAATCTTTCAAATATCCCTTGTCTACAATAACTTACCATGGCCTGTCAATTACAAAAAACATGCTTTTCAAAATATTTAAATAATGACATCTTTCTCCTTCCCTCCCAAGTGTGTTTGCCATAATATTTTTGATTTGCATTGTTTCATTTTCCCATTATGGGATTCAGAATTGGATTTGGCTCTACAATTACTGGTCTACCTTTAATTCAATTACGTTACTAAATATATGTAATTTTTTCCTATCTTTGTATGTTGCTATTATGTATTTTCAGATTAATATCAAACATGTATTAAAGCTCAGGTAATATTTTTGTTTTGGTAGTTTTGTACTCATGTCACAGTGAGTGTATTGCAGCCATACCAGAAGTGGGTCAAGGACATATGATCTTACAAACCAAAGACATGTGTTACAATTATGATAGTAATGTTTAGAAACCTTTTTAAATTCTGTAAAAGTATAGAGTTCAGGGCCTATTGCTTGCTAGACAGTCACCCTATTTCTTGAGACACATTCCTAGTTAAATTTCCCTTTAGTTATTTTTCAGGATTTTTTTTTTGGCTGAGGACCTGCCTTTGATCATGATAATATGTTTCCTCCCACCTCCTGAGTAACTGAGACCAGAAGTACATGCCACTGCACTGAATATGTTAGTTGAGATGAAAGTCTCATGCCCAACTATCACCTCCTAACATCACAGTAGCTAAGATTACAAGTGTAATCACTTGTACTCATATCCTCAAGTAATATTTTTGACCAGCCAAACAAGTACATTTTTTAAGACTCAGATCAAGTAAGTCTTCTAATACAGTTGCCTAGTACCAGTAAAATTAAGTGATTACATGCTTTTCTAGGTATTTATTGGTAGAATTGGGATGCAAACTTCTATATCCTCAGTTTGAATTTCAATGGGTATTTTAAATTTTCATATATCTTACCTCTTTTTTCCCCACTGAGATATAGATGTAGATAGCCTTATTTTCATAATCTCACTTGTAAATTGTGTTTTTTTTAAAGATTATGGCCATTATCAAAGAGGAATATTTTATGCTTTGATGAAAATTTTGAGGACTGATCTAAAGCCCTTCTCATTCCTTAACTTAAATGCTTCACTGTGTCTCGATATACAATTTGAGAACAACTACTTTGCATGCTATCTTTCTTTTGAAGTTCAAAAGGTTTATTCTTTATTGTCTTCAATATTTCTAACAAAATATCTATCTCATTTCCAAGGTATTTTCAGCTCCATAATCAATATATTACATTGATAATTTAGATAGCCTAATATTTAGGTAAAATTATCAATAATAATAATCTATCAATGTTTTCATTATAGTAAACAATCAAATAAAATAAAAATTATAATATATTCAAGTATTTTTGGAATAATTATGACTTCAAAGCACCAGTATTTGGGCCGGGAGTTTAGCTTAGTGCTAGAGTACTTGCCTAGCATGCATGAAGCCCTGGATTCAATTCCTCGTACCACATACATAGAAAAAAAACCAAGAAGTGGTGCTGAGGTTCAAGTGGAAGAGCTCTAGCCTGGAGAAAGTCCAAAGACAGTGCTCAGGCCCTGAGCTCAAGCCCTGGCCTAAAAAAAAAAACCACCAATATTTGCCCTCATTAAAAATAAGAAATGCAATGCCATGTGACTGTACATGAAGAAGATAATACTGAAATAAAACAAGTTAATCCTCAATGTCTCCTTAATTGCCCTGGATTATTCTTTATGCTCACAAATACATATGGATAAAAATATAAACTTTTTTTTTACTGTTCACTATAGATTACAGGTACAAAGGCAGTTTTTCTTCTTATATTAGGATGAGAAAAGTCATTTCCTTGATTAGCATATTTTAACCCTAAGATTGATGATTAGCATTTTTGCTTACTATATGTTCAAAAGAAAAGTTCTTTCCTTTTGGATAATGAAAAAAATTCTATTTTTCTTGCTGAGTTTTCTCTAAAGTAAAATATGTCTTTCTCTTTTGAACCTGTACTTTATGTTTATTGTATACTTTGATTCTGAGATTTTTTTCAAGGTCAGGACCCACTTTCACAAGAAATTTTATTTTTTCCAATACGGCTGACATCCACCCCCACCAGCTGAAAGACAAACTTGTCTAATAAAGCTTTCAGTTTCAATTTGCTGTCTGCGTGCAGCTTGAGGAATCTCTGGAGGTCACTCACAGCATGTGCTGCAACCCCAACAGGGAGAAGTAATGAAAAGATTCTGGTTAAAAAGCTGACACTACCCCTTCCAACCTCCTTGAATGTGAATGAAATAAGCAAGTTTATAGATACAAATCTCTGTGATTCTGGGGATTTCCATCTTGATCTCTGACTCCAAAGAATATTTGAATGCATGGATTTATATCTATTATTTGGATGAACATATGCTTCATATTGAGTATATTGAAGAAACTGTATATCATTAACAAAGGTCTCATGTAAATAATGCAAAACAACATTGTCGCTTCATGTTTAACTCTCTAAAGATTCTCTGAAGTTTCACAGTCTGGTTTTATTCCCTTAATACACAGGCATATCATAGCTGTTTTATAAATAATGTCTGCTTTCATTTCAGTTATTCTTGGTGCTTTTGCACTGACCTGAACATATCTAATATTTATATTAGATCAAACATGCATTAATGCTTTGTTCTATAGAAGACTTTTGGCTAAATATTTTTGTGTATTTTTATGCTAAATTGTATTTCCTCCTTGTGAGATAGGTACCACATTATTTTTTTTGTTTACCATAGGAAGAACCGAAAGCCTAGAGAGGATGACTATCCCAGTGTCATCTAGTTGCCAAGTGAGCACATCAAGGTTCTAAGCCGAGATCTTTCTAAGTTTCATGTTAAGCTCTGACATTTCGATGTTGAAATATAGCTGGTCTTGGTCACAGTATTCATGATTACAGAATCTATACACTGTAAAAGCAATTATACCATATTGTTCTCCTTTGTATATATTTTCTGCAGTTCAGTAACAGTACACTCCTCCTCCTCCTTTCTTTCTTGACAGCCAAATCTTATATTAAAGTTATGTGGGTGTGTTTGGGACTTAAATAGCAGCACTCGTACAGCTTAGTACTAACCTCAGAGCAATTGAAGTGATTTCACTAAAAAAGAAGTATGTAATTTCTTTTCAGATCTTTTTTTTCCCTCTAGAATATAAGAGGCCATTGGGACAGAAAAAGACATTGAAATGGTAGAACTGATTCCCCCACAGTGTTGCTATTTAGCTTTATTTATTCTCCCAATTTTATATCTGTCCGTCCAAGGTCAAACAACTAATACTGTAGTAGAATTATAAAGAATAGATCTGGAAAAGACTACAAGTTTCACTCGCCCAGCACCCAGCTGCAATTCGAACTCCATTTAAGAAATATATTCAAGCAGCATTCTATTTAACTCTATTTCCTTTTTATTAAATAATTTATTAACATTGATTTTTATATCATATTTCAAAAGACATGTTAAACAATTATTCAAGAAGGGAATCTATATATACAGTCACTGGCACTTAGATTTTTGAACATAATTAAAATTATGCTGAGGATTTGTATGAAATAGATATGTATTAATCTATGTATTAAAACATTATGTCTATAGAGTCATAAATTTTTATGTCTATGTAGTTGTGTTTATATTTCCAATACCATGTCCATAGCATTGGGTACGCAATTATTGAGTCCTCGCTCTTATACTGTTTGGATCTAATAGCCACATATGCCTTTTTTTCCTTACTGCTACTTAATAGAGTTGAAGAGACACTGGAACTCATAGGCACAGGCAAAAGCTTCCTGAACAAAATCCCAGGGACACAACAGATTGCAGAGAGACTCCATAAATGAGACCACCTAAAAATAAAAAGTTTCTGCACAGATAAAAGCATACTAAAGTAGAAAGACAACCAATTGAGAAAAGACATTTAGCAATAATACATCAGACGAATGCTTAATATCCAGTATCTACAGGGAACTCAAGAAAATAATCCCCCTGAACCCAACAAACCAATCACTAAATGAGCAAGGGGAACCAAAGAGAGACTTATCAAAAAAAAAGAGGTTAACAACCCAGATGTCCCTCAGTTGATGAGTGGATCAACAAGATTTGGTATTTATACACAATAGAATTCTATGCTGCTGTCAGAAAGAACGACATTGCCCCATTTGTAAGGAAATGGGAAGACTTAGAAAAAATCATATTAAGTGAAGTAAGCCAGACTCAAAGGAACATAGGCCCAATAGTCTCCCTCATATGTCATAATCAGTAGAAAACTTGGGCTCTCCTAGCAAAGATTTACAATAGAACAAAATCTAGGGACATTAGGCCAAATAGTACGACACTAAATGTAAGGACCTCCAGGAAAAGGAAACAAAAGCCATATAATGAGTGACTGTTGTCCTTAATGTACTATGTTATCTCTCATCTCTTTTGCCATCCATTGGTTATCTCATATTGTTACAATATTTCACCTTGTTATCAGATATATTTTATATGTGCTTAATTGTTTATTTCAAATTGGATAGGGAAGGGGGAAATCAAGGTAAGCGGGGGAGGGCGGGAGGGAAATGGGGACATGTCATGAGAAAGGGTATCAATGTTTGTGAAGTTATGCACCTTCTATCTGGTGAATATAATGTAACCCTTCTATTAATCACAATAAAAATTATTTTAAAAAAAGAGGTTAAAATACCCTCTTTAAGAATGCTCTTACCCCTTTGGTAAACTCTGTGTGTGTGTGTGTGTGTGTGTGTGTGTGTGTGTGTGTGTGTGTGTGTGTGTGTGTGTGAGAGAGAGTGTGTGTGTGTGTGTGTGTGTGTGTGAGAGAGTGTGTGTGTGTGTGTGTGTGTGTGTGTGTGTGTGTGTGTGTGAGAGAGAGAGAGAGAGAGAGAGAGAGAGAAACTTTCCAAAGCATTCCTAGGATTGTCAGATTGTCATTGTTCTGTAGATGTGGTGAGTGGGCCTCTGTTCTGTAGATGTGGTGAGTGGGCCTCTGTATCTACAACATGAAATCATATAAGTAAATACTGGCTTAGATTTCATCCAGTCAAGCATAGAAACCAGAAGCTTAGAATTATCATGCATTCTGGAAAAGGCTGACCTTTTCCCATATAAAGATGAATGTTTCGATAGTTCTCTTTTACCCTCATCTCTAAAATTAAACACTCATCTGCCTCTTTCCCATGTTCATACTTCCCATGGTAATTTCTTAGGATTTTACTTGATGAATGAACTATAAAGCTTAAAATATGAAAAGTCACTGTACTATGATACTAAAATTTATGAGAAAAATAAAAGAAATCAAAGTTAATAGTACTTGTAGAACTAATCAAAATGGTTATTAGTGACCACTGAACTAGCCAGTGTGACACTTAAGCAGGCTTGTACCCTGGAACTTTTTCTAACTGTATAAAGCTGAAGCATCATTTCATAAAAGCAGTGTAAGCAATGAAGTGAGTATGAGTGGCTTGAGGTGAATGAGTGAGTAGACCTAAATGGACAGAAGATGAAGTTAGCAATAATTACGTAATAGCTAAGGAATGCATACTCAAGTACATTAAAGACAATAGAATAACAAAATGAATGAAAGGGTTCTTCATATTTCCACTTGGATATCAACTAAAATAGGTCATGCATATTGCTGGCAAATCCAGGTTCAGGAAAAAGTTAAGAGATTTGATGATCGTAAATATTAACAATTGTTATTTGAGGTGCTTATAATCCTAGCTACTCAGGAGTGTGGGACCTGGATGATGATTGTAGTAAAATGTCAAGCATGGGGGCCGGGAGTTTGGCCTTGTGGTAGAGTGCTTTCCTAGCATGCACGAAGACCTGGGTTTGATCCCTTGGTACCACATATTAGAAAAAGCCAGAAGTGATGCTGGGGCTAAAGTGGTAGAGCTCTAGCCTTGAGAAAAATCCAAGGACAGTGCTCAGGCCCTGAACTCAAGGCCAGGCCTGGGAAAAAAAAAGTCAAGCATGGGCAGAAAAGTCTGAAAGATTCCATCTTTAACCAGCAAAAAGGTGAACTCCAGCATGGCTCAAGTGGTAACAATACTAGCCCTAAGCAAATAAGCCAAAGTGAGAGCTGAAGGTCAGTTGTTAAAGCCCTGGTACTGGCCAAAATATGATTTCCTTTTCTAGTCTAAAAAATATTACCAAAGAATAAAGATCCATTTTGAGCAGGTAAAGAAACTGAAAAACTAGAGACTAGGAAGTTTTCCACTTCCTATTTCTACTCCAATGTTTCATTAAGTACAGCAATGAGAATAGTAATTTATTTACCAAATCATAGCACAGTACGATTAAACAGTGCCTTTTCAAGCAAGGAAGATATAATTTGAGGCAAATAAAAGTTCCATTTTATTCAGTGATTTATTAGCTCATAAATCTACTATTTGGGCAAGATGTTTAACATGAAGTATTTTTTTCTGTACAGCAACAAATGGCATTTTTTTGGTTTCTCAGGTTAGAAAATCTCTTTCAGAGTTACTCAACACTACCAATGAAGTGCAAAACAGCCATGTAGTTTCTAAGTGAACGAGTGTTTGTGTTTCAACACTATATTTTCAAAAGTTAGTGGGGTCATATTTGATTCATAATCTAGAGCTCATTATTTTTTATTCTAGAAAAATACATGCTGACATATTCATATATTGAATTAGAAAAATATATTTTTGTAATATTCTAAGTCTTCTCACATAGAGGAAAGTATTTATTGACATTTTTTAATGTTTACTCAGAAATAAGAAGACCATTTACTTAGATTGTGATGGAAATTTGTAAAGTCATTCATGACGGGAATGAAGTGATATGGTATGAAATTCTTGATACAACTATTATCACTGTTTTGCTATCATGTTTGCAAAATAGAATAACAGTAAGTATAAAAATTGATTTAAGCCTAAAACACTTTTCTTTCCTTTGGAGCACATTTTTATTTTTCAGCAGCATCTTTTGGTCTATACATGCATGGGGCAATCATTTCTATATGATGTGAAATCTGCTTTCTGCTACATATCACGTTAAGCTTTTTTTGAACTTTATACTTAGTATTCTTCTACAAAATGGAATTCTCTTCCTAATTCGCATCATAGATGAGCAGAAAAGAACTATAACAATGCCACTCAATTAAGTAACACTTCAATTAGAAACTAGTTGAAAAGAGATAAAATATATATTTAGAAACTGCAGGAGATGTCATCAGTGGGCTAAAAAGTCATTTCTGTTGGCTAAAAAGTCATTTCCAATACATTATTTTACTTGTTGATAACTTTCTATAGCTATAAATGAAATATTTTTGTTCTTAATTTGTCAATACACTAATTTGACAAATGATCCATTTGAGGCTTACTCTATGCCTTGCTGTGTGTTTGATGCTCAGCATGCAATATTGATCAAGATAAGCATGATTTTTAGAATCACAGTGAGAAAATTAACTGAATGTGAGAATACTTGAGATGGAGTAACACAACAGAGAAATGTCAGGGAAAGCTCTCTGTAAAAATAATGGAGCTTTGAAGATGTGATTTGGAGGGCAAATATGTATGTATAAGCAGATTAGCAAGGGGAGAGTAATCCAGGCAGGAGAAATATCACACATAAAGACCATAAACAAAAAAAAAGATTTTTATGTCCAATAAACCACCAAAAAACTGGAAGTGGCGCTGTGACTCAAGGGGTAGGGTGGTAGCCTTGAACTGATAGAACTCAGGGAAAGCGCTCAGGCCCAGAGTTCGTCTCACCACTGACACAAACAAAAACATCTAAAATTGTCCTGCTCAGTTGAGCTTAGTAGTAGAGTAATTGCCTGCATTTTACCCTTCAAATCACACACACAAAATCTATAGTCAACCATATCTATTGAGTTGGCTAAAAATGATTGAGCATGATATCAGCACTAGGTGTCAGTGGCTCACACCTAGTTACTCAGGTGGCTGAGTTCTGGAAGAGTGCGGTTTGAAGCCAGCATAGGCAGAAAAGATGGTGACGTATCCTGTCTAAAATAACCAGCCCAAAGCAGTGCTAGAAACACGGCCTAGGTGACAGTGCTTCAAATAAACGAGCAAGCTGAGCAAGCATAAGGCCTTGAATTCAAGCCCCAGTACTGGATTAAAAAAATACTGAGGCTGTTACTGGGTTCTACCTAAAGATGAAATAGGAAAATGATTACATATAGGGACATGGAGGACACTATGCTACTGGGCTTGTAAGTTCAGTTTTAGAAGTATGGGAAATATTCCATTTTTAATTGAAAATATTTATATGGAATATACCTTCATGATTATTCTTTTTTTTTTTGCAAGTCCTGGGCTTGAGCTCAGGGCCTGAGCACTGTCCTTGGACTTTCTCAAGGCTAGAGCACTACCACTTGAGCCACAGAACCACTTCCAGCTTTTTTCTATGTATGTGGTACCAAGGAATTGAACCTGGGCCTTCGTGCATGCTAGGCAAAGCACTCTACTACTAGGCCAAACACCCAGCTATGATTATTCTTTTTATTGTAATTAATAGAAGGGTTACAGTTATATTCACCAGATGGAAGGTACATTATTTCACAAACACTGATAACCCTTCTCATGTTTTTGTCCCCATTTCCCCCCCACCCCCTTCCCTCTTCTTGTGTTCCCCCTTCTCTTTCCTATTTCAAGTGAACAAATAAATATATATACAATATACCAGATAACAAGGTAAGATACTGTAACAATATGAGAATAACCAAGGGACAACAAAAGAGATGAGAAATAACAGTACATTAAGAATAACAATCACTAAAGATAAAGCTCTTGTTTCCATATCCTGGAGGTCCTTTCATTTAGCGTCATCCTATATGGCCTTATGTATCTAGGCTTTGCTCTATTGTAAATCTCTGCTAGGAGAGCCCAAGGTTTCTACTGATTATGACAAATGAGGGAAAACATTGAGCCTATGTTCCTTTGAGTCTGGCTTACTTCACTTAATATGATTTTTTCTGTCTTTCCATTTCCTTACAAATGGGGCAATATCATTCTTTCTGACAGCAGCGTAGAATTGTATTGTGTATAAATACCACATCTTGTTGATCCAATCATGTACTGAGGCCATTTGGGTTGGTTTCATATCTTTGCTATGGTAAATAGTGCTGCAATGAACACCTGCATGATTATTCTTTAAATATGTTGTTATATGAAGGAAAATATCACTCTAAATCTTTTTAAACTTCTCCCACATCACAATTACAGCAGATACAGTTGGTGCCTTGAATCATGTGAACTCCTTTTTTTCTTTCTTTACTTCTTATGATTGACGTAGTGCACAGTCTTCTATGAATTCAACCTTACTTGTAGTTGCCAGAATCTCACGGAGACATTTTTAACACTCTGTAGAATATATGACATAATGAGAGTATAGAAGTTCTATAAACAGACCCAGCCAGGATATGGTGGTCAAATCAATGGCAATGGGACCCAAAATAATGTTATTTATAAGACTTTTTTTCATGTCTATTCATTTAGGAAGATAATTCTGTGAAGCTTTCTCTCCTATTGTCCATATTACTGGCCTCAACAATCCATATTGGATTGATAATTTCTCCTATTGCTCATTCTCTCTGTGTCTTTCTCTCTGTCTCTCTCTCTCTCTCTGTCTCTCTCTTTCTGTCTCTCTCTCTCTCTCTCCGTTTCTCTCTCGTGATCTAGTCTTGTTTACTGGGGATCAGCCCTCAAATTACTTACAGTCATGTCATTTCCCCAGGGGATAGAACCACCAAAAAATAAAACAGAAGGGACAGAAAAAAGACAACCAGAAGACATGAAAAAATTTCCTCTCTATATCAGTCTATGTAACTTCCTACACTACTCTTCCTCTTAGATGGCTCAAATTTAACCTCGTCTTTCCTTGTCACTAATTGCATGAGCTTTTTCAGGTATGTCCCCTTGTCAGTCTCGTAACATCACTCATCTAGTAACAAAACCTCAAGTGTCATCCTTCACTCCACCTCACTTTACTAGTCCTGGACATCCATCATGTTCAGTTCATGTTCCATCCTAAATACTGCTTAGTTTGTCTTTGTTTTCTAGGTTTATTGTGAATATCTCTTTCCAGCTGTCACCATTTCCTTCCTAGAGTGTTAAGTTGGCTTATGTTAGGATAACCATATTCCTGATCTTTTTCCAGGGGGAAGACATTGCTATGTCCATATTGTTCATGTAATTAGTAATAACCCATGTGACTTTATTTTTTCTATATGGAGTCTATATGGAGGCTATCCCAGGTTAGCCTCAAACTCAAAACCCTCCCTCAGCTTACCATGTGATGGAATTATAGGTAAATACTTCTAGTTCATTCTAAATACTATCCAGGTTCTTGTGTTAAATAAAATAGTCATACTAATACCTAATCTTCCTTCATTCTTCTCTCCTATGCAATAGAACTGTGTGATCTTTTCAAAATAAAAATTTCATGGTAGGATTTTCTTCAAAATATTCCACTGCCTTCCAATTGTTTTCAAAATAAAAAGTAAAAAAAATACACAAAAGGGTCTAACCTAATATAACTCACTTTCCATTTTACAAGCATTTGGTTAGATGCCATGAATTTTTCCCTTATATCCTCATTGACCCGCTTTCCAATCTTTGAATTCTTTTGTTTAGGATAGTGCCTGCCTTCTCATTCAAACAATTATACATTCTAGTATCCCTGTTTGAGGCATTTTACCTTTGCTTTTCTGCCTCATGCCTGTACTAACTTCAGATCTCAGCTCCAATGTCATGCTCAGAGAAGGTATTTTAATGCCCTAGTTGTATTAGTGTAAATAGAACTAGTCAATATTTTTTCTTCTAGAGCACACAGCAAGTCATATATCTATTTCTGAGACCATTTGAGGTTGCACTTTTCCTCTCACATGACTCTGAGCTTCTTAATGACATGTTCTTCCGTCTTTTCTCTCTAACTTTACTGACCGGTAAAAGTTATAGGTACTCGAGATATAGTGTGATGATTTTCTATAGATATATATTTTAAAATGGTTACCACAAAGTAATGAGAACAATCATCACAATGAATAGTTACTATTTATTATGTATTAAGAGAGTAAGAAAATTATATATTACTCTGTAGGTAATTTGCAAATGCAGTGCAACATTAATTACAGACATCATGCTATAAAGCCTGAAACTTTACCAATTTTACTGAGGCAGGTTCATAACCATTGATTTCTCCTTCCTTTATTGTTAAATCTCAATTACCTAAGAATGAGTACAGTCAAAATTAGAAATATAGGTCTTACTCAATTTAGAGATCCAAAAATTGTATAAAATAATCATAATTGCATCTCTATACAGATAATGAAATCTTGAGCCAGAAGCAATTCGGCAAGAAATAAGTGACTTTCAAAGGGGAATAGAAAAGTAAGGAATGAGTAGCAGGGGTGAGAGAAGCAGAATGGAAACAACTGGAGATTAAGATGGTGTGGTAGATTGCTTTTATGTTCTAAAGACAATGCTAGCAATAGAGATTAGATGCCTTTCCAAATCTTCATAATGAGCAATGGGATGCTTTTCAATAGAGCTAACAAAGAACTTGTTCACTCTTTTAATTTACCTGATTATATCTTTAGTTATTGTTTTATCATATACATGCATTTCCTTTCTGTTTTGTTTTTCTTTGTGGTCATGCTGGGGCTTGAAGTCAGGGCTTGGACACTATCCTTGAGTTTATTTTGCTCAAGGCTCATACTCTACCATTTGAGCCATAGCTCTACTTCTGGCTTTGTTTTGGTAGTTTAGTGTCAATAAGAGTCTCATGGGCTATCTGTCTAGGCTAGCTTTGAAACTTGATCACCAGTTCTCAGCCTCTTGAGTAACTATGATTACAGGTGTGAGCCACTGGTGCCTGGATTCTCTCTCATTTTTTTTAAAATATCATGATATTCACTTCCCAAGGCCACATGTAGTGATAATATTTACTCCTGTGTTCTCATTGTACTGAAGGAGAAAAGTTAGCTTCAAGAAAGAATATTGTCCAATGAATGTCAGTCATAAAGTAAATGTATAACTATATTGCACTACCACTTTCTTTTTTTAAGTTGATTATATATAGAATTGGTATCATTTTGCTAAGCTTAGATATACAGCAGACAGAAAGAAACAATAAAATCTAGCTATTTTTCTTCACTCCCTTTCCTTATGTTCTCTCAACTTCCCATATACAATGAGGTACACTAAAATCAAACTAAATTTACTTATCATTGATTTTGATGTCAGCACTTTGAATGATAATTCCATTTGGTGAACTTTGAACCTCCTTCTGGCTCATTGCTTGCTTTAGAAAATACTCATTTTCTTCCTAAATCTACTGGGTAAACTTATACTCACAAAAAGACAAAATAAGTAGAATAAAATCTGTCTAAGCATGAGAAATACTGGTTTTGCCTTTATTTCTAGACTCAAAAGTGTGTTAGAAAAAATTTAGAGGGAAGAAGAGATTTGAAGCGTTTTTACCATTAAATCACATTTTTAACATGTTATTCTTTTCTTTTTTCATGTTTTTTATTGTAATTAATAGAAGGGTTACATTATATTAGCCAGATAGAAGGTGTATTAATTCACATACATTGATACCCTTTCTTATGTTTTGGTCCCCATTTCCCTCCCCCCCACCCCCACTCTTTATCTTGTTTTCCCCCTTCCCTACCCAATTTCAAATAACCAAATACAAATATATCCAATATATCAGATAACAAAGTGAGATACTGTAACAATATGAGATAACCAAGGGACAGCAAAGAAGGTGAGAGATAACATAGTACATTAAGGAAAACAATCACTCATTATATGGCTTTTGATTCTATATCCAGGAGGTCCTTTTACTTAGCATCATACTGTATGACCTTATGTATCTAGGTTTTGCTCTATTGCAAATCTCTGCTATGAGAGAAAAATGAGGGAAACCATTGAGCCTATGTTCCTTTCAGTCTGACTTACTGCACTTAATATGGTTTTTTCTAAGTCTATCTATTTCTTAACAAATGGGGCGATGTCATTCTTTCTGACAGCAGCATAGAATTCCATTGTGTACAAATACCATATCTTGTTGATCCATTCATCAACTGAGGGATATCTGGGTTGGTTCCATATCTTTGCTATGGTAAATAGTGTTGCAATGAACATCTTTGTGCTAGTGGATTTAGTATGTCCTTGTTTCTGGACAATTGCATAAATGCCTAGAAGTGGAATTGCTGGGTCATAGGGGGGTCTATGTTTAGTCTTTTGTGGAACTGCCATACTGCTTTCCATAGTGGTGGAATGAGTTTGCAGTCCCACCAACGGTGTAGTAGTGAACCGTCCTGGCCACATCCCCTCCAGAATCTGTTGTTATCAGTTTTTTTGATCCTGGCGATTCAAACTGGAGTGAGGTGGAATCTTAGAGTTGTTTTGATTTGCATTTCTTCATATGTCTATAGGCCATTTTTATTTCTTCTTCAGAGAAGACTCCCTTTAAGTCTTTGGCCCATATTTTAATGGGATGGTTGTTATTTTGGAGATTAGTTTTGGAGGGATTCAATTTTTTGAGCTGTTGATATATTTTAGATATGAGGCCTTTGTCCATTGTTTGGTTGGTGAAGATCTTCTCCCACTCTGTAGGCTTCCTAATTAATTTACTAGCTATGTCCTTTGCCTTACAGAAGCTCTGCAGTTTAATGCAGTCCCACTTATGCAGCCTTTCTCTGATTTGTTGTGTTTCTTGGTCCTTATTGAGATAGTTTCGACCTGTGCCAAGGAGGCCTAGTGTATCTCCTATTCCTTCTTGTAAAGTTTTCAGTGTGTCAGCTTTTACCTCGACCTATTTGATCCATTTGGAGTTAATTCTAGTGCAGGGTGACAAAGAAGGATACAACTTTAATTTTCTGCAGGTGCTTAACCAGTTCTGCCAGCACCACTTGTTGAAGAGACTGTCTTTCTTCCATTCTATTTTTTGGCTCCCTTGTCAAGGATTAGGTGGTCATAGGTCTGTGGTTTAATATCTGGGTCCTCAGTTCTATTCCATTCGTCTTCAGGCCTGTTCTTGTGCCAGTACCAAGTTGTTTTGATAATTATAGCTCTGTAGTAGAGTCCAAAGTTTGGTATTGAAATTCCACCTGTGCTGTTCTTTCTGCTAAGAAGTGTTTTTGCTATACGGGGTCTTTTATTATTCCATATGAAATTTTTGGATAGCCGCTTCTGTTTCTTTAAGGAATGACATTGGGATATTGATGGGTATTGCGTTGACTTTGTAGATAGCCCTTGGCAAGATTGTCATTTTAATGATGTTGATTCTTCCAATCCAGCAACATAGGAGGTTTTCCATTTCCTCAGTTCTGCTTTAATTTTCTTTTTCAGGGTTTTAAAGTTTTCATGAAAAAGGTCCTTTACATTCTTAGTTAAGGTAATTCCTAGGTACTTTATTTTCTTTGAGGCTATTGAAGAAGGAGTTGCTTTCCTAATTGTTGCCTCATTCCTCTCACTGTTGGCATAGAGGAAGGCATTTGATTTTTTGAGGGTTAATTTTATACCCTGCTACTCTTCCAAAGTTTTGAATCAGCTCAAGGAGCTTGGGAGTGGAGTCTATAGGGTTCTTTAAATACAAATCATGTCATCTGCAAAGAGGGAAAGTTTTACTTCCTCTTTCCCTGTTGGATCTCCTTTATGCTTCCTTCTTGCCTTATTACTCTGGCTAGGAATTCTAATACTACGTTGAAGAGGAGTGGAGAGAGTGGGCATCCTTGTCTCATTCCTGATATTAGAGGGAATGGATTTAGCTTTTCACCATTAAGTATAATAGTAGCTGTGGGTTTGTGAACCACAGCCTTTATTATACTGAGTAATGTACCATGAATTCCTAGTTTCTCCAGAGTTTTTAACATAAAGGGGTGTTGGATCTTCTCAAATGCCTTTTCTGCATCTTTTGAGACAATCATGTGATTTTTGTCCTTGCTCCTGTTGATTTGTTGAATTATATTAATTGATTTGCGTATGTTGAACCAGCTTTGCCTCCCTGTGATGAATCCTGTTTGATCATAGTGTATAATTTTTTGATGAGTTGTTGTAGATGGTTGGCCAGTATTTTGTTGAGAAGTTTTGCATTAATGTTCATCAAAGAAATGGGTCTATAGTTCTCTTTCTTTCATGAATCTCTCTCTGGTTTGGGGATGAGGGTTATACTGGCTTCCTAGAATGAGTTTGGCAAAGAGCCTTCATTTTCAATTTCGTTGAAGATTTTGAGGAGTATTGGTGTGAGCTCTGCTTTGAAGACCTTATAGAATTCATCTGTGAATCCATCTGGCCCTGGGCTTTTCTTAGGTGGAAGTTCTCTAATTGCCATTTCTATTTCAGTGCTTGAAATAGGCCTGTTTAGTTGAGTTAGTTCTTCTTGATTCGGTGTGGGTATGTTAATACTGGCTGGGAATTCATCCATTTCTTCTAGATTCTCAAATTTGTTGGCGTAAAGGTTTGAGAAGTACTCCCTCATGATGCTCTGTATCTTGGTAATTTCTGTCCTGATATTACCATTTTTGCCTGTGATTTTGTTTATTTCAGTATATTCCCTTCTTTTTTCAGTAAGACTTGCTAAGGGTCTATCAATTTTGTTAATTATTTCAAAGAACCAACTCCTTGTTTTGTTGATTCTTTCTATAGATTTTTTGGACTCTGATTCATTTAATTCTGCTTTGATTTTAATAATTTGCTTCCTTCCACTGGGATTAGGGTTGATTTGTTGCTCTTTTTCCAGGAGCTTAAGGTGACACATTAAATAGGTGGTTTGCAATTTTTTCCAATTGGTTATTGTAGGCACTCAGACCTATAAATTTTCCTCTGAGTATTGCCTTTGCCATTTCCCAAAGGAGCTGGTATTTTGTGTGCTCCTTTTTGTTAAATTTCATAAACTGTTGGATTTCTGTTCTGATCTCTTCAATGACCCATTGGTGATTCAACAATGTGTTGTTCAGTCTCCATGAGTTACAGGGTTTTCCTTGGTGGAGATGTGTGTTCAGTTCCAATTTGGTGCCCTTGTGGTCTGAGAGAGTGCAGGGAATAAGTTCAGTGTTTCTGAATCTGTCCAGGTTTGTTTTATGGCCTAAATGGAAATGTTCCATGTGATGCTGAAAAATCGTATATTGTATTGTTGCTGGGTGGAATAATCTGCAGATGTCTGTTAGATCTAGTTGGTCTATACAGTTGTTCAATTCTAAGGTTTCTCTGTTGAGTTTTTGCCTTGTTGATCTGTCCATAGGTGAGAGTGGTGTCTTAAAGTCACCAACAATCACTGTGTATCGATCTATGTATGGTTTCAGTGAAAGTAAAGTTTGCTTGATGAATTCGAAGCTCCGGGATTAGGTGTGTAGATATTTAGGATGGTTATGTCCTCCTAGAGGAAAGATCCCTTTACTAGTATGTAGTAACTTTCTTTGTCTTTTCTCACTAATTTATTTTGAAGTCTATTTTATCTGATATGAGAATGGCAACTCCAGCTTGTTTTTGGGGGCCATTAGCTTGATAAAGTTTATTCCAAACTCTCACTTTCAAAAAATGTTGTTTTTTTTGGGGGGGTAAGGTATTTCTCTTGAAGATAGCAGAAGGATGGATCTTGCTTTTTGATCCAACTAGATAGTCTATGTCGCTTAATTGGAGAGTTAAATCCATTGATGTTGAGAGTCAGGTTGGAGAAATATTCATTAGTTCCTGCCATTTTTAAAAGCTTTCATTAGGTCCTGTGTCTTGATAGTTCTTGTGGTTTTTAGATGGTTTGAATTTTAGGTGCCCTTTCTTTCTCTGTATTACATTTGTGTTGGTTTTCTATGTGTAGATAATCTTTGAGAATTTTCTCTAATGTTGGTTTGGTTGCTACATAATGTTCAAGCTTTTACCTGGATTGGAATGTTTTTATTGTTCCCTCAGTTATGAATGAGAGCTTAGCTGGTTACATTATTCTTGGTTGGTAGTTGTTTGACTTCAGGGCATGACATATATCCTTCCAATCTCTTCTTGCTTGCATGGACTCTGCTGAGAAATCTGGGGGTATTCTGATTGGTTTTCCTTTATAAGTGATTGTTCTCTTCTCCCTGACTGCTTTTAGGATCCGATCTTTGGCGTCTATTGATCCAGTTTAGCTTATAATGTGGCAGTGGGATGTCCTTTTTTGATCAGGTCTGTTTGGGGTTCTAAAAGATTCTTGTATCTGGATGGGCCTGCCCTTTTGGATATTTGGGGAGTTCTCTGAGATGATTCCCTGAAGTATATTCCCATTACCATTGACCTCTTTCTCCAGACCCTACTCAATACAAATTAGCCTTAAGTTAGGTTTCCTAATTGTATCTTGGACCTCCTGAAACATTTTCTCATATTTCCTAGATTTGAATTGACTCATTTTCTATTCTTTCTCTATAACAACTAAATTATCTTTAACCCCGGAAATTCTCTCTTCTACATTGTCTAACCTGCTGTCAAAGCTTTCTACTTTATTCTCATCTCACTTGCTTCTAATTGCTCATTTTTGATGCCTTGCATCTCTTGTTTTAGATCATTTATTGATTTCTTTAACTCATTGATTTCCATTTGATTGGTTAGCTGAGCAGCTTTATTCTCTTTGGACATTTGTTGGACTTCAGTCAACTTTTTGTTTGTGGATTCTATGAATTCATCCATTTTTTTTTAAAACCTTTATTATGGCCTTCTTTATGGCTTCTTCTTTTTCACTTGTCACCTTGTTTATGGTTTCCTCTTGTTTAGCTATGGCTTCCTCCCTTATCTCTTTCTTTATGTTTTCACACTTTTCATTAAGGATGTTTATCAATTGCATTTGTATAGCACTTGGAAGACTCTCCTCTAGATTTGCCACTGACTGCTCCATTGCCTGTTTATGTTGGGTGGGGGATGCTATTCCTTGATTTGACATTTTTCTTGAGTTTCTTGTTCTGCCCATTTGAAAATGGGAGCAAGATTAATACTAAACAAAATTATAATTTTTCAGATATAACCAACCTGGACCTTTTTAGTTGGCTGACAATAGATGTTCGCTCTTTTAGATTGATTTCACTCTCTCTTTCTTTTTGTGCACTTACATCCAAATCTAATACAACCACAGATTACTGATTTATGACCAAAACAATAAGCCCCTCAATCCAATCTCTATTGTATTTAAGTCCCTCTGGACCTAGAGTATAATTGAACACCTAGATACAAAGCATTGCTCAACAACCATCAAATGCATTATAAGAATTGAAGGATGAACACAGGACCCGATATAGAAAAATAATTTGAAAGACAACAAGGGAGGTAGGAAAAGAATAATGCAGGAGTGTAAGATCATTATAGTAATGCAGAAAAGATGTTGTGTAAGGATAACTGACCTAAGGTGATAGACAGGAAGAATATTTGAGTAGAAAGTTTAGATGAACTTAGATAAAACTTATGAAAATAAGAAGAGTAATAAGAAAAAAATATAGAGAAAGAGGGAGGTAGATATAGGAGATTTCAATGATACAAATTTTAAAAAGAAAAAAGAAAAACAACAACAACAATAAAAGTAAACAGAACACACACACACACACACACACACACACACGAAAGAAAAAGAAAAGATGGGGTGAGATTCCTCACTATTGTGAATTCTTATCCAAGAGATACTAGGGTTGAGAACCAGGAGTTTAAAAAGCAGGTGACTATATCAATATAGATATCATTTTTATTCAGACTGTACCCAAAGCTGTCACTGTGTTTCTAGGAACAACCGCAGTGACAGAAGGAATGCGGGAGAAGAGAGGAGAGGAAAAAAAAAAAGGAATGAATCATAACATTAGAAAAAAAGGTGTAGGTAAAATGGCAAAGAGAAAATAAGAACACCTAAAAATGCAAATGAAAATGGGTGGAAGAACAAAAAAAAAAAGAGAAAAAAAAGGGTATAATTCAGTTTTGGTTTTTTTTGGGGGGGGGGCAGGATAGGAAACTTGTGTCTTCACTAAATTCGGGATCCAAACATTTCACAAAGTCTTTTTCTCTTGTGATTTGGCTTTGCAGTTTTTCCGATCACATTGCTTGATTGGTAAAACAAAGCTGAAAAATCCATGGGCAGCTTTGTTTACCAGGTCTGTGGCCGGCCAGGTTCTGGACTTCAGCAGTGCTGGGGCCGGATTTCTGGCAAAGGGATCTCTGGGAAATCCTTTGCCAGTTAGAAAGATGGCGTTACCAGTGTCACCTCTCAGGTTCCAATTGCTTTGGCTTGATCTTTGCCAGCAGTCAAGATGGCGCTTCTCTCTGCTTGTGGGGGAGGGGCTCCCTCCCATTTCCGTTCCTTGAGCACAAGTGGAAACTTCTCCTTGGAGGTACTCACAAATTGCTGGATTCTCCAGTTCCGTGAAGCGGGCAGGTGTGTGCACGCTGAGTGTCAGCTCTGTGCTCGCGCAGGCTCTGTGTGGCTCTGTCTGTAGCCGCTGTGTCTGTGCCGTCGTGAAACGCTGTCTGCTCCATGGCTGGTGGGGCTCCACACTGTCTTCTCGCGTGGGTATTCTGCCTTTTTCCTCTCTGACTGAGATCTCTGTGGTGCTAAAGCTTACTTAGGATCAATTTTTTGTAAAGAACTCTCCCCTATGCTGCTAGAACTTGAATCTTGGCGGGAGCTCAGTACGTCTCACAGTGAACCGTGGCCATCTTCCACCAATCTCCATTTTATTCTTTTTATACCAGAACCATAAATGCCTTTGCAATGCATTATTATCTTCAATACTTCTTTCTATCTAAAAGAAAAGAGAAAAAATAATGTTCGAGGAAAAAAATACTATAGTAGTATAAAAATTCATTTTAAATAATATTTTACATTGTTATCTGATATATTATGTATACGCTTATTTGGTTATTTGAAATCAGATAGGAATGGGAAAACAAGATGAGAGGTGAGGTGGGGGGAGGGAAATGGGGACCAAGACATGAGAAAGGGTATCAATGTTTGTGAAGTAATGCACCTTCTATCTGATGAATACAATGTAATCCTTCTATTAATTACAATAATATATATATAAATTCATTTTAAATTCATTTCCAAATTCTTCATTTAGAAATTGCCACATCACCCTTTTGCTCTTTTCACTGGTGTCTGTTTCCTTGGAAAAACTGATTACTTCCTATTTTTCCAACTGAAATCATGTTAATGCTTTTTTCTTCTGTTTCATTGAGATATGTCCCTTTTTTCGTTTTAATTTGTTTTCAGTCTTTCATTTTTAGCTTCCTTTTCTATCTGGAGTATTAGAAAGGAATGGCCCACCCACGTCTAATATATTTGTCTACCAGAATTTATTTTTCTTTCACGTGACTCCTAAGAAATCCTTTGCTTCTCTACACTGTCCTCCTTATTTAATACTGTTTCTTTAGGTTATATTTAAAATACATTAGATCAATTTATTCCATTGTATACATGTTATTTTATGTAATTTTCTTAATTCATCATACCTGGAGTTTTAAGATAACAATTTTATTAATCTATCAGATATTCTTTTTACATTAAACTTTTTGCTATAGTTCTGTAATCTTAACCCTACATTTTTTCTTTATTTTTTGTACTGGTCTTTGTGTTTGAATTCAGTGCCTGCCTGGTGACTGTCCCTTAGCTTCTTTGCTTAAGGCTTATTCTCTGCCCCTTGAGCCATGGCTCCACTCTGCTTATTTGGTATTTTATTGGAGATGAGATTCTCACAGACTTTCCTTCTCAGGTTAGCTTTGAACCATGATCCTCTAATCTCAGCCTCTGGAGTAACAAGGAATTCAGGCATGTGCCGTTGGCTCCTGGCCCTAAGTGCTTTTGTATAGTCTTTTTTTTTTTGCCAGTCCTGGGCTTGAGCTCAGGGCCTGAGCACTGTCCTTGGACTTTCTCAAAGCTAGAGCTCTACCACTTGAGCCTCAGCACCACTTCCAGCTTTTTTCTATGTATGTGGTGCCGAGGAATTGAACCCAGGTATTTGTGCATGCTAGGCAAGCACTTTAACCACTAGGCAAAACTCCCGACCCTGTATAGTCTTTCTTAAAGCCATCATTTGTCCTCCTCTCCTTGTAAATTACTTGTTTTTGAGATTGCAAGTTCTTTTGTTTTATTTTGTCTATTCTCAATGACCTCTTTTTTCCCATACTGCCGTTCCCAATTGTTGACAATTTTCCTGTCAGCCTGTTAAATATTGCTGCCACTCAGAATTAAAATTTGTCTTCACTTTTTTGTGATTACAAGGACACATTTTTCTGTCTCCTTTGTATTCCTTCTTCTTTTCTTTATGTGTGATATATTCATGTGTATATCTTCAGGAAGGTTGGGGAAGGTACTGAATTCCAGGGAAAAGTGTGAAAATGTATAGCAGTGAAGCTCGCTGGAAACAGATGAAAGTGAACTATATAACTTGTGGGTAGAAATGGGAGGAAAAGACTGGAAGAAAGCAAGGGAAGGGAAGATACTGTGTGAAGGAAATATTCTCATTATGTGACTCATATAATTATAATCCCTTGTAAAAAATGATAAAATTTTTTTGAAAAGAGAAGCAAAACAAAAGATATATGAGTAATAAATACATGAAAAAATGCTTAGTATCATTAACCATCAGAATATACAGACCAAAACAACACTAATGTGCTATCTATTCATAGTCAGAATGGCAATTATCAAAAACAAAACAATAAAAATGGGCAAGGATGTGTGGTGGTAAAGGAAACCTTAGATATTGTTGATGGAAATGAAATGTATACTATGGAAATCAGTATAGGGTGTTCTCAAAACACTAAAAATAGACCTAGCTTATGACCTTTTTCTAACACTTTTTGGCATATATTCAAAGGAGGGTAAATCAATGTCCCAGAAAGATAATGAACATTCATGTTTATTGTACTCTGCTCATAATAGTTCAACTATCTAATTAGCTGAGAAGGCTAAAAACCAATGACTAGATAAAGAAAATATAGAATGTGTTACATGTTTGTTCATTCCTAACTGTGTAGGTTATAACATAAGCATAACCTGGCTTCTCCTTGCTCTCTGTGTCCTCTCTGACTGTAGTACTTTTTTTCTTTTTTTTTTTTTTTTTTTTACAATTTTCTTCCATTTGTTATCTGCCATGAATCCCTTGACAGAAGCTCAGGCTTGTGGCTTTTAAACCTATTTTAAAAAACTATAAAGCTAAATAACCAACTTTTCTTTGTAAAGTATCCATCTTCAGATATTTCATAATTGCAACACAGATGAACAAAGATAATGTGTGTTATGTATACTTAGTGTATGCATTAGATAAATAAATGAAATTGTGTATATGTGTAAGAGTATGTATGTCAACTATTGTACTGATGACTCAGAGTATGAACAAAAGCTGGTTGACTTAAACTTTAGGTTCCTAAGCCAATTAAAATCAGACGATTTTAAATGGTCTGTCTAGAGGAAAGCTTTAAATGAATCTAAAGACCTAGCTAAAACTGAAGAAGGAATTCACAGAAAGAAGAAGACAATTGGTGTTCTAATATAAAGTTAAACTTCACAATAATAGGTGTGGAATATTTGAGGATCAATGTTTAATTCACCAATAATAATCTATGATGTGTGTCCCAAATATATACTCAATAAATGTGCTATTTCTATAGGCTTATCGAACAAATATTCCTGTAAGATATTTATATGGTAGATAAATATTTTACAAGAGTTAATCATGAGCAAGTAAATGACTCAAATTCTAAAGTAATGGAAATAATCTTTCTTTGATCATTAACTTAATCATATCTTGGCTTACATTTGAAGTTCAATAGAAACCTGTAGCCAAGGGCTGGGAGTTTGGCCTAGTGGTTAAAGTGCTTGCCTAGCATGCACGAAGACCCGGGTTCGATTCCTCGGTACCACATACATAGAAAAAAGCCGGAAGTGGTGCTGAGGCTCAAGTGGTAGAGCACTAGCCTTGAGAAAGTCCAAGGACAGTGCTCAGGCCCTGAGCTCAAGCACAGGACTGGCAAAAAAAAAAAGAAACCTGTAGCCAAATTTTTAGACAATTGAATTATTAACATTTATTGGAATATGTGTAACTTATCTAAGAAAAAAGAAAGCTAAGCTACCATAATATGATATTTTCAAGGAAAATGATATTTTTATGCTACTATTCTCTGCAGTGCATTCTCAATTTCTGGAAGCCTAATAAAAAGAGATTATCTCAGCATCCTATAAGTTTAATTTTTTTAAAAAAACAAGAAACCATGAATAATGGAAGTGATTTCAAATCATCTTTGACTCCATCTAAAATATGAAACAGCTAAATCAGAAGTTCTTAATAATTTAACCAGTGAAGCATAACTGGCAGATTTAGGAAAAAAACACCTAAACTATGAAAAGATTGTTGCCTAATGTTGATATCAAATTATTTCTTCCATTGGCAAACAGCCAAACTATTCCCTGGTCACATTCACTTTTCAGCTTTTAGTAATCCTCTCAATCATCCATATTACATCCCCAAGAATGTTTCATGGCAACTGTGCAATAATACTATATTACTATTGGGCACTCAATTTCGAGGTAGTTTATCTTCCAGAAAGGTTATAAATAGAACAATAAGTCCAAAAGAAGTGAGATTTTTTTTTCAATGAAGCTAAAGATTTTAGACATGTACTATAAAATTTGATCAATTTTAACACCATTTCTCTTATCCTAGTTTCATCCTAAGCCCATATCTATTGTGTTATATGCTCACATAATGCAGTTAGGGTTGTTTTTTTTTTGTCAAACTGTAGTATTATCACAAAAAATTGTACCTATCACATGCCTATTATACTTAGCATCTATCTATTTTTGCCAGTCCTGGGCTTGAGCTCAGGGCTTGAGCACTGTTTTGGGGTTTTCTCAAGGCTAGAGCCCTACCACTTGAGCCACAGCACCACTCCTGGCTTTTTCTATGTATGTGCTACCAAGGAATAAAACCTAGGTCTTTGTGCATGCTAGGAAAGCACTCTACAACTAAGCCAAACTCCCCACCTTATAATTAGCATCTATCTTAAAGAGTAAACATTTTAGTACTTCCTGAGTACAGATTTATCTAGGATTTAAATTTTCTTTGTTGGTAACTATGTTAACAGTTTAATCAAAATAAGAATATCTCGGTTATACCTTTCTTAGAAAGTCCTTAAAAGAAATACATCAAAAATTTTCTTCTACCTTTTTTTTTACTAAGTTAGAATAAACCCTGCTCAAAGTTAGTAATCAAAGTGTTCAATGAAAACTGTTCTGCTAGATTAAACTCAGCAAGTTGATGCCACAATTATAAAGTATTCTCATTCTTGAGCCCATTATTTCTTTTTGAAAATATATGTAATGAAAAAATTTCCTTGTTCATTTTTAACAATGGAAAAATACTTAGAAAACTCTGTTATTTTTGGATTTTACGCTTGATGCAGATAATTAGAATGAGTTATAGACTAAACAAAATATGAATAAGAGATATTGTTTTATTTTATAATTTAGTAAAGAAGTTGTAAGACCTTATCCTAAGCTAAATAATGCATATGAAGTGATAGAATATTACTTTCTCAAGATCCAAGTTATGTAGTGATATTTAATTGCTTATTAACATCTCATTTGATGATTGAATGTTTCTAATATGTAAGGCTTCTAATACTAATATCATGTGCAGAAATACTGTTCATCAGTGGTTATTCTCCTAACTCCTAAGTAAGCCTAGTGATTTACACAAATCTGCTTTTGTATTTATAAAGACTCATGTACATATTTATTCATAATATCAAGGATCCACTGAGTTATGTAGAAAACATTTGAGTGTAAACATTACAATGTTCAGAGGTAACAGATTTTAACATTTAACATTGGAATTTTCACAATTTGATTCTTAAATCTTATAGTTGAATCAATAGGCAAAGTTATATGTAAGCAAACGCACAAAGACTATAAGACTGCAATCAACATAGTTCAGGGAAGAAAATGTCAAGAGTTAACTGGAATTGTCAATAAAAGCTTCACAAGAGTTAAGAATCTGGTCATAAAAGGAAAGGATTAAAATAAGTTAGGAAGATAAGTTTAAGAAACATCTGGAATACATTTATTTTTTAAAGCTTGAAAGTATACTGAATTTATATGAAAACCTGGCAAATCTGAGACAATGTGTACATTTGGGGTAAAGAGTGGCGATATATTTTCTGTAAGTATATTGGAGACAAATTTAGGTTTCTGATCATTTTCCTGTGGTGTTGTCTGACTTTTGACTTCTCCTTATACCTGCCTTACAAATCTTATGACATCCACTTACTACAACAGCAGCATTCACTTGGATTATTGATACATAAAAGTGAATGAACTGCAAGCCAAATTCAAGCATACACAAGTCTAACTGTGTTAATTCTCTCTCAAAGATAACACACCAGAATGGAAATGAGAGTACCATTACACTGACAATTTTGACTGTTAAAAAATAATACACCATTTAGAAAATTCAGTCATATCTTTGACAGAACCCAACTTCAAATGATTGTGATATCATTGTTTGACAATGCTGGGATAGAAATCAACTATAAGGGTAAGGAATGTGACTTTGCAAAATATTTTATCAGACCAATATAAGAAATTGGTGACTAGTATTACTAAGGTTTTTGACAAGGAAGTTGAGAAATCTATGATTTCACATGGTTACTGGAAGTAGTTCTTAATCCCATGAACATGCCAAGCATTCTTTATATGTCAAATAATGGTCACCCACAATTTATAGTATATATCAAGAAAATAGCATATATACAATTATCAGGTAGAGATAGGAAATATTTTTGAAATACATAGCATGCTCATCATGTTCTAAGCCACTGAAACAATGATTTTATTTTGTCTGTCATGGGGCTTGAACTCTGGGCAGTTCAGCTCAAGGCTATCACTCTACTACTTTGAGCCACAGTGCCTCTTCCAGTTTTCTGATGGTTAATTGGAGATAAAAGTCTTGGGGACATTAGTGCAAAGGAAGACTTTGAACCGCTATCCTCAGATCTCAGCATTCTGACAAGTTAGGTTTATAAGTGTGAGCCACCAGCATCCAGCTTGATCTTTTGATCACTGAATTGAGAATGTAGAGGCCTAGATTTCGATGTTGGAGCTGTTTGGAAAATGACTCAAAAGTTTATCCCTAAACTTCCTTAATTTTAAGTGAGTTTATTATTTTTCCCTCATCCGTCATTTGAGAATGTTGTCATATGAGACATCTATGCCACCTAAAGATATTTCTGAACTGGTGATGTGGCTCATGACTGTAATCCTAGCTATTCTGGAGGCTGAGATCTGAGGATCAAGGTTGAAAGCCAGCCTGGGCACAAAAGGACTTGAGACTTTTTTTTCATGTATTTTTTATTGTAATTAATAAAAGGGTTACATTATATTTGCCAGATAGAAGGAGCATTAATTCACATACATTGATACCCTTTCTCATGTCTTGTCCCCATTTCCTTCCTGCCTATGCCCAACCCTCATCTTGTTTTCCCCCCTACCCTATCAGATTTCAGATAAACAAATAAGCATATGTACAATCAGATAACAAAGTAAAATACTATAACAATATGAGATAACGAAGGGACAGAAAAAGAGATGAGAGAAAACATAGTACATTAAGGACAACAATCACCCATTATATGGCTTTTTTTCTATCCTGGAGGTTCTTTCATTTAGAGTCATTCTTTATGGCCTTATGTATCTAGGTTTATTTAAATAATTTTATTGTGATTAATAGAAGGGTTACATTATATTCACCATATAGAAGGTACATAACTTCACAAACATTGATACCCTTTACCATGATATGGTCTCCATTTCCTTCTGCCTTATCATGCTTTCATTCTTTTTTCCATATATTTTTAATTGTAATTAATAGAAGGGTTACATTATATTCACTAGATAGAAGGTTCATTACTTCACAAACATTGATACCCTTTCTCATGACATGGTCCCCATTTCACTCCCACTCTCCCCCTGCTTATCTTGATTTCCCCCCTTCCCTATCCAATTTCAAATAATCAGTTAAGCATATATAAAATATATCAGATAACAAAGTGAAAATTGTAACAATATGAGATAACCAATGGATGGCAAAAGAATGAGTGATAACATAATACATTAAGGACAACAGTCACTCATTATAGGGCTATTGTTTCCTTATCCTTGGAGGTCCTTATATTTAGTGTCGTTCTATTTTGCCTAATGTCCCTAGATTTTGTTCTATTGTAAATCTCTGCTAGGAGAGCCCAAGGTTTTCTACTGATTATGACAAATGAGGGAGACTGTTGGACCTATGTTCCTTTGAGTCTGGCTTACTTCACTTAATATGATTTTTTCTAAGTCTCCCTCCTGGCAGCATCCCCTTCAGAATCTGTTATCAGTTTTCTTGATCTTGGCGATTCTAACTGGAGTGAGGTGGAATCTTAGAGTTGTTTTGATTTGCATTACTTTTATGGCCAGAGATGTTGAGCATTTCTTCATATGTCTATAGGCCATTTTTATTTCTTCTTCAGAGAAGACTCTCTTTAAGTCTTTGGCCCATCTTTTAATGGGATGGTTGTTATTTTGGAGATTAGTTTTGGAGGGATTCAATTTTTTGAGCTGTTGATATATTTTAGATATGAGGCCTTTGTCCATTGTTTGGTTGGTGAAGATCTTCTCCCACTCTGTAGGCTTCCTAATTAATATACTAGTTATGTCCTTTGCCTTACAGAAGCTCTGCAGTTTAATGCAGTCCCACTTATGCAGCCTTTCTCTGATTTGTTGTGTTTCTTGGTCCTTATTGAGATAGTTTCGACCTGTGCCAAGAAGGCCTAGTGTATCTTCTATTCCTTCTTGTAAAGTTTTCAATGTGTCAGCTTTTACCTCGACGTCTTTGATCCATTTGGAGTTAATTCTAGTGCAGGGTGACAAAGAAGGATACAACTTTAATTTTCTGCAGGTGCTTAACCAGTTCTGCCAGCACCACTTGTTGAAGAGACTGTCTTTCTTCCAGTCTATTTTTTGGCTCCCTTGTCAAGGATTAGTTGGCCGTAGGTCTGTGGGTTAATATCTGGGTCCTCAGTTCTATTCCATTGGTCTTCAGGCCTGTTCTTGTGCCAGTACCAAGCTGTTTTGATAATTATAGCTCTGTAGTAGAGTCCAAAGTTTGGTATTGAAATTCCACCTGCGCTGTTCTTTCTGCTAAGAAGTGTTTTTGCTATACTGGGTCTTTTATTATTCCATATGAAATTTTGGATTGCCGCTTCTGTTTCTTTAAAGAATGACATTGGGATATTGATGGGTATTGCATTGACTTTGTAGATAGCCCTTGGCAAGATTGTCATTTTAATGATACGTTGAAGAGGAGTGGAGAGAGTGGGCATCCTTGTCTCATTCCTGATATTAGAGGGAATGGCTTTAGCTTTTCACCATTAAGTATAATAGTAGCTGTGGGTTTGTGAACCACAGCCTTTATTATACTGAGTAATGTACCATGAATTCCTAGTTTCTCCAGAGTTTTTAACATAAAGGGGTGTTGGATCTTCTCAAATGCCTTTTCTGCATCTTTTGAGACAATCATGTGATTTTTGTCCTTGCTCCTGTTGATTTGTTGAATTATATTAATTGATTTGCGTATGTTGAACCAGCTTTGCCTCCCTGTGATGAATCCTGTTTGATCATAGTGTATAATTTTTGATGAGTTGTTGTAGACGGTTGGCCAGTATTTTGTTGAGAAGTTTTGCATTAATGTTCATCAAAGAAATGGGTCTATAGTTCTCTTTCTTTCATGAATCTCTCTCTGGTTTGGGGATGAGGGTTATACTGGCTTCCTAGAATGAGTTTGGCAAAGAGCCTTCATTTTCAATTTCGTTGAAGATTTTGAGGAGTATTGATGTGAGCTCTGCTTTGAAGACCTTATAGAATTCATCTGTGAATCCATCCGGCCCCGGGCTTTTCTTACTGGAAGGTCTCTTATTGCCATTTCTATTTCAGTGCTTGAAATAGGCCTGTTTAGTTGGGTTAGGTCTTCTTGGTTTAGTGTGGGTACGTTTGGCCTAGTGGTATAATGCTTGCCTAGCATACATGAAGACCCTGGTTTGATTCCTTGGTACCACATACACCGAAAAAAAGCCAGAAGTTTTGCTGTGGCTGAAGTGGTACAGCTCTAACCTTGAGAAAGGCTAAGAACAATGCTCAGGCCTGAATTCAAGCCAAAAAAATTTAATATGGTAAGATTATCTCATATGATAATTTGGCTGAAAACTTTATTTGGATTGGTACTAGGGCTCTGCACTATTTAGGTAAGTATTCTACTCCGTTAGCCATAACTGGAGGTCCTGAATACCACAGTAAATGTTGTATGAGATGCTCTATTATGATTAAAATGGTGGTTCTGAGAAAACAGAAGATTACTATAATACTAGCCTTCAGAACCTGATCCTCATTCCATGAATGAGAATGGTGAAGATCTTGAATATGGTAGGGAATTTTATTTAATGTATAACTACCTTGAACTCTCAAAATTTTATTTAATAATTTCTAAAAGTTAAAGTATATTCTACATAAACAAATGCAACACTCAGAATGAGTTTTAAATTTAGAAATCATTTTGTTTATACTCAACTTGTAGAACCTTGTCTCAGATATTTAAGTAGGAGCAACTCTGTTGAATACAAATAGACCAAAATCAGAATAAATTCTTATTTTAGGAATATACAGGTGCTAAAAATTTGGTAGAGGAGTAGTGCATTTTCTATAATGAGAACTATGTACAGTCCTCCAGCTGGTTCAACTTAAGTGGCTATGTGGTTTTTTTTTCTGTGATCACTTTTGCATTTGTTGACTACCATTCATCTATAGCATGATCTCTATTCTTGCTTAACTTATCTTTTATCCTTCATCTCAAGCTCTTTTGCACTGGCCTTCAAATTCTTGGCTCTTGTTTATTACACTTTGTACCTTAGTTCCTACAAAAAATTCTAAGTGCAGAGTAATCCATTTCTACCATAGATGTTCCTATCTTGAGATATTCTGAAAAATGCTGACTATTTGATTTACAGGCATCTTTAGAATGTCTGTATGAATCTTTCATTATCTACTTTAACTTGAAGACACTTTTTTTTTTTACTTTTCCTGCTGTGTTCTCTTTGCTGGATCAGCATTTACAAAATTTCTGCAGCAAGAAGAGATTTTCAACACAATGTTGGCACCAGTACTTAATAAGTAAAAAGGAATATGATATTAGTAATCTATTGTTGTGGAATATACTTCCATAATGTGATGGCTTAATACAGAATCATTTGTTGTTCATTTGATTATCTCATCTACCACATGGTTTACATTCATGTTCAACTAATAGTTGATCATTTCCTAATACTTGTTGAGTGTAGCATGAAACAATCTGTGACTGGAACACTTGTCTATCATTATTCTGTAGACTTAATAGTCTATGTAGAGACAGAATTCCAAGCACATCCCATTGCCAAAACATTTTTCATACATTTGCTAACATGCTATTGGCTAAAGTAATTCACCTGGCCAATCTGTGCTCAAGGAGTAGAGAGGTGTATACTAGTTATGAGAGGATATGAAATATTTCATTTTGAGGGTTTATGTACGGAAAGGGAAAACCTATGGACTCTCCATCAAACATGCTGATATTTTCATCACCAAGATAATTGCACAGAATTTATTTAGTCTTCTCTGACATCAATAGAATTTGCTTTTACTCTTTCTCCTATGCCCACTCAATAACATGCAAGAAAAGCATTGAATTTCTCTTACTCTATACTTCATAAAAATTAAAAAAACTACCACCTTAAGTATAAAGGATAGCTACACAGTGTATGGAATTATAAAGAAACTTTACATTGAAATTTGTAGAAGCAAATTTCCTACCCATTGGGAATAATGAGTAAAAATTGGAGATCTTTTTGTTGTCATAGTTTGGGGATTGCTCGAGATAGGAATAGTAATAAATAATCCTTATCCTACAATATTCAAGATAACCAATCAGAGCAAAGAATTATCCAGATCAAAATATCAATAGTGCAACATTGAGAAATCCTGCTTTCATTCATTACATGTAGAATGAGTTAGTATAATGGGAGTTATAAAAGGACACTTAGAAGTTAGACAGTAAAATAGGTAAAAGCAAGGCCTTTTTTTCTCTTCTCAATTTGGTAAAGGAAGAATGCAATTTAGGGTGATGTCAGGTTGAGATAATCCTTAAGAATATTCTTTAAATTTTGGAGGGAAGCTGATAATTATAATTGATTGATTGATGAATAGATTGTAAATATCTATGTTTTTAATGGCAAGTGATTTTTCTCTCCCAAATTTGAATTTTTGATATAGTTTTCAATACCACATATTGGAAAATATAACTCTATGAGTCAAAACTATTGAATAATTAATAACTCTTGCATATTGAGTGGAACATGTAAGGACGCTTTCTGATTATTAAATAATTTTTAGAAATGTGTGTAGTGGTTCATTTTTTTTCACATCTGCTTACAATCTGTCACTGATTAAGGTTAGATCTTACCCAAGACACATTGACTTTCAGTAAAATAGGGAAGATAATATTTACCCTCAAGATTAGTAATAATGAAATAAAATAGAGTTATAAGGAATCAGTTTTGACACAAGGGGATCTCAGAATATATAATGGCAGTAATGATAATATTTTTGGTGATATCTCTTCAAGATACAGCTTGACTAACATGAATTTTAATGTTAGTTAATAGGAAAGGATGAATTACAAAGATAATGAAAATCAATGAGATTTTTAAAAATATAGAGTTTCCTATGAAGTAATGCATCTTCTATCTGCTGAATATAATGTAACACTTCTATTAATTACAATAAAAATAATTCTGAAGAAAATACATTGTTCCCAAACATAACTTTTCTAAAATTCAGGCACATTCAGTTATGAATTCCTAGATATAATTCTCTAGGTTTGATCCATATATAGCATAAACCATAATTGTTATAAATGTGAATAATTTGATATTAAAAATGAGTTATATAATCTTTTTTCTAGTAGGAGCTCATCTGCTCAAGGTTACCACCCTACTCCTGGGCCACAGCCCCAAGATCTTTAGTAGTGGGCTGATTTTAACAGCATTCCACAGATTGCAGCCTCATGATTAGCTTGTTACCATATCCATGAGACCCTTTCATTTAGTCTCATCCTATATGACTTATATATTTAGGTTTTGAAAGGGAAGGGGGGAAAACAAGTTGATTGTGAGGGGTGGGGAGAGGGAAATGGGGACAAAATCATAAGACAGGTTATCAATATGTGAGAAGTAGAAGTACAGGCACTCCTTGCTTGTTTGTTATTTCTGTTGCAGTTTCCTCACTTGGACAAATATTTGGAGAGAAGTGAGGTTTTTACCTACATAGAATATGTTGTTCTCTCTTAGACTCCAGAATATATTGTTCTTTCTTGGAATCCAGACATGATTTCTAATTTTGATGGCAGGTACTTCGGAACTCTTACCTACTTTATTAAGTCCCACGCTATCCTTTCAAATATCCAGAAAGAACATATTCCCCGATGTTGCTTATGCATAATATATCTGTTAGGATGGAATAAACTAAAAATATTCCTTTGCCCTATTGCACTAAACAATAAAGCAGTTATGAAGTAATGCAGTAACAATGGAGGAAAGGTGTCTTTTAGATATCTCTCCATATAACAGATATTGTGAGCACAGTCAATTATAATTTAGTAAGCTGATCATTATTTTCAAATAGAAAAAGAAAGCAAATAACAAACATCCAAATTCATATCACACAGCTAGAAATAAAATACATGTTTCTTATATTCTTATCAAGCAAAGGAGACCTGTGAATTTCAGCAAAATCACATGTGAGCACTTCAAAGAGAATATGCCAAACACATTGCGTGCGTTTTGTGAAAGATTTAGAAGCTCCTTTAAAGTTCTAAGTAAAGCTGTTACTCTGACTAATCATATATCCCCAAACCAATTAAAATTTTAAACTAGAGAAATGTTCTTCAAACACTTTTGAAAAAATAAGAGTTCCTTCTTAAAGACAACACCTTTTAATTAACAAAATACTCAGAGACAAACTGTACTTTGCAACAGTATATTACAACTAATGTTACTCATGTGACAATTCCAGTGTGCCAAAGTCAGTTCATTTTGACTGTTTTGAGTTTAACTGTCTGCTTGAAAGTAAGGTACAGTTTGTGCTAAGGTCATTTAAATTTTCTAACAAATGCATGTCTGTGCTATAATCATTACTCATCAGACTATTCAAGTGCCTTCTTTCCACCCTCCTCATTATGGAAAATATTGTAGAAAATCTTAAAACTGAAAAACAGACTGAGAACTGCCATATGATCTAGCAATCTTACTACAGGGTTTATGTACAAAGGAATTAAAACTACTATCTCAAAGAGCTATCTTCCTTGCTGTACTCTTCATAATGATAAAGAAGGGATATACGAATATCCAAAGAAATATATGATATATAGCTCAGAAATATATGTGAAATCCATAGGGCTAACTTGTATATATATATATGCATATATACATTTATACACACAAATGTATTTACATAAAGATATATTTAAATAAATCCAGGCACACCAAACCATGAAGTCTTGTCATTTGCCACTACATGAGTAAGACCAAAGGGCATTGTTCTATGTATGGCAAGCCAGATGAAGAAAGATAACTATTGCACAGTCTCACATTTAAAATATAAATCTGCAGAGACACAGACCAAAATAGTAATTACAAGAGTAATGGTTGGAAAAATGAGAGATATAGGTCAAAAAATACAAAGAAACATATACGGAGCACATACGTGTTACTTTAGAGATTATGCAAAATGAGGGCTGTAGATGGTAAAATTGAACAGTATTATGGTATAAATTAATTCATATTTCAGCTATTCTTGCCACAAAATGGGTAGCTATGTGAGATGATGAATATATTAATTTGCTTCACTATCTATATGTCTTACTATCAATATATCTTACTATATATTTTATATATGTCATAAAAGTTTATATCTATTTCCCTTAACATACTGTTGTATACCTTAAATATGTACAGTAAAATATATGTAAACAAGAAACAAATACTAAAACCTAACAGTAGATTAAAAATTTTTACTTCCTAGTGGTAGGTTTATATAATAAAATGTTAAAGGACTACAAAGTGTCCATGATCCAAAAAAGATTATTTTATTTTTCATGGAACCATTTTTACTTAGTCTCACTGATCTTCCAAAAGAACATACTTGGGCTTTGAAGAGCAAATAAGAATTTTGTCTGGAAAAGGGGAAGAAAAGTTTTTTTTTAATAATTTTTATTGTGATTAATAGAAGGGTTACATTATATTCACCAGATAGAAGGTGCATAACTTCACAAACATTGATACCCTTTCTCATGACATGGTCCCCATTACCCTCCCCCCTTCCCCCGCTTATCTTGATTTCCCCCCTTCCCTATCCAATTTCAAATAACCAATTAAGCACATATAAAATATATCCGATAACAAGGTGAAATACTGTAACAATATGAGATAACCAATGGATGGCAAAAGAGATGAGAGATAACATAGTACATTAAGGACAACAGTCACTCATTATATGGCTTTTGTTTCCTTCTCCTGGAGGTCCTTACATTTAGTGTCATACTACTTGGCCTAATGTCTCTAGATTTTGTTCTATTGTAAATCTCTGCTAGGAGAGCCCAAGGTTTGTACTGATAATGACAAATGAGGGAGACTATTGGGCCTATGTTCCTTTGAGTCTGGCTTACTTGACTTAATATGATTTTTTCTAAGTTTTCCCATTTCCTTACAAATGGGGCGATGTCGTTCTTTCTGACAGCAGCATAGAATTCCATTGTGTATAAATACCACATCTTGTTGACCCACTCATCAACTGAGGGACATCTGGGTTGGTTCCATATCTTTGCTATGGTAAATAGTGCTGCAATGAACATCTTTGTGCTAGTGGATTTAGTATGTCCTTGTTTCTGGACAATTGTGTAAATGCCTAGAGATGGAATTGCTGGGTCATAGGGGAGCTCTATGTTTAGTCTTTTGAGGAACTGCCATACTGCTTTCCATAATGGTTGAATGAGTTTGCACTCCCACCAAGAGTGTAGTAGTGATCCCTCCTGGCCACATCCCCTCTAGCATCTGTTGTTAGATTTCTTGATCATGGCCATTCTTACTGGAGTAAGGTGGAATCTTGGAGTTGTTTTGATTTGCATTTCTTTTATGGCCAGAAATTCCTCCCTACTTTTCTACCAAAGGAAAGCAAGAAAAAACTAGCCTTGAATCAGGAACACAGAGAGTGAGTCTCAAATAGATTTTTAATTTAAGGTTTTTAGATTAAGCACTTTGCCAATCCTCAGCTGTATAACCTTAGGGCAGTTATTTGTTTAGCATCTCTAAATTTTCATTTACTCCTTTGTGACCATAATAGGAATTCCTTCATAAAACTTTGCATAAATAATACCAGAAATATATGATATATAGCACAGAATTGGCTAAATGAGATGATATTGTATAGATGTACTGTGGCTTGAGCTCAGGGCTTTGTATATTTGTTTGCCTTTTTCCACCTCCAAATAGTCCTTTACCACTTGCACCATGCCTCCAGTCCATAGTATTGTTTTTTTAAATTTTTCTCATTTTCTGGTACTGAGATATGAACTCAAGGCATCATACTTGCTAGAGAGACTACAGCTTAAGCCATTGCGCCAGCCCCCACAGATTACTTTTGTAAATCCATATGCATTTTTCCACAATGGAAATTTTTCTGTTATTATTATTTCATTGTTCCTTTTTGTGTGTATGCTACTCCTGGGCAATTTTGAACCACAGTTCCACTTCTGTTTTTCGTTGTAGTTGTTGGGGTTTTTTTGTAGTTAATTGAAGATAAGATTCTCATACATTGCCCTGCCTATGCTGTAACCTTGGTCCCCACATGCCAGATTCTTGATTAGCAAAGATTACAGGTATGATTCACCCAGCACCTAGCCAGATTTTCCTTTTCAATGTATTTTGAATTGTCTTAATCCCTTGATTTCTCTACATTCAGACTAACAGTACAGTAGTGTTCCTCTTTCTCCACAACCCCACCAGCATTTCGGTTGTTGTCTGAGTACAGAATACTGGCCATTCTGATTGGGGTAAGGTGGTATCTTAGGGTTGTTTGTATTTGCATTTCCTTTATGAACATGGACAATGAGCATTTTCTCATATGTTTCTTTGCCATTTTTACCTCTTCTTCTGATAAGTCTGTCTTTAGTTTCCTTTTGTAATTGATTTGTTGGATTTGGGGGGGGATTAGTTTTTGAGTTCCCTGTAAATATTGGATATTAAACATTTGTCTGATGTTCAATGCATTGACTTTGAAAAGCACTGTCAGGCACTTGCATAACCTTGAAATCCTCCCAATCTGTTGTGCTGCTTTGGTGTCCATTGTGAATCTATTTTAGGAACCATTTGTCCATGTTTTCCAGTCAGCCTGATTTTCTTCAGTGAATTTCTACAATGCTATTTTATTTGTGGTCTCATTTTCCACCATATCCATACATCAATTATAGGCATCTAGCTCATCTGAAGAATTCAATTCTAAGGATTCTGGATCTTATTTGCTTCCATGCTCTCTCCTACACTGTATATTGCAAGACACTATTTTTGTGATAGTATCTTTCAAACATTCATATAATGTACTTAGACCAAATTCATCCATTTGAGGACTGGAGACATGGTGCAAGTGGTGCATCTGCCTAGAAAGTCTGAAGCCCTGAATCAAAACCCGAATATCACCAACAAAGTAGTAATTTGCTTCAGGTATTCCCATGTTTCTAGAAAGAAACTGGTAGTTGTGTGATGAATTGCACAGAATTATTTTATTTCAGTCATTACATTGAGCACTAGGTTTTGATTCTACCTGACATCTATACACTTTTTCTTCACGCTTTGTTCAAGTCCAGTACTTTCATTTATAGACTCTGTGTCTCTGAAATATAGAAAAGAAATATTCATCTATTTCTCTCAACTTCTCCTCTAATGAAGAGATATGCATAAAAGTACAGAGTAGTACAGCCATGTTAGTTAATACGGAAATTCCTCAGAATGAAATTCCTATATGACATATAGTTTTGTTCAATTACTAATGCTTAATGGCCAGGATCTCATGTTCCCCTTGGCTTTATGCACAGGACTTATGCTCTATGACTTGAGACATAACCCAACTTCTGGATTTTAGATGGATAATTGAAGAAAACAGTCTTATGGACTTTTTGCCTCTGCTACCTTTGATCCATGATCCAATCAGATCTCAGCCTCCAGAGTAATTAGCTGGCAGCATGAACTACCAGCTCCAGATTTTTAGTTTTTGTTTTTTGCATTTTTATTGCTTTAATTGTAATTAATAGAGGGTTACAGTTATATTCACCAGATAGAAGATGCATTACTTCACACACATTGATACCCCTTCTCATGTTTTTGTCCCCATTTCCCCAACTCACCCCATCCCCCCATATTGTTTTCCCCCTTCCCTTTCCTATTTCAAATAAACAAATAATCATATATATAATATACCAGATAACAAGGTAAGATACTATAACAATATGAGAATAACCAAGGGACAACAAAGGGATGAGAAATAACATAGTACTTTAAGAAAAACAATCACACCTTATCTGGCTCTTGTTTTTGTATCCTGGAGGTCCTTTCATTTAGCCTCGTCCTATATGGCCTTATGTATCCAGGTTTTGAGCTATTGTAATCCTCTGCTAGGAGAGTCCTAGATGTGTACTAATTATTACAAGTGAGGGAAACCATGGGGGTCTATGTTCCTTTGGGCTTGGCTTACTTCACTTAATATGAGTTTTTCCAAGTCTTTCCATTTCCTTAAAAACGGGGCAATGTCGTTTGTTCTTTCTGATGGCAGCATAGAATTCCATTGTGTATAAATACCACATGAAACAGAAATAAGATTTTATCAAATCTTTACTTTTGCATTTTTTCTCTGAATAAAAACAGTAAGTAAAACTTCTTCACCTGTAAATGACTGAATACTTTCATTTACCATTTCACAATCTATATAACAATTGTTAAGAATTATAAAAGTTTTTATCCAAGTGTGAGCATCAGATTAAACATTTGTGGAATATTTTTAAATGAATATTTTTTTTAAAGTTTGTCTCTGACTTTTTTAAGTTGTGTTGTGCCATAAAACATTCACATTATTAGAAACAAATACCTCAAATAGTTTGGCTCAAAGTGTTTTCCTTCAATTAAGCTTGATTTATTGTTATTGAAAGTAGCATTTTAGTCTGTATTTCTAATTTTCTATATTTTCTTTTTTCCCTTTTTCAAAAACTTGAATTTTAGCTCCTAGTCAGACTGTTACTCTAGTGACACAGTCTGTGGTTACCAAGGAAACTTCAATCTCCAAACTAGAAATGCCATCATCCTTGCTGTTGGAGGTACCTGCTCTGGCAGATTTCAACCGGGCTTGGACAGAACTCAATGACTGGCTCTCTCTCCTTGATCGAGTTCTAAAATCACAGAGGGTGATGGTAGGCGACCCCGAAGACATCAACGAGATGATCATCAAGCAGAAGGTATGAGTAAAAAAATTAAAAAGCTGTTAAAAGTATAGATTTTCTACTGGTCATGTTATCTTCCTAGACCATTTTCCATCAACTCAGTGTCTGCTTTACCTCTATCACTAAACACAGGACTTTCTGTATTTACACTGTTCAGCTTACATATGATACACAGATATGATCAACTTAAATTATCTAAAGTAGTCATAAATTAAAAAAGGAAATACAAGAAAAAAGCATAAACCTGACAAATGTAGTTGGCTTAGTTAAATTTGCAAAATAACTCATTTGAGCTGTCTATATTTAAACTGTTTGTTTTTGGCACTATATAGCCATGATGTGCTGTAGGATCACATATAATGATCGAGGATGTGTTTAATATCACTCTTCTAAGATACCTGTGCCAAATTTCCTCCTCCAGTAATAACTATAATTGAAAATTAGCTATAAACAAAAAAGGATAAAAGAAACAAAAACTTAAGTTTTAAACCACATAGATCTCAATATTGGTGTTTGTACCATGCAATATTGAAATAAAATGTGTTTAATAATATATTTGATAAATATTTGTTGCTAATTATTGAGGAATAAAAAGTAGCCGAAACTCATGGAGTTCTTATTCCTAGTAGCTTGTGGTAGCTTGTAGAGGATTGCTTCAAATCCAAGTCTATTGAATTCCTAAACCTGTGTCCTTACCTATCACATATACTGCCAGCAAATAATAAGTATGTAGTTACCATATGTATATATGTATATATACATATACAGGGCTTGAGCACTGTCCTTGGACTTTCTCAAGGCTAGCACTCTACCACTTGATCCTCAGCACCACTTCCGGCTTTTTGCTATGTATGTGGGGTACTGTGGAATCAGTCCCGGGTCTTCGTGCATGCTAGGGAAGCACTCTACCACTAGGCCAAACTCCTGCCCCCATGTATTTATATTTTATGCAAGATATTAGGCTAAGTATTTTATAGAAACATGCTGATACATAAAGAGTAAAGAATTCCATTTTTACGCAAAATCATTTTACATATACATCCAGGACTATTATTTATCAGAGGGCACACAGGATTTAAAGTTAGGGTTTTTTTGTTGTTGTTGTTATTTTTGGATTCAGAGTTTGGCTCCTCCACTACAGCTGTGTGACTTGGGATGAATTACTCAATTTCCTTGCCCCTGAGGTTATTTATCTGTAAAATGAGACTAATTATACCCTTTACTATACAAATTATCTTGAGTATTAGATAAGGTACTTAAAAGAAAATGCTTCCTCCTTTGCATTGTTTACTGTGTGCATTCAACAAATATTAGTGAATAATACCACAGAGAACTTTGGAAATTTTCCCACTTGTGGCATTTGTACCTTTTGGAATATATACCACTTAATATTATCTGAAATGAGAGTTTGTTTTATATATGCAATTTGTTTTGCCTTTGACATTGTAGCCTCATGTAAAAGTTCCTTGTTATTAAATTAAGCACAAAAGTCCATAGTTCTTGTGATGGGATTAAGAAAATTACCCTTACAGACGTAGTCAATCATCTTCAGAATTCTCCAAATCAATTTATACCTCTTAGAAGAGATTATTAATTTGATGCCCTTTAAGAGATGATTTTTAAATATCACTCCAAAGATACCATTAAAAACAATTCAAGAGCCTTGCCTTGGGCCATAAAAATCAAGATTTATAAAATATGTATTCATTTAAAAGTTTTAAGTAAGTTATATAATTAAATACACATTCATTACAACTATACATAAATATAAGAATGATTTCTGACCTCTTATTAAATACAAGTGCCTATTACTGATAGAAAGGAAAAGAATAAAATTAGGTAGAGGAGAGAGCGCAAAATGGGACAGGACTTTGAGATTAGAGCTAGTGTTTCTATCAATCATAAAGTTTAAGTGTATATAAATTATTTTTATACTACCTGTATCTCATTGACTCATTATAATCTTATGTTTTGTATTCATTTTGGCCAGGTGCTTGGGTAATTAACTAAATTTGAACCATGGCACTTGCATTCAGTAAAGACCTGAGTTGGCAAAGGTGTTTCTCTAATAAGACCTCTCCAGGATAAGGTTGAGACAAATTTCCTAATCTATACAATATGATAATAGCATAGTTCAAGATTCATTTTAAGAACACATTACACTGTTGCATGTCCTGGAAGTTTTTATTATCTAAAGATTGAGTGGTCTTTGCAGGTACAATGTAAATTTTAATGGGAAATAATTGTTTTGATGTGTTTGAATTTTGTTATTGTTAATGTCAAATTTGTCCTTTATTTTATGTTTTTTTTTGCCGTCCTGGGCTTGAGCTCAGGACCTGAGCACTGTCCTTGGACTTTCTCAAGGCTCGAGCTCAACCATTTGATCCTCAGCACCACTTCTGGCTTGGCTTTTGTTTCCCTATGTATGTGGTACCAAGGAATCAAACATGAGTCTTCATGCATGCTAGGCAAGCACTCTACCACTAGGCCAAACTCCTGGCCCAAGGTCAAATTTCTTAATAAGAATTACATCATTTTTAGGCTCTATCTACACAAACAACATTTGAGTAGCTTTAGGCTTACTCTGATTATGAACTTTTGTTGAATAAATATGATGACAAAGAATGATCGTAGTAGAATTAACAGAGCATCATAGAGGAATAAAAATGGCATTGTTTAAACTAAATATGAAAGTAAACCATTCCTTAGTTGTATTCTATTGTCATTATCTTAGAAAGTGAGCATTAAAAGCAGTTTCCCTTTTCAATAAATAAGAATTATAGATAATTTAGTTAATTGGTCTAAATTTTCTCTGACCTTCTAATTAAACATCTTCGCATTTCTCCACAGAAATAACAAAAGAAACTAAACTAAGTTTATTTCTCTGAGAATCCAGTAGATTCTGCATTTTGGGTGATATCCATTTTCGATGAGGAAATTGATTTCTCTTTTTTTATTTTCTTGAATAACTTTTCATCCTTTCTCATTTTCTGTTTATTTCTGTGAAACTTTAAAAAACACTATCTCCAAGTTGACTATATACAAGCTGTGTGTTGTATCCTAAAGAGAATAATAATACCAGAATATATTTGGCTGAAGATAATTTGCAAACTTTGTACTTCAATTATCTTCATAAAATAAACAGGTTACTGTTGGGGTTTTTAGTCTTTGGTCCCTCTTGACCTGCACGAGGGACAGAGAGAGCATGCCTCGAACAACAGGACAAGCCGAGAAAGGAGAGGGCCAACTGACCGCCCACACCCAGCCCTCCCTCACTAGAAAACAATCAGATGCATCAGGGAGACCCGTCAAGGCAGGAGCTCATTTATTGAGGAAGTACATTCAGCTGATATAGGGTGCAGGAGCCTATAAGCACAAAGGTGGGCAGGGTGGGGGAGGTCCACATGTTTACTGTCACTATAGGTCTCAGCAAAGAGTGATAAAGCAATAACACATTTGTACCCAGTGGTAATCAAGTCTCAGCAGAAAGTGATTCACAATACCAACAAATATAGCTCAAAGTTCATAGACATGGTGTCATTCAACAGCTTATTTCTTTGTGTGGTTATCTTACTCAGTGATGCAGATTCATGGGCCAGCCTGACCATGCACTCGGCTCCCAACAGGTTTCCTGTGACTCACTATTTTACTTTCACACAAATTTATTTCTTTATCTCTCTTCATTGAAGGATGTAAAAATAGTCAATGTATTTTATACTATCTGATTACAAAAATAAACTTCCCTTAGAAAGGGTCACAAGGTTACAAACCCACATTTTTCTAATTCTCATAATAACCCTTTGCATGGGAAAAGATACAAGTAGTTTTGTTTAAAGACAGACAGCTACACTAAACCATTTATTTCAAAGTCATGAATAGAAACATGTATCTTACTACATTTCAGATCAATTCTCTGTACAATTTTCTGACAGTAATCATATCAAACAAAACTGAATTATAGTATATACATGAATGCCAATGAAGCCTGTTGTGATTTCAGTGATGTAACCATAGAATCCAATTTTAAAAGTTTATTAAGATTATCATTTTATTAAAGTGTAAATTCTATTTACCTACTTCCTTGCTTGAATTTAGAGTTTCTGCATATGAAATGATTTTTAATATTTATAAAGAAGACCCCAAAATTGGGTTCTTCCTAACGTCTATGGCAAGCACTTCAGATAATTAGTGGTTCTAAAATTTTGAAACTCAAGTTGCTATACCTTAAACCTCAATTCTTACCTTTTAGTTTTATTTTTAAAGTTTACTTTGAAATCATAATGTAAACAAATTTTATTGCTTTGATTTTTTTTTACAAAAAATTTAGTGTAAATGTGATGTACAAAAGGGTTATAGTCATGTACGTTAGATAATAAGTATATGAATGGTGAGACAAAAGGTGAACTAATTCAGTAGATATTATGATGACAATGAACTATACCAGTTTGTGGGGCACCGAGTCAGGAGGGAAAAATGGGAGAAAATTAGGGACGAGGTGGCACTGTTCAAAAAGTAATCTACTTTTGAGCTTAATATCCCAACTAACTGGATCCTTAAGGTCTATGAGTAAAGTTGCCATACAATATAAACTCTTTCTTACCCTTTATGTAGGGGAATGATAGCTACTGTTAGTTGTTTTCCCTTTAATTCCTTCTTTCAATGGGTCATCTTTGAAACACCATGAGATGGAAACACAGGCAGGTAGGTGTCATTAGAAAGTAAGGTTAAAAAGCAGACTGTGGTGGCTTATGCTGTAATCCTAGCTCCTCAGGAGACTGAGATCTAATTAACGAGATTCAAAGCCAGCTCAGGTACTAAAATGTCCATGAGACTCTTACCTCCAATTAACCACTAAAATTTGGAATTGGCACTGTTGCTCAAGGGGTATGGGGGTAGCCTTGAGCTGAAGAGCTCAGGGATAGCACCCCAGCCCAGAGTTCAAACTCCACGACCAACCCCCAAAAATAAATAAAAAAGTGAGCAAGGTTGGAAAGAGACTATGGGGTGAGAGCTTAAATTTAATTTGATTTCCTTGTATATAGCAGTAAAACATTAAGTATGAGATGAGACAATTAACACCATCAATATTAGAAAAAGTGTTTTTATACATTTATCCACTTTTCTTTATGAGATTTATTTTTTATTTTTTATTTTAATGTATAGAGGGGTTATAGTTATATTCATCAGATAGAAGGTGCATTACTTCTCACACATTACTTCTCACACATTAATATCCCTTCTCATGTTTTTTCCCCTTTTCCCTCCCCCTATTCCCTCCCCTCATTTCTCCCTCCTATTTCAAATAAACAAACACACACACATATATGTATGTATGTATGTATGTATATATATATATATATATATATATATTATACCAGGTACCAAAGTCAGATACTGCCGGGGCCAACCGGCAGCAAACCAGGGTTCGCAGATTGGGGTTCCTGAAATAGGGGACAAGGACTAGGAAGAAAAAGAAGAGAGACAGACACACCGGGTCCGGATGTCCGCAGTCCAGGCAAAGACTGCCGAGACTGCCGCGTTTATTTTCCACTCCCCCTTCTTCCCTCCTCCTGACCCAGGGAACCTCCAGGTGTTACATTCATATGGTAATTCTCAGGTCATTTACATAGAATAGGGCCAGAAAGCAATAAGACAATAAAGCCATCGTCTGATGCAAGTCAAGGTACAGTTTGATTCCACTCTGGCTCCCAACAAGATACTATAACAATATGAGATTAACCAAAGGGCAACATGAGCGAAGAGAAAAAACATAGTACATTAAAAACAACAGTCACTCATAATTAAGCCTGGTTTCCCTGTCTTGGAGGTCCATTAATTTGGCCTCATCCTTTATGGCCTTATGTATCTGGGGTTTGAGCTATTTTGATCCTCGGCTGGAAGATTCCTAGGTTTGTATTAATTATTACAAATGAGGGAAAACATTGAGCCTATGTCCCTTTGGGTCTGGCTTACTTCACTTAATATGATTTTTTTTCTAAGTCTTTCCCTTTCCTTACAAATGGGGCAATGTCGTTAGTTCTTTCTGATGGCAGCATAGAATTCAATTGTGTAAAAATACCACATCTTCATGATCCACTCATCAACTGAAGGACATCTTTATGAGATTTCTTAATCTTAAAAATGATGTATTTATAATTAACATATAAAAGTAGATGTTTAATCATCCTCAATTAACATATTTCAAATATTTTATTTCCTTTCTTCAAATGCATACTTTGAAACAGCCCTGATTTACAGTGTTGAGCATATGGTATAGAAATGTATTGACTGCCTTTAAAGAGAGTTTGTTTTAAAGACTGGCTTTCATTCATCTTTTTTTTTTTTTAATTGAACCTCTCTTGGTGAAAGGCTCTCAGTATTATCTGCTCTTGGGAGTATAAATTAAGAAGGTTATAATCACCTTTAGACCAGATCCTTTTAAAGGAAATCATGGCTAGGAAACAATGGCTCATACCTATCATCCTAGCTTCTCAGGAGGCTGAGTTATGAGGGTGTCAGTTGGAAGCCAGTCTAGACAGGAAAGTCTATGAGACTCTTTTTCTCCAATTACTCACATGATAAGCTGGAAGTGACACTGTGGCTGATGTGGTAGAGTGCTAGCCTTCAACAAAACCTGCTTGCTCAGAGACAGAACTCAAGGACACAGTTTGAGCCCTAGACCGGCAAAATCAGAGGAAATTACAAAAGGCTGAGGGTTCTCATTGCCACAACAAGAAAAAGTGCTCTGGTTGTTTTAATCATACCCATCTACGTACAGCACTGAAGAAATGGGTGGATGAACAATTGTGAATTATTTTCATCCTCTAATTATGTACTTGCTTCTCCTGTGTTGAAGAAAATTGAGCTATATTTCTCTTTCCAAGCACCTTATTTATTTTTATTCAAAAATCTGGAAGGAGAAATTTCTTTGTGCATATGTTTTGAAATTTCACAAACTATGATATTTAATTATTAATTTCCAAAGTGTGCATAGATTGACTCTGTAAAGGAAGCAGTAGCATGTGACTATATTCTTTGATTCTTTAATGAATTCACTAAAAGTAATAGCAGAGTTCTTCAAAGCAGTTAAATCCATTTTATTCAATTTATAACTTTGAATAATTTTAGTAATTCATATATGCTTTCAGATTTCCCTAACTTTATATTTTATATTGTATGCAAACTAGTAGCATCATATTGAACAATTACAAATTGCCTATAGTTTATTCAAGGAAAGAATATCTTCTTTATTATATCACGAATATCAATTATTTGATTTGCTTGACATATTTTTCCTGTAATTATGGAAGCTGAATAAACTGAAAGTGAGGTCCTTCACCTCTCCATACTAATTTAATTTATACATGAATCTGGGTTTATTTTCTCAAATCATCCAAATACAAAGAAGAAAAAAGAATTCTCATTGTTTTTCAAGGGAAAGGGATTTATTGTGAGAGGGATTGAACATACCCCCACCTTCACAAGATGGATTAGGGTGGAGCAAGAGAGATTATACCTGGAGGAGAGAGATTATATAAGGGGAGGGAGTGTGGTAATGGCAGAAGTAGAGACTACCTCAGAGGATGAGGAAATTATCTCAGAATCTGGGTGACCTCCCACTCTTCCCAGGCATGCCAGTTTCCTGGGTTACAGGTGCTAGGCAGGGGCTTGTAAGGTGCATGGTGAGCGAGACACTAAGAAAGGGGCCAATTCTCCCAGGTGGACCTAACATTCCAGACTTTTGATAGCTATAAAGGGGTTCTGACTCCTTCTGGCCACCTCCTGCTGATAGGGTCATTGATATTAGAGGGGAGAAGAAGATGTTGCCCAGTCCAGGAGAAGGCAGTGTTAACAGTTCCTTGGCAGTGTCTTTGGACAAAATCTGAAACAAGTCTTATGTGTCGGGGGCTTGGCAGGTACAAAAGAAGAGCAGGTGTACTTTGGGGTCATCATTGGTATAGAAGGGGCAGGCACATAAATCGTTTTTGCTCTTGATAAATCACTGTGGCTGTCCATTGAGCTTAACTGAAGTGGGAATTGTCAGCAGGCTATGATGAGGGTCTGTTGACTTAGGATGTAAATCTAAATCAGACAAATTAAAGGTCTTGAAAAAGATGATCCTCAGGAAAAATTGGAGAAGGAAAGGGCTTTGATGAGGCTAAGGGAGACTTGAAATTTAGAGAATAAGTCCCTCTCTAGAAGGGGCAGCAGGATAAGATTTCAAAGGAATGTGAAAAGGGAAAGTTTCCTATTATACATGGGTAATTGCAGAGCAAGTTAAGACCATCTACACTCACCACCTTGATCTGGGAGGGAAAAGACGGGCTGGAATGTTCTGGTAACCCTAAATAACTCACTCCTATACCCAAAAGAAAGGCTACAACTCGTTTGCCTGAAACCTGAAGAGATACCTTAGGTTCCTCCATTGTGATGTTTGAGGGCTCCAGCATGTCTGTCTTCTGTTAAAAAGTCAAGTATCATGGATACAGTGGGCTCCTCCCTTTGTGTAGGGGCATGGAAGGACTGGACCACCTCTGGCTATACAAGAAATGCAAATGAGGGCCGGGGGTTTGGCCTAGTGATAGAGTGCTTGCCTAGTATGCACAAAGACCCAGGTTCGATTCCACAGTACCACATACATAGGAAAAGCTAGAATTGGTGCTGTGGTTCAAGTGATAGAGATCTAGCCTTGAAAAAAAAACCCAAGGATGGTATTCAGGCCCTGGACTGAAGCCCATGACTGGCAAAAAAAGAGAAAGAAATACAAATGAAAACAACTTTGAGATTCCACTTCACTCCAGTTAGAATGGCCATTATGATTTCCCTCATTTGTCATAATCAGTAGAAACTTTGGGCTCTCATAGCAGAGATTTGCAATAGAGCAAAACCTTGATACATAAGGCTATATAGTAGGACGCTAATTGAAAGGACATCTAGGATATAGACACAAAAGCCATATAATGAATGATTGTTGTCCTTAAGGTACTATGTTATCTCTCATCTCTTTTGCTGTCCCTTGGTTATATCATATTGTTACAGTATTTCACTTTGTTATCCGATATAGTGTATATATGTTTATTTGGTTATTTGAAATAGGATAGGAAAGGAGGGGAAAACAAGATGGGGGGTGGGGGAGGGAAGTGGGGAACAAGACATGAGAAAGGGTATCAATGTTTGTGAAGTGTTCCACCTTCTATCTGGTGAATATAATGTAATCCTTCTAATAATTACAATAAAATATATGAAAAAAGAATAACAAGATGCAAAAAAAAGAAATCTAATAACAACAGATGCTGGAGGGGATGTGGCCAAAAGGGCATGTCACTACACTGTTGGTTGGAGTCTAAACTTGTTCAATCACTCAGAAAAGCAGTTTGATGGTGAAAAGATGAATGTTCATGACTTAACAAGAGAGTAAAAAAATGACATTCTGAGCTTGCTAAGATCTATGGGAAGATAAAAGCTTTGTGATATTGTAAAGAACAAAAGAGTTTATGCTAGCACTGCTTATCCCTAAAACTGCAAATTTACAGCCACAGTGTGTGACATTAGTTAAAATGGAAAAACAATTAACTTTTAGAGTTTGCACTTTCAGACTTTTACCAGGTGTACTGGAACATATTCCCTATGGCAAAGGGGGAAATAATCTACACTAACTTCGTCAAAGTAAAGTTTTTTATCATGTCACAGTATAAATCAATTATGAAAGACTTCCACAGATTGACCTAAGTGCCCTTTGAGATAAGTGACCAAACATAAGCTACCATTTTACTATGCTTATTGAAGTTTGATATTTAAAGTTATGTGATACATGTCGCGAACTAGAACAAAGCAGTTACTAGGGTAGTTTGTGGTTGTTGGAAATAACGAATAGAGACAAAAAGCTGTCTATAATGAGATTTTTCAGAAGAGTTTTCTAAATCAAAAATAAGACTGATAATTTATAGCATCAATGAGTTATGTAACCACTTCAAGGTGTGAATTTCAACCAAGTCCTATGATGATGTTACCAAAGCAGTAATGTAGAATTTGTGCTTTTTAAAGTTGATTGTATCGATTAGAAATACGGAGTTGGTTAGTTGATGAGAGCATTGAAGTATTTGAGATCAATTCCTGACTTCTCTGTGAGGTTCATTTTGATAACTTTAATCTGATTCATCATTTTCATCATTTTAATCAACAACTCTTTGCAAAAAATGTGTTACAGTTAAGAATATCATCTTCTAGAGCTTTACCTCTTGTCTTGAATTTCTCTTTTCAAATGTTTATTTCCATTTGAATATGTACTCTTTTAGATTTTCAGTTCTAAAGTGAGTTTATTCTTTTTTAAAAGGCATAATATTCTATTTACCAAAACAGATAACAATATATTAAATGCTTTACAAATATTGTTTGCACCTTTACTATTTAACAACTTGTTATAGGGTCACATTAATATCCATTTTAACTGCTAATATAACATGTTTTATACCTGTTATTGAGGAGCAGTGAATAAAAGATTCCTGTAAATTAAATATACTATAGCCAACAGAAACAACTCTACTTTTAGTAAATGCTAATTGTTTTTAGAAATTAAGAAAATTTTTTCCAATTAACATTTTAATGATTGCCCTCCACTGAATGTGACAAATTTCCATTACAGTGACTTATGCAGACAGTAATTTATTATTGTATCAAAGTAAAGTATCCTGAATGATCTATCCCAGGGTTGTTCTAAAAGCTACAAAACTGTATTCCCTATCTCCTTCCTCTATCCTCACTCATCCTCAACCTGTAGAGTTTTTCCAGTGTTCTCAAGATAGCAAATTTGTCTCTGCCTATTTTGATTAGGTTTTTCATAGGGAGAAGGGGAGATAGGGAGTATGAAAGTATTTTCCAGCTATTTCTATTCCAGTTTATGAGAAATGCAAAAACTCTGGCAGCCACACATAGAAGTCTGATTATATAACCTGACCCTTCAAGTAGACCACTGAGGATTTTAGTTGAATGTGTTTCTATATTCATAATTTTGAATATAAAACTTGATAACCTAGTCCTAAAATCTGGATGCTCTGAAAAAAATCTGTCTTTTCATTTTAGTTAATATGGAGAGTTAATATGGAAGGGCAATTTCCTCTCCTTTCTAAGATACTTACAAGTAATGCATTTTTTAGTTTTGTGGACTTAAGTCATTCAATGTAATTATGACATCATTATTTTTCTATCTTAGATTTTTCATCACATAGATGACACAGAAGTATGTTTATTGGAAGCTCTGAGGATGGCAAATTGAAGCCAGACTGGGAAGGAAAATCAGTGAGACTCTTTTTCAATAAACTAGTGAAAAAACAGAAATGTATCTGTGGCTCAAATGGTAGAGTGATAGCATTGAGCATAAAACTCAAAGGACAGTGCTCAGGCCCTGAGTTCAAACCCTAGACCCAGCAGAAAAAAAAGGACTTTATAAAAACCCACATATGTTATGTATATAATTGATGAATCTATGTGATTCAGTGCAGTTGCCACTAGCTACATGCAACTGTTAAATTTAGAATTTTTTAAATCAGTCACACTTTAAAATCATTCAAATTCTCAATAGCCACAATTGGCTGCCATACTTGGAAATCAAGTCTATCATGCTGAAAGATGCCAACTGGCAGTGATCCACAGATTTTCTTAAAATCTCCATGAATTTTTTTTCAGATATTAAGAAAATCAAATTGAGTAAAAATTTTATTATTCATTTCCATTCTTGCTTTTGAACATATTCATTTTGGAAAAAGCAGAAAGCAGTTACCATTATCATGGCTTGAATCATCAGACAAATTTTGAATAGGTTCATTTCCATTGATACATAGGGTTTTAAACAATTGTTTTTTACATTCTAAGTTACTAAGGGCCAATAAATTTGCTAAGTTATGGAAAATGATACACTGCGATGAAAAGATAAACAGGAAAAGAAGTACTATTAGTATACTGTTTTAAATATTTAAAAAAGGGGCAGCAAGCCTAGTGCTTGAACTCAGGGCCTGGGCACTGTCCCTGAGCTCTTTTTTTCTCAAAGCTAGCACCCTACCACTTGAACTACAGCTCCACTTCTAGCTTTTTGATGATTAGGAATAAGTATCTCACAAACTTTCCTGTCAGTGTTGGATCTCAAACTCCAGAGTTGGTAGTATCACAGAAGTAAGCTACCAGCACCAGATAAAACATTTGCTAGGAAGAGTTTCTCCTTCTTGCCTATGTTACCTTCTTAGTACATCCCTTCACTCTTGAGATGGGCTTCCTAAACTGCTGAAACCTTAACCCAGGGTTCCTTTTTGCAGCACTAAACCAGAGCTAAAGCTTCTAGACTTTTCCGCTTTCACCATTTGTCCCAGAAGTAATGTTCCCTGTAGCCTTTCTTCAGTTTAGATTATGCTGCAAAAAGATGGAAAATAGTGAATGTCAATTTTCAGCTTAGCTTCAGTTATGCTTAACTGAATAAATCTTATGTATCTCTTATGCAGTATAGGACTTATACATTACAATACAGTATTCAGTTCCATGCTTAAAAGTTGCTTATGGGTAGATGATCTGTTACTATTCCTGTCACACAGGGCAATAATAATTGCTCTAGAAGAAAATTTTGGAGGTGATGTATTGGTTTATGACAGACTTTACATAAGATTCTACAGAGCATTCATCAAGTTGTGTGTATTTATATATGGCTTTCTGTTTATCATGTTTCAATAAGGTGTTTTTTAAATATTGGCAAGGAAAGCTTTCATAGTTCCTAGGTGATCAGATTTCAGCACATCCCAAATTATGCTGTAGAGCACTAGAGGCATTAGGTTGTAGTTAGTCATCTTTCTGAAAAAGACAGAATGGTGAGAAATTTACATAGCCTTTGTGCATTTTAGTGATCTACTGGATTTATCTCCATAACAAGGCCATTGCAAAGGGTAAGAGGAATCATAGCATTGTTTAGCTTAACATTTTCCAGTTACTGCTCTATGGAAATCTTTTGTGGAAAACATCTTGAGAAACAGTTCAGAAAATGCTAACTAATCTTAATCAGATATGCATGTCTCTGAGTCATTCCATTGCTCTGCATATGTTTTTTAACAAATTAGTATTTCAGCAATCTTTCCTCTTAGCACTCTGTCAGTAATTTGTGAATTTGTTATCCAGATAACATTTATGCCCCTCCAAATAACTAGGCCTTCTTCCTCCACTAAATTATCTGAGAATGAGTTTAACACAGCATTCTAGAAAATCTGACTTCTTCATAAAAGTGAATTACTAATTTAAATGTAGTAATTTGTATTTAAGGTATCAATTATCAATATATATAAGCTAGTTTTAAAGAGAAGCACAAAATATAGGGCAAAATTCAAGTACATTAAAGTGCTTCAATATATTTCAGTAATTTTGAGAGTGCTAAAAGTCAAAAGTCATGCAACTTCTTGCATTCTGATTCAAATGGAAAAATTTGTTTCTTCTTTTCAGTGTTCAGTAAGAGACATTTAAGGGGGATATAGAAGAGGAACCAGAAATTCTATTTATAGTTATTTTTATCTTATCCTTTTCAAGCTTCACATATTTTGCTGGTTTCAAAAATACATTATAGATTAATACAGTCTCACATTCATAAATTTTTAAATTAATGTGGGCTACTATGTTGAGGAAAAAAGTAAGCAGTAGGTTTGTATAGTGGAGAAAGTCTGGATAGTGCTGCTAGTCAAATGTGCCAGATGTACCCTAGACCTGTAATTAGGTACTCTTCCTATTTCTGATTCTAGTACTAATTGCTCTTCAAAATAATCTATCATGTGGCACAATTATCAGGTTCAATAGTCTTTCCTATTTTATCTTCTTTTTTATTTTTTTCAATGTATTTATACACAATGGAATTCTATGCTGCTTGTCAGAAAAAACGACATTGCCCCATTTGTAAGGAAATGGAAACACGGAAAAAAATCATATTAAGTGAAGGAAGACAGACTCAAAGGAACATAGGCTCAATGCTTTCCCTCATTTGTCATAATCAGAAACCTTGGGCTCTCCTACCAGAGATTTACAATAGAACAAAACCTAGATACATAAGGCCATATAGTATAACGCTAAATGAAAGGAACTCCAGGATATAGGAACAAAAACCATATAATGAGTGATTGTTGTTCTTAATGTACTATGTTAGCTCTCATTTCTTTTGCTGTCCCTAGGTTATTTTTATATTGTTACAGTATTTCACCTTGTTATCTGATATATTGTATATATGTATATTTGGCTATTTGAAATAGGATAGGGAAGGGGGAAAACAAGATGAAGGGCAGGGGTGGGGGGAGGGAAATGGGGACCAAAACATAAGGAAGGGTATCAAAGTTTGTGAAGTATTCTACCTTCTGTCTGGTGAATATAATGTAACACTTGTATTAATTACAATACAAAACATATGGAAAAAAGGTCTTTTCAGGTAGCACAAGTTGACCTGTAATTCATGGTCTTCCTGACTCAGCCTTTCAAATGCTAGAATTGAAAGCTTGAAATTCACTACCTTGGTCATTTATTTTCTTACAGGATAGTAAATAATTTGTCTCATATAAAGGAAAAAGATTGCAATTACAGATGATCTACCAGTCTTAATCTCTTTAAATATATATATATATATGTATATATGTATGTATGTATATAGTAACCAAGGAAAAATACTCTACCATATTTCTCTTGTTTCTAAAACATACAAAGCCTTGGTTTCAAAACAAAGGAAATGTCTTAAATTTCTTGACCTCCTACTAGACTGTTTCATACCCACTTTCAAACTTTTAAATTAACTTTTTCCCCGCATATTTACAACATATAAACCTAGTCTCAGATATACACATTTATCTCTATTGAGTTTAAACTTTTTTTTGCCGGTCCTGTATCTTGAATTCAGAGTCTGAGCACTGTCCTTGAGCTTTCTGAAGGCTAGAACTCTACAACTTGAGCCACAGCACCATTTCTGGCTTGTTCTGGTTATGTGGTACCTAGGACTCAAACCCAGGGCTTTGTGTATGCTTGGCAAGCACTTTACCACTAGGCCATGCTCCCAGACCAAAAACTTATTTCTTTAAAAGGAAATATGTATACTGGATGCCAATGGTTCATGCCCCTATGCCCATAATCCTAGCAGCTCCGAAGATTTAGATCTGAGGATCATGGTTCATGGCCAGTCTGGCAGGAAAATCCTTCAGATTCTTTAATGAAACTACCTAACAGCTGGACTCAGAACTGTATCTCAAGGGGAGAACATTTTCACAGAGAAAAATCCTCAGACTTGATTTCAAACCCAATGACAGGCACAAAAAAGAGGAAATATATGACGCTTTCCTACCATTTTCAAAATTAAATTATAACATAAAAAATCCATACTTAACATGTAAACATAGGATTTCTTTAAAATACAAGACTTATCTTCAATTGCAATTAATACAGTGGTTCCTACTTTGATTCCTAGCTATTCAAGCAGCTGAGATCCAGAGGGTGGGTTCTGGGAGAATCTCCCAGAATCTTCATTTTGGGAGGAGTACCAATTCAACCATAGTCAGTATTCCAAGTTGGAAGGAGCTTATGGTTCACAGTATATGAACCAATATTATTCCTTCATATCTTTTTTGAGGGGGGCTGTCTAATGTGGGTCTTGAACTCTGGGCCTGGGTACTTTCCCAGAGCTATTCAGCTCAAGGCTAGCACTCTACGATGTGAGCCACACAGCACCACTTCCAGTTTTCTAGTGATTAATTGGCAACAAGAGTTTCATTAACATTTGTGCATGGGCTGGTTTGAACCACGATCCTCAGATCTCAGATTCCTGAGTAGCTAGGATTACGGGCTGGAGCCAGCAGGGCCTGGCTTTTCAAGAGGCCGAAGTCTGAGGATCGTGGTTCAAAGCCAGCCCAAGCTCTAAAGTCCAAGAGACTCTTATCTCCAGTTAACGACTAGAAAACAGGAAGTGGGGCTGTGGGTCAAGGGGCAAGGAAGTAGCCTTCACCTGAACAGCTCAGCAACAACACCCAGTCCCTGAGTTCAAGCCCCATGACTGAAAAAACCAAAAATTAAGCATACTTTCAGATTGTAGTAAATAATAAACATCAGCTCCATGCTAGAATTTGTTGTATATTTTTAAGAATTGCTTGTGATGGATGTACTAACCTGTACACTACTTTTTATTCACATTTTCATTTTGCTCTAATTGTAGCATTTTACATACATTAAATAAACAAAGTCATTCTTTAAAAACAAATCATAATTTTAAATAATTAAATAGGCTTGTATGAAGCTTCTCTTACTAATCATAGCAATTACCCTTGGGAGAAATGATAGGCACTTGAAAAATGAATTAATTATGATGGCTATTTTTGAAAAATAACTAAATCACACTTTCAAATCTGAGATTGAATGAAAAGGGACATTGTTGTATGGCATTTCAAAGCCCCATACTATGTGAGACTAAATTAAAGAGAGAAAAGAGAGAAATGTGTTTATCTAATTGTTTCCAAGGTGTTTGGAAAATAAATTTTAAAGTTCTTTTAACATTTTAGAGATTATTATATGAATTGTAAAGAAAATTCTTAGAGTATGGTAAAGAGAATACCTCTGTTCCAAAAGGTTTTTAGATAATGATCTATTCTATGACTAAGGTAAATAAGATGATTTTAAGAAACTCTAATGGCAGGAGGGAAGATGGCGCTGAGACAATAGAGATGCTGCCTAGCTCTCTCTCACAAAAAGAGAGAACCAGGGAGTCCCACGAGTCAATTACCTTAATAAATCCACAACAACAAACTCAAGAAGCAACGGAGAATGACTCAAACCGGAAAAGAAATCCAGATAAAGCTCACATCCAACTTTCTCAAAGAATTTGGAATGCGAGGACCCCTCCCCCACCCCTTGCCAGCAGCTCTGAGCCAGGAAAAGCCACAGCTGAGGGCGCTGGGCCAGGAAGCCCCGACCCACAGAAACCAGCATAGGATGGGGCCAGCAAGTCAAAGAAGCAGCGGAATCTAGACGTGGAACCAGAACAGCAAGCAGCGGAACCCAGACGTGGACCACAGGCAGCGGTGGAGATCCGAGGGAAGTGAAAGATTCTCCAATACCATGGAGCACCCACAGACAAACGCAGAGGCGTGAGTAGCACAGCAGGTCCCCAAACCCATCGGGAAAGCAGAGCTGGTGCCAAGCAATAAAACTTAACTCAGACCCCTCCACCCCACCCGAGAAAGACTGGCAGGAGCAGGGGGGCAAGGAATTTAGAATCCTGTCCCTTCCCTCAACAGCCCACTCCCCCAGGCCGTTGACTGGAGACTGACAGGCAGACAGCGCTAAAACCCAGCACCCCACCAAGAGAGGCGGAGGTGTCCCAACCCCCACCCACCCACCAGGTTCCTCTCCCAGGCCTCTGACTGGAGTCTGACAGGTGGGCTATGCTAAGACCCAGCACCCCACCAAGGGAGGCAGAGGTGTCCGAGCTCCCACCCGCCCATCAGGTTCATCTCCCAGGCCTCTGACTGGAGACTGACAGGCGGGCTACACCAAGACCCAGCACCCCACCAGGGGAGGCAGAGGTGTCCCACCTCCCACGCGCCCACCAGGTTCCTCTCCCAGGCCACTGGGTCTGGAGAGTGGGGGGCGCTGAGACCCTGCCTTACAACAGCAGGTGGGGTGTGTGGGAAAATAGGAGCCAGCATCTGCCCCCACTCAAATCTTGAGCCAGGCATCCTCCAGCTGGGAATCCTGAGCAAGACAGCACCAAGGGGCCCCCCACAGTCACAGACTCTCTGACAAAGCAGCAGGGAACTGAAGGGCCAACCAGCAGCCACACTTGCCTTCTGAGAATCGGAAAGGCATGGCTCCACTCTTGGAGCCCATGTCTTCAGCTGGGCTCCGCCCCTGGGAACAGAGCAGACAGCTGCTGGTCCTGCTGAGTGCCCTTGGAAACTCCCAAACCCCAGACTCTTGGCCTGGACCCACCCCTAGAAGCAGCACAGGAAAACCATCCATCTGCCCAGCATGCTGAGACTGAAGCTCACAGATCCATCCCACGGCCCACTGTGAGGCCACTGGTTGGGATGAGAGCTAGTCGTGCAGCAGCACACAACCTCTGGGAACAGGCCAGAACACCTGAAAAAACTGCAAACTCTGACCTAGTCAGCAAAGGAATCAATTTCGCCGAGAACCACAGGTATTCACATATTCCCAGAACCACCGGTCCCAATCCAAGTAAAGACCGCTACCTACAGACCACAGAGCAAACTACAACAACAGTTCTCGATGCCGAAGAGAGCGCAAAGAAGAATTACGACATACATAAATAATCAAAGTCCCACGCAAAGCCCAAAAGGTAACAAGAGCGAAGGGACGAGAGAGATGTCACCATCCCAAGAAATGACACCTGAAGAGACATGAAACATTACCCTATTCCAGGAGATGATTGTGAGCATGACTAAAGAGATTAAAACAGAACTCGAAAAACAATTGCAGAAACATAAGCAGGAAATTTCCAAAGAGCTCCTCGAATTCAAAAGAGAAATGGATGAAAAGATTAATACCCTCAGAGCAGACATGATCAGCTCAGTGTCCACACTTCAAGCAAAAATGGAGGCATTAAGAAGCAGATTGATGGAGATGGAGAATAGAACATCAGAAACGAAAGATAAAACACAAGAGCTGGAACAGAGAATCACCACCTTGGAAAAATCAGTCAGAATCTACCAGAGAGAGCTCCAGGAACTGGCAGATGCAGCAAAGAAGTCTAATCTTTGTATAATAGGGATTGAGGAGGGGGCCGAATTTCAGGACAAAGGTATGCAACCTTTATTCACCAAAATCATAGCAGAGAACTTCCCCAACCTCAAAAGGAATAATACTCACATTATTGAAGGTTTCAGGACCCCGGACAGGCAAGATCCTAGAAGGAACTCATCTAGACATATCATACTAAAGACACTACACCTGAATACCAAGGAATTGATCTTAAATGCTGCAAAAACAAAGAAGGAGCTATATTATAATGGGAAGAAAATTCCCAGAGCTCTCCATACAAACCCTACAGGCAAGAAAAGCTTGGAAAAACATCATTGATGTCCTGAAGACCAACAACTGCCAACCCAGACTGATATATCCAGCAAAACTAGCATTTACATTTGAGGGAGAAACAAGAATACTTCACTCCAAAGAGAAGCTTTATGAATACGTGCACACTAAACCAGCGTTACAAAGAATACTAATTAATTGAGAACAAATTGTAGAACATCAAGAAGCCCCATCAAGAAGCAAACATCTATAATTCACTAAAGACAAAAAGGGAAAAAAGAGAGAGAAAGAAACCTAGAAGTAAAAATAAATAACGACAATGGACACTGACCACTTCTCCATAATCTCCCTAGATGTGAACGCGCTGAACAATCCAATCAAAAGACACAGAACAGAAGACTGAATTAAGAAACACCACCCATCCATATGTTGCCTCCAAGAGACCCACCTCACTGCCAAAGACAGAAACAAATTCCAAGTGAAAGGATGGATACGAATTTTCCACTCCAATGCACCATGCAAAAAAAGCAGGAGTAGCAAATCTCCGACAAAATAAACTTCTCAGTAAAATCAGTACATAGAGGTAGAGACGGCCATTACATATTAGTAAAGGGTACAATCCATGTCCATAATATTACAGTTATAAACATCTACTCCCTCCACACAGGAGCACCCCAGTTCGTCAAACAAACTTTTAGAATTACAGAACAAGATAGACTCAAACACAATCATTGTGGGACACCTCAATACACCACTCTCAACAAATGACACATCAATTCAACAAAAGTTAAGCAAAGACACCATCGACTTAAATGACACCATAGCCCAGCTGGGCTTAACCAATATACACAGTGTCTTCCAATCAACGGCGAAACTTTTTACATTTTTCTCAGAAGCACATGGAACACACTCCAAAATAGATCATATAATAGTTCATACAGAAAACTTAAGTGGATACAAGAGGTCTGATACAATCCCATGCATCCTATCAGACCACAGTGGAGTCAGACTAATTCTGAATAATGCAATCAAAGTCAAACATTCAATCACATGGAAACTGAACAGCACACTTCTGAATAACTCCTGGGTAACAGATCAGATCAAAAATGAAATTAAAAACTTCCTTGAATGTAATGACATTCAAGAAACATCACAAAGGAACTTATGGGACACAGCAAAGGCAGTTCTAAGAGGCAAATTTATCGAACTAGGAGCTCATATTAAAAAGACAGAAGAAGAGCACGTAAATAACCTTAAAAAAACCTGAAATGCCTAGAGGAGCAAGAAAAAGATAATTCTAAAACATCTAGAAGGACAGAAACAAAAAAATAAAATTAGAAATTTCAGAGATTGAAATAAGATCTACTGTACACAAAATCGATAAATCAAAAAGTTGGTTCTTTGAAAGAGTCAATAAAATAGAGAGACCCTTGGCAAGATTAATCAAAAAAAGGGAAGGGGAGACTCAAACAAGATTAGAGACCCCACGGGAACAATCACAGCTGATTCCCAAGAAATCCAGTCCATAATAAATAGGTACAACCAGGACCTATATTCAAAGAAACAAGAAAATCTAGTAGAAATGGATGCTTTCTTAAATAAATATAGGCTACCCACACTGAACTACGATGAGGTAAACAAACTGAACAGACGAATTTCTTACAATGAAATTGTGGAAGCAATCAGGGAAATGCCAACCAAAAAAGCCCAGGTCTAGATGGATTCACTGAGGAATTCTACAAGACGTTTAAAGATGAAATAACACTTATACTCTTGAAACTCTTCTGAGAAGTAGAAACAGAAGGAGCAATGCCAAACTCATTTTATGAAGCTAATATTACTCTCATCCCCAAACCAGGGAAAGACCTAACAAAAAAAGAAAACTACAGACTATCTCTCTAATGAACACAGACGCAAAACTCCTCAATAAAGTATTAGCCAACAGAATCCAGAAACAAATTAAAAAAATCATACACTATGATCAAGTGGGCTTCATCCCACAAATGCAAGGCTGGTTTAACATTCACAAATCAATGTAATACATCATATCAATATAGTTAAGGATAAGAATCATATGATAATTTCTCTGGACGCGGAGAAGGCATTTGACAAAATACAACATCCATTCATGTTGAAAGCACTAGAAAAAATAGGAATAAGAGGTACATTCCTCAAAATAGTGAAAGCCATATATGAAAAACCTACAGCGAGTATTATACTAAATGGTGAAAGACTGGAACCATTCACCTTAAAATCACTCTCTCCACCTCTCTTCAATATTGTGCTGGAACCCTTAGCCAGAGCAATAAGGCAAGAAAAGGACATCAAAGGGATCCACACAGGGAAAGAAGAAATTGAACTATCCCTATTCACAGATGACATGATCCTCTACTTGAGTGACCCAACAAACTCCACTCCAAAACTTCTAGAAATAATAAACAACTTTAACAAAGTGGCAGGATACAAAATTAACCTTCAGAAGTCAATAGCCTTCTTGTACACCAACAATACACAAACAGAAGGCCAAATCAAGAAAATGATCCCATTCGCAATAGCCCCTAAAAGAACAAAATACTTAGGAATATACTTAACCAAAGGTGTAAAGGAATTATTCAATGAAAACTATAAAAGCCTAATGAGAGAAATTAAAGAGGACACTAGGAAATGGAAAGACATCCCATGCTCATGGCTAGGGAGAAACAACATTGTGAAAATGGCTATACCGCCAAAATTGATATACAAATTCAATTCAATCCCCATCAAAATCCAAAAGACATTCTTTACAGAAATTGAAGATATAATCCAAAGATTCATATGGATCAAGAAAAGACCTAGAATAGCCAAAACAATTCTAGGCAAAAAGAGCAATGCTGGTGGTAGTACAATACCAGACTTCAAACTCTACTATAGAGCCATAATAACAAAAACTGCTTGGTACTGGCACAAAAACAGACCAGAAGACCAGTGGAACAGAATAGAAGACCCAGAAATAGAACCACATACCTATAGGCAACTTGTATTTGACAAAGGAGCCAAAGATATACAGAGGAACAAACACAGTCTATTCAATTATTGGTGCTGGCAAAACTGGGCAGCCACATGCAGAAAACTAAAAATTGACCCTAGCCTTTCACCATGCACAAGCTTTAAATCAAAGTGGATCAAAGACCTCAACATTAGACTGGAAATCATGAAACTGCTACATGATAAAGTAGGAGAGACACTGGAACTCATAGGCACAGGCAAAAGATTCCTGAACAGAATCCCAGGGTCACAACAGATTGGAGAGAGACTCAATAAATGGGACTACCTAAAAATCAAAAGTTTATGTACAGATAAAAACATAGTTGCAAAAGTAGAGAGACAGCCAACCAACTGGGAAAAGATATTCACCAACAATACATGTAACAAATGCTTAATATCTAGTATCTACAGGGAACACAAGAAACTAATCCCCCCAAAAACCCAACAAACCATTCACTAAATGGGCAAGGGAACTAAAGAAAGACCTATCAGATGAAGAGATTAAAATTGCAGAAAAACATATGAGAAAATGTTCATCATCTATGGTCGTAAAGGAAATGCAATTAAAAACAACCCTAACATACCACCTTACCCCAACAAGAATGGCCAAGATTTTGAACTCAGACAATGACAGTTGCTGGCGGGGTTGTGGAGAAAAAGGAACCCTACTACACTGCTGGTGGGAATGTAGACTAGTTCAGCCACTCTGGAAAGCACTGTGGAGGTTCCTTAAAGAACTGAAAATAGACCTTCCCTATGATCCCGCCATACCACTTCTGGGCATCTATCCTGAACACCCTGACCCAGGATATTATAAAGACACCGCTCAGCTATGTTCATCTCTGTACTATTCACAATAGCCAGGCAATGGAAACAATCCAGATGCCCTACTGCAGATGAATGGATACAGAAAATGTGGTATGTATACACAGTGGAATTCTACATAGCCAACAGACAAGATAAAAGAATGGCATTCGCAGGGAAGTGGATGAATCTAGAGCAAATCATGTTGAGTGAGACAAGTCAAGACCTGAGGAACAAAAAGCGCATGGTATCCTTAATATGCGGCTGTTAAATCCAAAGAGTACAAGAGCGAGGACTCAATAACTGCATACCCAAAGCTCTGGACATGGTAATGGAAATATAAACATAACTATATAGACATAAAAACCTATGACTCTATAGACATAATGTTTTATTTCATAAATTGATATGTTTCTATGACATACAAACCCTTAGCCTAATTTTGATTAAGTTCTAAATACTAAGTCCCAGAGATTGTAATTAGAGATTCCCCCCTTGAACAATTTTTTGTTAAACTTGTCATTTAAAATATGATGTAAACATAATCCATATAATGAATGATTGTTGTTCTTAAGGTACTATTTTATCTCTCATCACTTTTGCTGTCCCTTTGTTATCTCATATTGTTACACTATCTCACTTTGTTACCTGATATATCAGATATATTTGTATTTGGTATCTGAAATTGGATAGGGAACGGGGGAAAACAAGATGAGGGGTTGGTGTTGAGGGGAGGGAAATGGGGACCAAGTATATGTGTACTCATGAGATTATGATTGTTTTTTATGCTAATTTGCAGACTGATATTTTTGTTTAAGTTTGTACTAAATATATATAATATGGTTTCTTTTTGTTTGTTTTTGATGATGGCATGGGGTTTCCCCTCAGGGCCTTATATTCTTATGTGATTTTTAGTTCAAAGATGATACTCTGCCACTTGTGTTATCTTTCTATATCCAGAGTTTTGGATATCTCACAGACTTTCCTGCGGAACTTGCTTTAAATCATCAATTTCAGATCTCAGCCTCCTGTATAGCTAGTATTACAAGCATGAGGTGCCTGTGTCTGGCCATATGTTGTTTTCTGATATATGATAATAATAGCAAAAGAAATTTTTAAGTGTTCATCAGGAGAAAAATCCCATTATTGAACTCAGGTTTATCTGAGTTTTTCCATTAAAGATATTGAATGGTGGAGACAATGATGAGTAAAAATAGGTTTATAATGATAAGAAAGATTTAAAAACACAAAAAATGTATACCAGCTACTACTATTTAAATATACAGTGCTTAGATTTGGCCAAATTGCTTTCAACAAATTTTAGGTAATAAATGTTAGTCCAAATAATATGTTTCCATGAAATTATTGATGCTTTTATATGATAAGTCCTTGTAGGTAATTTTTTTTGTGGGTCATGGGGCTTGAACTCTGCCTGGGTACTGTCTCTGAGCTCTTCAGCTCAAGGCTACCACCCTCTTCTTGAGCCAAGCCCCACTTCCCATTTTCTAAAGGTTAATTGGAGATATGAGTCACAGGTCCTTTTGTGCCTGGGATGGCTTTGAACCTTGATCCTTAGATCCAGGCTCCTGAATAGCTAGGATTACAAGCGTGAGCCACCATGCCGGCTTCAGGAAATGTTTTATGCACATTGTATTTAATATTTGTGATCCTATCAAAAAGATTGCAAACTGAGTGCTATTATCCTTTTTTTATAAAATGAAAGATTAGTGAGGATATGGTCACTTTTCCAGAGCAATATAATTGATAATTACTAAATTACAATTTCTAATCCAGATGTATTTGGAGCCAACCACATACACACACATACACATACACCCATCACACATTCATATGGGTATTATATGCATAGGATAAATTTATTATTATGTTAAAAATAACATTATTCTGTATTTGGAATTAAGTTTAGGACATGTGGGGGGATTAAAAGTAGTTTCTTTGGATTGAGTAACACTTATCCAAAATACTTTTCAGAACAAAAATATTTCAATTTTTCATATTTTTAAAACATATAAAAATTATTGACTGAAAAACTCTAAAAATTTAAAATGTGAAACTTTTTGACCATGATGTTAGAACTCAGTTTCAGATTTCATATTGCTTCTCTAGGTATCTATTTTCACAGATACCTTGATAAGCAATAATAGGCAATGTGAATCTTGAGCAGAAAGGCAACTAAGAACTTGTCAAAGAGTTAAGATAAAAATGTCAAAGAGAGAGAGAGCTGGGAGTATAGATCAGAGGTTTAGCACATGCTTAGCATACAGAAGTTTCTACTTTCAATCTTCAGCCTGCAAAAAAACATCAGGAAGACTTTTTGCAGTCCTGATAAGTCACCAGAGAATAGCAAGAAACAGATTCACCATAGCTTCATATCTGAATCTGTGGTTTGAAAAGCTCACTTCTAACTTCTTGCATTCTTTTACTCTGGAATGATCTGTGTGAGTGTCCTGTCTTTCTCACCATAAACACAATCACACATAATACAATCATATACAACATAAAGCTAAACGTGTATAAGCACATATCACATAGAACAATTACATAAATGCAAGCTTTTGGATATCCTAACTAAATTACCAGTACACTTTATGATTTGAACTATGAAAATATAATTACAGTTTTACGATTAGATATCTCAAGATGAAAAACAAGACAAAATTGTGAAATTATTCATGTGATAGAAATAGTATATAAAGACAGAGCATAATCTTTAAAGATAATTAGAAAAATATAGTCATATGGGAATCAAAAAAGAAAATTAAAATTATATACCAAGAAAAAGCTTGAATGTATTATTGAGCAGAAAGAGGTGAAGATTATAAGCTATTAACATTTTTTATATTGGCTATAACTCTTACAGTATAGCTTATTTTAAAATTTAAAAATTTGTACTCAGTATAACATGCTTATTCTGCTATGCAAGTAGATTATTATATTACTTCTTGGTAGAGAAAATGCAGAGCAAAATCTAAGTTAGATAGGTATAAATTATTCCCCATATCATTACTATCAGTTGTTGTTGTCATACTCTGTGATGACTCACTCATAGAATATTTTAGAATCTAGGGCAATATTTTCTTAACATTAGAGAAGGCATTAATTAACCAGAATCTTTGGATTCAGTGTGTATAGATGGACTGTCTTATACACTAAATCTTTTACACCATTCCAAAATACACAGACATTATAGCTTGCTAGGTTTTCATTCCTGATCCTGTAAGGATGAGGACATGTCTCTCAAATATTTTAGCTCACAATATACTTAAGTAGTACTAATCTAATAAATCTAAACCTCTTTTAACATTAATTTTTTTTTGCCAGTCCTGGGCTTGAGCTCAGGGCCTGAGCACTGTCCTTGGACTTTCTCAAGGCTAGAGCTCTACCACTTGAGCCTCAGCACCACTTCCGGCTTTTTTCTATGTATGTGGTACCGAGGAATCGAACCCAGGTCTTCATGCATGCTAGGCAAGCACTTTAACCACTAGGCCAAACTCCCGGCCCCTAACATTAATTTTGCTCATTAGCATAGCCTCCAATGTTGACTGTAATAAAAGTAGTTAAGAATGCTTGTAAGATCTATATCAAGAGTCTAACCTTTCTGATTAAATTCTGACTCCAGTTCCCATGTGAATTCCTTATTTTTACAAACAGCTGCTCATACATTGGCATATCACACTATGTCTGTGCTAAAGTATGTTAAAGGAAACTACAGACATCATAACATATTGTGAAAAAATTAATAAATATGTGATATACTTTTCATTTTTGTTTATGTCCTAACTACATAGAAATTTGATTATTTTCAGTGATACAAAAACAAAACAAAACAAACACAAAGCCCCTAAATCAAAAATTATTTGTATATATTACAAAGAAGCAACCATGTGATATCAATTCAGTCATGAATAAAATGCTATTATATGAGAACATCTCCCTGGTTTTGTGTGGGAGTAATGGAGCATGAGATTCACAGATTCTGCAATAACCAAGAGACTGAAAAGATATGTAGCTTTCCATACAACTTTGCTTAATGAAACCCTCAGTTTGTGCTGTTCAAATGGCTTATTGTTTTCTTTTCATGCAAATCACCCTAGATTTTATCTGTTTATTTAGTAGTTTATAATTTGGGTATGATTCTTTTCTTAAAAAATTTGGTATGCTATAAAATGGCAAAAAGAAAATGTGAACAAAAATAAATTAGGCAACTACAGTGTCCTATAAATCAAAAAGTTTGCCTTCTCTTTCTTAGCCTATTTCTACCAGTATCTTTTCCATCTGATTGTGTATCTATATTTTTTCCATTTTACTATTCACAAAGAGAATTTTGTATAGTAAACAGACAAGCTTATCATGGATTTTCTCTGCATTCAAATAAGACTGCAAGGAGACTTGAGTTCGAGCTGGCTTATGCTATGTATATGAGACAGAGGTCTGGAAGGGAAACTCAATTTGCTATTCAAATTCTCTCCCAACTCTGTAATAACCCTATACTATTTGTTAGAACTATTTCCAATTACAATGCTCTTTTAAAAGATAAACATCTATTCAGTAAAAATTTTACTTTGAAGGGTTAATTCAAATGAAACAAGATAACATTTTCACTGCAAAGTGAGTGGTATGGTACAACCATGACATGTCTTTTGTTCTCTATACCAATTTCTATACCTAATAGGTTTGCATTGTGTTATAGAAAAATATTCCATGAGTCAGGTGCTGGTGGCTCACATTTGTAATCCTAACTACTCAGGAGGCTGAGGTCTGAGGATCACAGTTTGAATGTACCCAGGCCAGGAAAGTCTGTGAGACTCTCATGTACAATTAACTACCAAAAAAACTGGAAGTGATGCTGTGGTTCAAAGAGTTAGAGCACTAGTTTGAGTGAAAAAACTCAGAGATAGAGTCCATGTCCTAAATTCAAGCTCCACAGCATGGAGGGGGGAAGAGAGAGAGGGAGAGAAGAAGAGAGAGGGAGAGAGAGGGAGAGGGAGAGAGAGAGGGGGGAGAGGAGGGAAAGGGAGAGAATAGGGAGAGAGTGAGGGAGAGAGGAGGGACAGAGGGACAGGAAAAGGGAGAGGGAGAAGGAGAGGGAAGGGGAAGTGAGAGAAAGAAAAAAGAAACGAGAAGGAATAGCAATGATTGTTAAGAAATGTACCTTCTATCTGGTGAATATAATGTAATCCTTTTATTAATTACAATAACAAAGAATTTCACTGTGATTTTAAGACCAAGAGGGGGTAATAAAAAAGGGAAAAAGAGGATGAGAAATGTACATTAAGGGACTGCTTCTACTTCATTTTTGCTATCATCAGTATCAGAATTTTAAAGATATGTTTCTATAAATTTACAATTATTTTCCTTTGACTATACTTAAGATACAAGCCTTTATGCACAATGCTTACGTATAGGGTTCATGTAGTGTCTTCTTTTAGATATATGATGATGTTAGAAATTGAATAATTTCGGGGCCGGGATTTTGGCCTAGTGGTAGAGTGCTTGCCTAGCATGCACAAAGACTTGGGTTTGATTCCTCGGTAACACATACATAGCAAAAAGCCAGAAGTTGTGCTGCGGCCCTGAGCCCAAGCCCAGGACTGGCAAAAAAAAAAATGAATAATTTCAAATTTCAGATTTTCATTTTTTAGAATGATCAGAAAGCATAAATGTATTTGTGATTAAGTTATGCAAATTAAGATGGATGTTAATATCTTACATCTTCTAAGGTATATTATAATAATTCACTACATTGTATACAATGTATAATAAAAAATAATACCATTTCTTTCTACCCATCAATTTTTAATGTTGTAAAGACTGAATTAATCGTAATTGTAGTAGTGATGTACAGAGGGTTTACAGTTACATGTGTAAGGCACTAAGTTCAATTCTTTTTACCATTTCTTCCATCACCACCCATAGGATGTACATTTCATTTTCCACAGTGTCCAGTGAGAACCACTGTTGTATTAGTTTACCCTTTGTTCCACTTTTCCGTGTCTTCCTTACCCTCCCAAAGACAAAGAAACATCAAGATAAAAAGCAAATAAAACAATAACAACAACAAAAAACAATGGCAACTTAAAATGTCTCCTGTTTCCTTTTCTTAGAGTACATTTAATAAAATATTTTATGTGATCATATACACATAGTTATTGAGCCTCTCTTGAGATCCACTCCTATGCATATCCTCCCTCAGACTCAATGTGTACTTTATCATGTCCCTGTATTCAATAGAATGCAAACCGTGCCACACTACATTGAAGCATTGTTTACCATGGTCAAGATATGAAAGTAATCCAGATGCCCCTCAGTGGACCAACAGATGAAGAAAATGTGGTATAAATACTCAATGGAATTCTACTCATCCATCAGAAACAATGATATAGTAATAATGTTCCTAAGGAAATGGATAGACAGAAAAAATTAAGCAAAGTAAGTCAGATCCAAAACATAGGTTGCATGTTTTCCCTCATTTATGGTAGCTATAATGTTCCAATAGTTTACAAGTAAACACATTGAATGATTTTAAATATATGGTATATAGTGTATATATACCATACATATCAATCTCTATATATAACAAATCATTTTATGTACTAGCAATTTTATATTTTTCTAGGTACTTTGAAATGTATCATAAATTATTTTAAGTCATACTAACCCTATCATGCTGGAAGAAGAACTAAAATATTTCTTTACTCTGTATTTTAGTGCCATTTCCTGGGCCTCTTTCTGTTAACCCTCTCCCATGCTTCTCAAATTCTGGTGCATGTCAGTTTCAGGACTCTCTCTCTCTCTCTCTCTCTCTCTCTCTCTCTCTCTCTCTCTCTCTCTCTCTCTCTCTCTCTCTCTCTCTCTCTCTCTCTCTCTCTCTCTCTGTCTCCATGTTGCTCTCCTTGTTATTGGCATACATGAATACAAAGGAGTTTCATTGTGATATTGCCATACATTAATGTAATATATTTTCATTATCTTTACCCTCTCTACTACTCTTTGATATCAAGCCTATCATTGTGCCAGTCAGGGCTTGAACACTCAGGGCCTAGGTGCTTGAGCTTTCTTGCTCAAGTCTAGTGCTCTATTATTTGAGCCACAGCTTCATTTCTGGCTCTTTGAGTGCTTAACTTAAGAGTCTCATGAACTTTCCTGCCCAGGCTGGCTTCAAAATATGATCCTCAGATCTCAGCCTCCTGAATCACTAGGTTTACAAGCCTAAGACACTGGTGTTCATGTATATCACACTTTTCTCATAGGGCAAATCTTTGTATCATCAATATATTTTCCAAGTGTGAAATGTCAAATTATAGACTTACTTAAAATCTCCCTAATATTTAAATGTCAGCCATTTTTCGATTGTTGATTGTTCTTTGTTTTCAACTGGTATAGAGAAGGGTATATAAAACAGAGGAGAATTGGTGGTCTGTCTTTTGCTCAGTCTTTATGGCAATTCATTTTCTTAAACTTGCCATTAAGAAATGTTTCATAGGTTTTTCAAAATGATTGGGAGGGGATGGAGGAGGGAAATGGGGGCAAAATATGAGAAGGGGTATCAATGTGTGAGAAGTAATGTACCTACTATGTACATTACTTCAGTTTTGAGGAAATATCTGCCTCCATTCTAGAAGTCATTTATGGGAAAATGAGAGAACATTATATATTCGAACAACTGCATCGTAATGATCTCTCAGCTATCGTTGTTTATTAGTCCCCTGCTCCAAGATTGAGTGAGGATGCCCACCTAACACCCCGCCCACAACATTATTGCAGAATCTACTGATTCACTCATATCCTTGGGCTAAATTTGCCACCCACTAGGTTCCTGTTGTTTTGTATATGGAAGTGAAAAGATTTAATTAGATATTGTTAAAAAGACACAGAGGCTAACTCTCAATTTACATACTAGGATCTTCACTCTCCTCTGCACCATCCCCTTTCCTTGAGGAGAAAAATTGCCCTCTCCATGGTAACAATAAAAAAGGAAGCAAAAACAACCTTTTGCAATTTTCAATGGTTAACACAAAGCAAAGAAGTAATAAAAAAAAACAGGTAAATTTAAAAATGAAAAGAGAGATGGAAGACAGATGAGAAGCACAAAGTTGAATGAGAAGGCTCAGCTAAAGGGAAGGTTGTTTTTCTGTATCCCCACAATGCTCTGACCCCTCCTTTCCTGTATCCTGTCATTCCCCCCAAAAATCTTTATTCTAGGCTTCCCTTTTAATGGCTGTTTTTCACGAGAGAGCCACACCTTGAGTTCCTAAGAGTCACACTTCATTCTCTTCCAAATTATGTAATGCTTTTCTAAAAAATACGTTTTTCCTATAAAATTTGTCATAATGCTAAAGGTGGAAACTGGGACTTTGCACATGATAGATTAGTTCTCTTCAATGAGCTACATTCCCAGCCCTTTATTTAACACTTTTGTTAAAATTTAGGAGACATTTCTAGTGAATATTTAGGTGAATATTTAGTGAAAGTTTAGGTGATATTTCTAGTGAATATTATATTTACGTGTTTGCGTCCGTTTGCATCTCAATTACTACTTGTATATCTGATAATCTTTTGTTAAACTTGGATTTCTTTACATTTTTCCTCCTGTGGGACTGTAACTCTCATTTTTACATTTTGCAGTTCATTTCAACAAACAATTTAAATGTAAGTAATTGCAGAAACATAACATCTTGCTTGGTAGGTTGAATAATGTGCCCTGCCCTAAAGATGTCCATATCCATCTTAACCTCTAAGACGTGTGAACATGTTACTTACATGGTATAGAAGAACCTTGCAGATGACATTAAATTATGCTTCCTGAGATTTAGGTCAGGGTAATTATGGATCATCTCAATGTTTCTACTATAATCACAAAGTTCCTTATAAGAAAGAAAAGTAATGTTATAAGTCTGAAACAGAAATTTGAAGATGCTTTGAAGGACCATGATCCAAGAAATGACAACAAACTCTAGAAACCACAAAAGAAAAAGAAGTGAATCCCACTTTTGCTCCTTCAAAAGGAACACATCTAATCCCAGTTTTGAGACACTGTTACTGTTTAAGAAATTGCTCACAGATATAAGGCAAGAAGTTACTAAGACTTGAGGATCTTGACTAGTTCTTTCCATCTTCACCACGTTTACATTCTTGACCTGTGGAAAGTTTTGTAACCCCTGTATACCTTATTTTCTTGTCATATAAGATAGGATAAGAGTACATACCTCACATGGTCACTGAAAATAAATAGATTAAAATACTTGGCACATAGGAAAAGCACAATAGGTAGTTACTTTTATACTTGATATGCTCATTGTACTGGAGTTGTAAGGCAATGAAGAGTCTCTGAACTTTTCTTGAGAAATGGAAATAAAATTTAGGTGATATTTCTAGTGACGTAGGTAGGGACTCAGGGAAGATACTGTTAAAGATTACAAGATGGAGAATAGGGATGTCACTCAGTGTTGGAATACTTGCTAGCATACTCAAGACCACAGATTTGATCTCCAACACCAGGACACACATGTCACATACACACAAGATTACAAAATGGATATTTATTAAGCATATACTGCACAATTAGTTTCATCTCTTAGAATCCTTGTCTTTACTTACAATCTACCATTTTATGGTTCCTTCTATGTAAATATTTAATATTATTCAGTAACATATAGACTGTGGGTTTCTTTTGTGGCTATTAGTGAATAATGACTTCCTTTTGTGAACTAGAAGCATGGAATTAGATTTTCACATCCCATCTACTTCATTTTGTACTTTGCATTGAAGCATTCATCTCATTAACACCTATTCTGGCTACTATCATAGAGAAAATTTCCCTTAAATGTAAGGCAGATCGTTAGAGAGGCACATCAGAGAGGTACTAAATACTAGAACCCATAGTAATGAGTGATTGATTCATTGATTGACTGTGATCATTTTTTGCTCTGCCGAACTTCATGCCTTTAATGGGTACCAAGCAATAGAGAGTAGGCAATTTTACTCACCTCTTATCCATAAAACAGAAAAGCGAATAAAGAGTTGCTACCACAACATTTCTGCAAGGATTACTGCTTATCGTTAAATTACTTAAAAATTATTGCAATTAGCGTTAATAATGACCACCCTTTCCAATAAAACAGCAAATTAAACTTAATACATTCCTGTAATGTAAATAGCTTGATTAGGTATGCAGTATTACAAAAACCATTAAAGAACTGATTATATTTGCTCTTGGAGCAAATCTAGAAGCTCACAGTTTAGAAGCTGCCCAGGTTTTCCTATCAAATAGTACATAAAATTTCCATATTCCTCAAAATCACTTTTCATTTGAGCCATGTGTTGTCTTGGAACGATGCCGATAAGGCAATTCTCCCAATTGGGCTCTATTCATGCTGCAGTGCAAGTGTATAATTTACTAACACAGTGTGCTAATGTAGAACCATTTTTATAGGATCGGGACTAGTAGGGTTTAGGGAATTCCATTTATATAGGATATTCTCCCAATAGAGTATGTCCCGTCTTTTAGAAGCTGTCACACTGTAAGTTCCAACTAGGCTAAAGTCTTTTGTGCTCCTACAGGGAAATATCCTTTATTGTAATTTTTACCTCTGACAATAACAGTCTGTTCTTTGTTTACTGAAGAGAGCTTTTTTTGTCATAAAATGATATCTTTCAACAGAGAAGCAGAATCACTGTTTTATTATAGAGACTTTCCTCTTACAACAGCAAAAATAAATAGCTCATCTCTTAAGCTCTTGATCAATGTCTAACACCTTCTACCCCCAGCAACACTTCACTGAAAGTGTATTAACACTCTATAATAGCAACTCCCCTTAACTACCAAAAATGATCCTCACAAATGATTTAAGCTAAACCAAGTCTTAAGTACATAGTATCCAATCAAAGACAAACTTTTATCTTTTCCAGTCATATCATTTCTGAGAAAAAATAGATTATTGTTGATCTCTGAAGCAACTATTGAGGAAATGTACAAAGGACGTTGTTTATCTTGAGGAGTCATACCCAATTGTTAGTTTTGTCTTATAATATCTAAGTGGCATACATAATATCATAATATACTATTATGATGTAAAGTATATGTTTGTTCATATCTCATTTCTACTTTTGGGATAGTGACTCTGCAATAGGAGAGTAGAGCACACAGGCTTATACATATATGCACAGACATTCTTATTTTACATTTATATAATTAAAAGAGATTTTAAAAGTAATAAACTATCACCTTCTAGCATAAACACATGGTTGTAGCACCCAGAGTTTGGAACAGAAAATTGAGACCTCATAGATTAAATATCTTGTACATGATTTTATCCCCATATTTGCAAAATGAATTGAAAAGCTACACCAATTGTTTTGATAATTCAGATCTTAACATCTACCATTTGAAGATAGGAAAAGCAGATTAGAGGGCTTGAATTATTCTATTAACAGTTTACCTAAATGTAATAGCCTTGAGATAATCCCTCATTTATTTACTTCACTTGCTATATATAGATAGTGTCACAGAATTTCTCTGTCTCAGTTCAGTGCTGGTAGCAGTTGTCAGGGAATAGCCAAGGTCTTTGTCTCAGTATCCAAATAAGTGACATCTCTAAAATGTTTGAAAAACATGAAAAGGCCAAATACATTTTTAACATAACCTTTTGTCTACTTTGCCTTTTGATTTTGAAAGGGATTAGTACAACCTTTTCTGTATGACTTTCCTAAAAAGGGGAGAGATTAATATCTGAATCTTCATCTCCTATAGAAAAAAATCATAGGACTATTATAATGATAGATATAAAAGGGCACTGAGAATTTACATTCACAAAATGAGACATTATAGCATTATATTGATAATTCTTATCACCACTGACAATTATCTTGGGAGTTATTTTTAAAAAGAAATCTCATGTTCCTGTCACACTCTGAAAGTTTGTTTTTCCTTTAGAGTATGAATTTCAGAATTTAAATGAAATATTCTGAGTGTTTACTTTCCTCTACCCTGAAACTACAGGTTCTCTTGACACCCATACATTTTAATATATTATTTATTACAAAGGAATTCATCAAACTTGTTTACTAGTTCTCAGAAAGTTTTTTTTTTGACAAGCAATGGATTTGCACTTATTTATACTCTTATGAAATAAAATTCTTGTATCCTTAAATGAAAGAATTAATGGCACTAAATCGGAAATATTTCGCAAGGTTTCACAACTGAAGGTTTAATCAAAGTGAATAAATACTTTTTCTTGGGTTGCTGAAATTCAGTTTTCCAGGTCTCCTTTGGGAAAGAAGTTGGATGCTGTGGTATGAAGTTACTCTTTCTGAAATGCTACTGTTATTTTTGTGATATGTCTGTTCTTAGTCCTCCAATTGTTCCCCTTTCCTTCAACATTATGTCTTTACTTGGCTCACTGTTATTCAGAAACCTTTGCATTCTAGCTCATCTCCCTGCACAACTTGATCCCAATCATCTAAAATCTGTTCACTACTAAGCTAGCTGCCTTTTCCTTTCTTTCCCAATAACGCTGGCCCATTCTGGTCTAAACACTTTACGGGCAGTTCACTCCTTGTGTAGATTTCCTTCTTTCTTATTATTAGGTTATTATTATCAACCCAATTTATCCTTTAAGTTACAGCTCCAACCCCCTGCTTTTCCTATGGAGGTTTCACAGAACAAGATCAAATTAAAATACTATTCTTCAGCCAACAATTAGTATAAAATCTGTGGTCAATAGACTGTTATTTATATTTCTCATGTTCTGTTATTGAGTCATTGAGTAGATCGGTAAGTTATCTTCCCAACTATATTGGAAGTTCATTGATTTCACTTGAGATGCTCTTTTGTGTCATCCAATTTCAATTATAAAGCATATTTTCACTATAGTGTATTGTGTATAGAATTCTTTCAATACCTATTTCTTATCCATATGACTGACCAATGATTAATCTGAACTCTAGCCTCATTTATTTGTGATTTTTGTAGAAGTTGTGCATTATTTTAATGTACAAAAATGAGGAGTGTTCTGTGTCAGGCAAAATATCATAAATAATGCTCTTAGATCATTACACTTTACTACTCATAACTTATAATTTATTCTCTATTTTATATTAATTGGGTTCACTTATGGCTGAATTTGAATTATAGGTTGCTCTAAATAGGTAAGAAAATTTGTCTTGATAAGTTGAAGACACGGACATTTAAAAAAATAGCTATTCAAGATAGAATAAGAAATAAACACTGGAGACAAAAAGCAAGAATAATACCAAAATGTGTATATTATTAAATACTTTCATTTTCCCCTTTCACGTTTGTGTGGGGAAAATATGTGATTTATGTTATTGGGTCATAATATCAACAGCTCATAAATATGATGCACATAGCAAAAACTAGTGTTAAAAATGTTCCCAATTTTTCTTTGTAAGTATGCTAAATTTGCAAAACAATGAGTTTCAAGAATTATGAACAATATAGAGTAACTAATAGCATAGCTAAAATTATCAGGCTCCTTTGTGTTAGTTTAGAAATGCACTTGAAATCATGATCAATATATTGTAGCCTAAAATTCTTCCATCTTCTTGATTTTTTGAAGTTGTATGATAAGTATATTTAGACCCAATTTAAATGATACTGGTTATGAGCTTGTGTAATGGGGGATTTTCATTTTTGCATGGTAAAGGATTTTATGCAATGACAAACTAATATCTTCACTTTCTTATGACATAATTTGAAAAGGACCATCTTAGTCTTTCTTCCAAAAGCTTATTTTTAATTACACACTCACAGTAGATTTGTTTGGCATTAAAAAAAATACTACAAGGTGAGCATCAGTTTGGAAAGAAGCCTGTAATATGATTTAACCCCTTCAGTAGGTTAGGAAATACCAAAACCATGATTAGAGAGGAACAGAAATGAGTTTCACAGACTACCATATTGTATTTTTGAGCTTGAATAACTTCATGAATAGCTGTCATATCTTTCAATTTCAGTTACCCAAATACAGTAATTTTAGAATACTCTAAACACTGAATTAAACAAGGACTTTTGTTATAATAACTTCCACACCTAATTATAATTATTTGTTTTTGCATCACTACTTCTGTTAATGTGTCTAGTCATTTGTTCAATCAACACTTTTGATTACACATATCCATTATATTTCTAGGAATTGACAAATAATAAATATAAGTATCCTTGGGGCCGGGAGTTTGGCCTATTGGTAGAGTGTTTGCCTAGCATGGACAAAGTCCCAGGTAAATTCCTCAGTACAACATACATACTAAAAATCGGAAGCAGTGCTGTGGTTCAAGTGGTAGAGCTCTAGCCTTGAGAAAGCCCAGGGACAGTACGCAGGCCCTGAGTTCATGCCGCAGGACTTGCAAAAAGATTAAGGATCCCATCCAGAAAGAATAGTTTGTACAAAGGCAGAAGATTACTAAAATCATGTTCCAATAGCTTTGATTTTTCCAGTATTCACTTCTTTGTAGCTGTCCTTGTGAGGCGATATTAGCATTTGATCTGATTGTCAAAAAAGTCAACTATATAACAGTTATGTGCCAATTAGAAATACTTTGAAAACTAGCAATAAACTACTTCTACTGTACCTACATTTATCTCCCATTATTTTGCAATAATCCTTTGACACCAACAAGCAGATTTTAAATTTCATTTATTTTTCAAACTTTACCTCATTTATTTTTTAATAAGGTTACAATACTTCTTCATTGCCTCACCAAACTTTCTAGGATTTAGTTATAGTGCTATTCCTTTCAAAATCTTACCTGAGAATACCCAGGTGTGCTCATTTTTTTAAATGACGTTTTAAAATTTAATTATACGAACTAGTCTTTTCATTGTAGCAATACTAGGATTTGAATTCAGGACCTTACTCTTTCCATGCAGATGCACTACCAGTTCAGCTACACATTCACTCCGTTTTGCTTTGGTTATTTTTCAACTAGGCAAAAATGTGTGACAATGTAAGGTCCTGAGTCAACCAAAGGAGCCCTTGTTTCCTAATAAACTCTCTGTTATTCCCACCACATTCAGACATTGATGAGAAATTTGTGGGTAACTTGGCTTATTGCAATGTAGTGATAGATTTTACCATGAAGCATCTGGGGTCGTTAGTCAGGTTCCAGTAGGCAAAGTCCTGGGTGGTCATCACGATGTGTACCAGCAGTGGATCTTTCCAACTTCTTTGTACACTTTCGATAGAAAAGAGTTGAAAACCATTTGATCTAGATTTCTCTGCCAGAACCCTCCCGAAATAGCCTCCGCAACTAGTTAGATATCTCGGCCATATGCTTCATAGCTCCCTATTCTTCTCCCTTCTATAATACCTTAGTTTATTGTAACTGCTTATATAAAATCTGTCTGTACTTAATTTCCTTTTTGAGGAACACTAAAAATAGTCCAAAACTCAAATTAGAGAACAAAATACCCAGTTTTTGTTCTTCCAAACTATGAATAATACGATGATCAAAGAAAGCAAATAATTCTTTCAGATTAAATTATTCAAAAGAGATATGACAACTAAAAGCAAGGACTGAGCCCCGACCAGGAAATGAAAATGTAGCTATAAAGGCCACTAATGTGGTAACTGTCATTCTTAGGCTAAAGAGAGTGAATGAGATTGTTGTACTAAAGGTATGTTAAATTTCCTGAGTTTGAAATTGAGCTGAGGCTCTATAAGAGAATGGCATTGTTCTTAAGAAGTATATAGTGTAATATCTGAAGATAAATGGGAATGATTAATTCATGGGAAAATTATGTAGCAAAAGAGTTAGTAGCTACTATACCCAAGAAGAGTATACAAGGGAGTTCTTTGAACATTCTTGCAAATCTTCTGCATATTTGAAATCATATAAAACTGAATTGTTATTTCCTTAACTAATTGAGAAGGCATTTATAACATTAGCAGTGATGGTGCTAGAATACTTGTAGAAGTATAAAAGATATGCCGAGGAGGAAAATAAGGTGATTTAAAATATAAGTGGGAGATAAAGAAGTGAGGGATAATAAAGATAACTATATATTTAGCCAGTTTACTTGAAAAAGCAGTTGAATGCAAGATGAGAAGTCAGAGTGAAGGTGAGGCAATCGAAAGGTAAACACATGATTAGCATCCTCACAGGTATAAAACCCTGTCAGTTTCTAGAAAGGCTACAATTTAGTTCCTACCAGATTTAAATGCTTATTATCTTCCATACATAGCAAGATTTTATAAACTATTTTACTTGTCAATCTTCAATGGTATGTTTAAAATTAAAGAACATTTTACAGTGTTATTTAAATTTCCTGAAAAATCACACCAAGTAGCACTCACTTTTGTTTGAAGATAGTTGTTTTTATAGGAAAAATATAATAGATACAGCAAAGTTGGCTAAAGTATTTTCTTAGACATGCAAATAATAACTATTTAACTGAACAAAAGTTTTCTCTTTGAGTATATATTAGATATAATTCAATTTTAATGAATGTAATAAGTCATACATTTTTCTAAGAACCTAAAATGACCTACTTATATGGGGTTTCACTGTTTAACTCCCTTCTTCATGGGATTGCTATATATATCCACTTCCCTCAACCCTAGGGGGATTTAGTGGGATTAAAGACTTTTGATTTACTTTGTATTTGAAGATTCTTTTTTCCCTCCATCTTTGCTCAGCTAGTGGAATCCATGATGAATTCTCATCTCCAAGGGGTAAGCTGTTTTTTTTTTTTTTAATAAAACTCACTAGCTGGCTTAGGACTCCTTAGACGTAGTGTGGATTCCTTCCTTTTCCTGTGTTTTGCTTCCTGCAGAATAATAGAATCTGCAGAGAAAAAATCAGCTATCATGCTTAGAAACTGTTAAGCATGCAACAGCTGTAGTTTGCCCATACATTGTTTGGGTAATAAATATCTGGATTCATATCAGAGAAATAAGTAAGAATTTAGTTTTCTACTTGTTTAGTTTGAATAAAATTAGGAAGAGGAAAGTTGAACCCCAGATCAGAATCACTGGAAGGATGAAAAATGAATTTGGAGTTATGGGCTTGAGAGTACCATGTGTTATTTGTAGCAGACTTGGCCAAAAAGAAAGAATTGAGAGTTTAAAAAAATACATGTAAGAAGTTCTCTGACTTTTCTCTACATAAGAAAGGTCATTGTACTTAAGAAGTTCTACAAGTGTAAAGCTAAGATGTCAAATCAAATTATAATATCAAATAAAATGGAAGCCAAATAAAAATGGAAACAGTTTTACATGTGCTTGTGTTCAGTTCCTTAGCAAGAAGGTCCTTCAGTTACTGTTTTTAAATCTCAATACAAAGAAAAATACTGAAATGCGTGCCATCTTCAAAACTTTTATTTCTGGAGAGGCATGGAAATGATAAAATTCTATTCTTCTCTCCAAAGAAACTATTAATGTAGGAGTATATTAGCATCTAATAATTTTGTAGCAAAATACTGTACTATACAACTTGTTTTAGAAGGAATATTTATAAATCTTGGCCAATAAATGGGATAAAAAGTTGCAATTTTTAGAAGTACCTTAGAAATGCATAGTAGTGGCTGGGCGCGGTGGCTCACACCTACAATCCTAGCTACTCAGGAGGCTGAGATATGAAAATCATGATTCAAAGCCAGTCCAGGCACTAAAGAAAGTGAGACTCTTATTCCTAATTAATCAGTAGAAAAGGGGAAATTGGGCTGTGGCTTAAGGGGTAGGGTGGTAGCCTTGAGCTGAAGAGCTTGGGAGAGTGCCCAGGTGCAGAGTTCAAGTCTCATGACTGACAAAAATGCATAGTAGTGTTGCATTTTGAAACTTTAAAACTTCTTAGATGTTTAAGGAGTTTGCTTCAAAGGATGTCATTAATAATCTTCTCAGGTGTTGCTTACCAAGCATGTATCTGTCAGCAGTATTAGAAAATCACCCAACTAAAGAACAGGTTTCACAATACCCTGAGAACTATTTTGTTCATTAGAGGGGAAAATGGCTTGTTTTAAGTCTAAATTGACATGCTTGCTAATTTCAGCAGTAAAAGCTGTTCATTGTGGTCAGGTTTAATTTAGAGTCCAGGAAGGCATAAAGTTGAGTTACTTTTACAACATACATTTGAAATGAAGTTTGAAATTTCAAAAGAAGAGAAAAAGTATATCAAACAGAATGATTATATCTAAAAGTAAAGTTTGGATGTTTCCGGGTGAACCATTATTAAATAACCCAACATAAAATTTTAAATATCCAAATAAAATAATGTTTGCTATATAAAAATTTCAGTTATGAAAAGATACAGATTTGTGTTTAAATTTAGCTCCATTCCAAATTTGTTAAGGACTATTTTTACAGCCTTGAGAATCATATGTAGCATCTGAAAAAATATGGATTAATGTCTACAAGTCAGAAAATATATGGATGAATTTATGTAGTTTTCTAGGTCTATGTATTTAAAATTCTTCATAAAATTTAGGTTGAAATTTTGCTTTTTCTAAGGTTTCTATGTAAATCTGTTTATTTAAGAGCATATCTAGCAGACATATTCAAATATTTTTCAGTATTTCCCAAAGCAACTTTTCACTTTGGTGTGTCACAAATGACCAAAGTTTAACATACTAACTCTGAAAAATACCTTATTTCATAAAAATCTGTGTGCTATTATGTGACTCCTACTTTAAGATTTCTTTAGTACTCTCCAACTTACTTATGCTACTTACTTCAAAAGCTGTCTTTGGCAATTTGTTCCATATTTCAAACACCCTTTTGTGTAAAGAAACCATAAAAGTTAGAAACCTGAAAATTGGATTTTTCTTCTGAGCAATCACAGCTTACAAATGTGGAAAATTTGTTAAATGTTAGTCCCTCTATTTTTTTCAATACAGATAGAGAAAGAGAGAGAGAAAGAGAAAGAGGTATTCTAAACAAATGTACAGTGCTTGGGCATGTGTTTCTCATTATTTCTGTATTACCAAGAACAATTGAACTTATATTACAAAGCCTCTCTCTCCACTGATTCTCCACTGTTTTTGTTTGCAAAACAAAAACAAATTATAAGAAAACAAGACATTTATCTTGTGTGATTGCTGTTCTTAATTTACTATGTTATTTCTCTTCTCCTTTTTTTGTCCTTTGGTTTATCTCATATTGTTACTGTATCTGACTATTACCTGCTATATTGTATATACGTTTATTTTGAAATTGGAAAGGGAAGGGGGAAAACAAGATGATTGAGAGGGGGTGGTGGGATGGAAATGGGGACTAAAACAAGAGAAGGGGTATCAATGTGTGAGAAGTAACACACCTACTACCTGACAAATGTAACTGTAACCTCTCTATACATTATCCCGACAAAAATAAATAAATAAATAAATAAAATTTAAAAAAAGAAAACCACCAGGAACCAAGGGGACCTAGAAAATCAGTTTCATTATTACTCTCCACCATATTTCAGGTTTTCACGTTCATCAGCCATATGTGCTAGTAAAAGAGCATCTTACTTAAAATGAGATAGAACATATACCTTGTTTATTAGTGTTATTATTAGTAGTATTATTATTTGAGAATAAAAATAAGAAAAATTATGTAAACCATGTGGAGGCATTAAGCACTAATGCCTAGATTGGCATTCCCCAAACATGCTTAATCATAAAAGATAAATGGAAAGTATATTTAAAATGTGGATTTGCAATCCAGGTGCCAGTGGCACATACCTGTAATCCTAGACACTCAGGAGGCTAAGGTCTGAGACTCAAGGTTCAAAGCCAGCCCATGTTGGAAAGTCCTGAACCTGGGGCTCACATGGTAGAGTACTACCACTCTTGAGCAAAAGGAGCTCAGAACAGCATGCAGGCACTCTGGAATGGTTCCATCTAAAACCTTCAGTAGTGAAGTAAATCAATAATCAAGATTTCTACTTGAAATAATTTTTGATGTCTAAGAATGAGACATATTTCTTGTTCAATTATTTTCTGTAAAGCCGTTCATAGTGGAGATTTATATCTGGTAAAATCTTCCTGTTATTTCTAAAAGTGTTTTGGTTGGTTTGAAAAGTGCACTTTACCTTGTATTGCTAAAAAAGAAAAACTACAAAATTGAATAGTATTTGTTTTTTCAGACAACTCTACAGGATTTGGACCAGAGGCGCCCCCAGTTGGAAGAACTCATTACTGCTGCTCAGAATTTGAAAAACAAAACAAGCAATCAAGAGGCCAGAACAATTATTACTGACAGAAGTAAGTCATTTAACATACATGGGAATCTCAAATCAAGATGTATGAAAGTTCTGGTTACATCTTATTTTCATGTATTTTTATTGTAATTAATAGAAGGGTTACATTATATTCACCAGAAAGAAGGTGCATTAGTCACATACATTGATATCCTTTCTCATGTCATGGTCCCCATTTCCCTGCCCCCCCCCCCACCGCTCATGTTGTTTTCCCCCCTTCCCCATCCAATTTCATATAACCAATCAAACATATATACAATATATCAGATAACAAGGTAAAATACTGTAACAATATGAGATAACCAAGGAACAGCAAAAGTGATGAGAGATAACACAGTACATTAAAGACAACAATCACTCATTATATGGCTTTTGTTTCTAAATCCTGAAGGTCCTTTCATTTAGCATCATACTAAATGGCCTTATGTATCTAGGTTTTGTTCTATTGTAAATCTCTACTAGAAGATCCCAAGGTTTCTACTGATTATGACAAATGAGGGAAACCATTGAGCCTATGTTCCTTTGAGTCTGTCTTTCTTCACTTTATATGATTTTTTTCTAAGTTTTTCCATTTCCTTACGAATGGGGCAATGTCGTTCTTTCTGACAGCAGCATAGAATTCCATTGTGTATGAATATCTGGTCATATCTTATATCAATATTCCAACATCAAATTTATGGAAATAGTCTGAAATAATTGTAGATGATAAATGCTCTACTAAATAAGATTTTTACTTCATGATGTTATCTTTCAATTAGTGAAAAATTACACTGAATAGAATAAACATTTTTGGTAGAAAATAATTTCAAGGCAAACATTGTATGGTGGATATGAAGCATAATTTGACAGAATATTTACTCTTGGGTTTTCATCTATCTAGCCTAGCATCCATGGAGATACCAGATTCTCCTTATAATCTTGGCTGTTGGGCTAAACATGTAATTGCTACTTTGATCACCTTTCTTTGAAGAGAAAAAACGAAAATTGGGAAAATGCTCTCCACCCACATTTCCTTATGCTTTCTTTTGAGAGATACTGAGGTTTGATCTCAGGGTCTCACTTTTGCTGGGCTAGCACATAATACTAAACTGGTTTTCTTTGTTATATGATTTGAATGATCAAAAAGCACTTTTTATGCAAATATCAAGTGATTTCAGTAATTATATTTTTCTAAGCTTTTGCCCTTCACTCTATGAATATTTGCAGCATAATGGAAGGATTATGATGCAAATCATGTAAAATGGCATTTTCTTAAAAGCTGTTAAAACATCATGTTGCTTATTAGAAATATTTGTCAAAATCTTGGTTTCACTATTGCTGAGGTCTCTGATGCTGAACTAGGACAATTCTGACAGGATATGTTTATCTAAACAGTGTCATTTTAGTCCTGTGATGTTTCAGTTTATCTCTCCATTTGAAATCTATAAAATGGGGTGGAAATTCAATATTCAAAGTTTCAATATTCTTTAAGTGGAGTTACTCTTCATATAGACAGCTCTCAGGGAAAGGGCCAAGATAAAATACATGGTCACAGAATCATAATTTTTTTCTGTTTAGTGATTTTCTTCTTCTTTTTTTATTGCCCTGAAACTTCTACAGATATTAAAAAAGGAATCAAACAAATAAGAGTATTTATGTATAATACTATACTGAAACAATTGGCTCCTTGGTAAATCCCAGTTCACACAGTTTCAGAAATTATACATGATTATTATATTCTATAAAGAGAAAAAAACTAGCAAAGATCTTCCTTTCTACTAGTAATAAGCCTCAAATAATTGTGTCTTCAAAACAGAAACACGTTTTACAGTACAGAGCTATTGCCATGACAGCTGTCATTTTATATAATTATATTGACCAAAATCATGTTGCAATAATCTAGGTAGGAGAATAAATTTTTTTCTAAGTGAACTCCAATGCGGAATCCTTCATTTCTGATGTTCAGATTGCTAATTTGTCAACCACTTTTTCCTTGGGCAAAAGGAGTCAGGGTGCAACAGGCCAATAAAATGAAAAGAATTTGAATTTGCTTCCTTCAAGGTGTCTACATTGTGCAAAACTCTTATTCATGTCTATTAAGTACAAAACATAATACCTTGTATAGCAGTAAGAGGATATAGAAGTAACTGCTTTATTTTTTATTCTGCTTAATTTACAAATAATATTGACAAATATGAGTTCTCTGATACTTTTATTTGATAAACTTGTTTCTGTGACTTTTCCCTCCATATCATTCATCACTGCTATTTGAAGGATCCATAACAATAGAGCATATAGGTTTTGAGGTGTCACCTTCCCAGGGTGGCCAGTTAGCTTTGTGATCTTGAACAAATGGCTACTCTTAGGAAACTTCTACTCTCAGTTTCCTCTTCCATAAAATAGGATTTGGTATTACTCCCTCAAGCATTAGGAAAATTAGATGAGCTAACACATGTAGAACACTTCATTAGAGTCATAGTAAAAAGTTCATGGAATGTTAGTTCTTGTTTCTTCAAAAACTAACATTTCATTGCTTTGAATGCCTATTAGGAAAGGGTTTAATGAGATTTGAGTCGGTGTTTGATTATTTCACTTCCACAAATAAAAAGAAAAGAGATTCACAAGACTGAAAAGAATATTGCTTTGGAAAGATGAAATAAGATATATAAGGGTTAGAAATATTTTGGAAAGGCTATTTTGGTAAACAATTTGTTTCAATGATTTTGATATCCAATATGGCTAAATATTTTGACTCCACTATATACATAGGTGGTAGATAGTACTATTCTTAGAGGCTTTTGCAACAAAGAGCCTCAGAGAGCATAGTTTAATATCTTAGGAAAATGGGAAGTAATGAATATTTGACTCCATTCCTATATGATGATAAGGTTTGAGACACATGATACATAGAAAGGAGGAAGGAATATGTTTGAGAACTTAAATATTATGCAAACTTCATGCTATTAGAGGCTCAGCAGAATTTTTTTCTTTGCCTATTTATAATTTTACCTTCTTTGCATTTGAGTGTCTAGTCATAGACTTGTTTCCTTTATTAGTTTCAGATGTTCAAACTCAGAGTAAACTTCAGTTATATGTTACCTCTGTTACCTTTGTCTAGCAGATTTATTTCCATATGCCATGATTTCCTCATCTATCTTAAGGAGTTAATTGCATTTTTAGAGTGATTATAAGGACACATTACTTAACATTGCTCATAGAAATATGTGACCAGTAGTAGATGCTCATTAATTTACACATATTGTTAGGGTGAGAGAAATTTGGTATAGAAGAACTGGGCAGATGAGAACAAAAAAGGTATACTTTTCACCATCTAAACCAGGGAATGAGCTGAAACAAGGTCACAGATAAAGAAATACATTTTTGCTTTTGAAATCATTTTTTCAGCTAAGGATTTTTCAAACTAGTCCAGGATTCTTTGAGAAATCTGGTGACACCTTATAATTTTTTTAAAAAAGGAATTCACATTGTATTGCTTAAAGATCTGGTATATGAGGCTGTAGACAGGAGAATGTTCTGCTTGTTGTATGAGAATAAAAATACTCTCACCAGGTTTTTTGACTTAACTGACATTTTTATAGCAGCTTTTTCAACCCATCATTCAGAGCTGCAACCAAATTCGTGAGATCCTACATGACAAAATAAAGAGACTGTGTTGTTCTCTACATTTCCCTGAAATCTCTATCGCTAATGAAATGCCAGCCAATATCTTCCTCTCAGGTTTTGTCTAATAGAGGCTTGCTTATTTTAGAAGAAGTGGAATAAACCATATAAATTTCCTTCTTTTGACATCTAGCACCTGCTGTCAACCTATTATAGCTACAAGCAGCTTTCAAAATTTACATCCACCAGGATGCCGCTGGCAACCAAAGAGTTCAGTTCAGTTCAACAAACATTTGAATGTTTACCCTGTGCCAGTTAATATCAGAGGTGATGGAGAGGATACAGGGAGGAAAGATTCAGCGTTTGTCTTGAAAATGCTCAGGATCAAATATGGGTATTTGGACAAGTAAGTTCAGGCAACACCATCTGGGATGTAGATTTTCATAGAGTAGTATTACAGATTAAGAGAGAGTTAGAAGAAAGGAGGTGAGTGCAGGAGTCCTGAAATGCTTCCACAAGGAGATTAAATTTGATCTGGTCATGAATAAGACTTGGAAAAGCAGATGGCTATGGAGAGAAGGAAATTTAAGGAAAGAATGACAGCAAAATACAAAATTAAACCTGTGTTAGTGATGATATGACAGATAAATTTCTAGATATGGACTCTGTGTGTGTGTGTGTGTGTGTGTGTGTGTGTGTGTGTGTGTGTGTGTTGTGGAATATAAGGAATAAGTGGAGTCAAGGAGACCAGAAAAAAGATGGTAGAGCTCTGTCTGGAGCAGTAACAGTAGCGTGATTTTAAAGTTACTGAGAATAGCTTACACAGAAAGGATGCCTGGTGAGCCAGGAGTCTGGCCTAGTGGTAGAGTGCTTGCCTAGCATGTACGAAGACCTGGGTTCGATTCCTTGGTACCACATACATAGAAAAAAAGCTGGAAGTGGTGCTGAGGCTCAAGTGGTAATGCTCTAACCTTGAGAAAGTCCAAGGACAGTGCTCAGGCCCTGAGCTCAAGCTAAAAAAAAAAAAAAAAGAAAGGATGCCTGGTGAAAAGCAGAGGTAAGAATGAAACTAAGAAGTGTTTATCATTTAGCTAATAAAAGCACATATACCTCTATCTTTTCTAGTTCCAGTTTTAGCTAAATAGATGCATTTAGACACATATAGCAGAATGTATTTATGGAGGGGTTGTCATGCATTTGGGGTCTATGGTGGAGGCAACACAACATTGACACAGTATGCAAAACTGATTATTTCATGGTCAGGATGTAAAACCAAAAGGAAGAAAAGGACCAGTATTCCAACATCCCCTACACCTCCAATGACTTGAAGCCCTCTCTGAGGAACCTAGTTCTTACAATTTCTGCCACCCTAGCAATAAACCACTGTGGGAAACAAAACAAAACTTTGTAGGATATCTCAGATTGAAACTATCTGAAAATGATGAAATATTTTTGGCAATCAGTGTAACCAAACTAAAAAGGGAGATTTATTTGCTATTGCATTCTTCTAAGCATCCCCATTGTTCTTTCACTTTTTCTATAGATTTTAGCATAGTCAAGAATAATTAATAAATGATGCTACAATAGTAAAAAAAAGTCTCAAATCCAGTAGTCACCAGGGGCTCAAATGAATTTTAGACATAAAGGGGATTCAATGGGTCTGTATGGTAATTGCATATAAAGGCATGAGCCACCATGCATGGCTAGACATTTAAACTTAAAAAAAATTTTAAGATAATTTTCTCTGAGACTAACAATAATTATTTAACTAAGTTACTAATCTCTGCCTCTCACTTAGCTGGCTTTCCAGGCATGAGCCTGGGACAAAATACCAATTTTTGCAAATAGTTAAAATTTCTCAGAAAGAAATCCAAAAAAGTAAATTTGATTCAGTGAGTCCTGATAATATGTCAAATGACTTGTTCTATCCTAGTACAAAACAAGTTTCTTTAAACTTGTTCATTTTTTATTAATAATACAACTATTATTTTCTTCTGGTTCTATGCTAGTGAGAAGGTATACCTTAGTCTCAAAGAAACACAGCCAATCTGATATATGGGATCTGTGTGTGTGCGTGTGTGTGTGTGTGTCTGTGTCTGTGTCTGTGTCTGTGTGGTGTCTGTATGTATTTTAAATAGAGAGGCAGAGTGAGAAGGAAGAGTGAGAGGAAGACAGAAAAAAGATCTTAAGTTATTGTCTCACAGAATTATGGTAGTTAACACTTTTAAACTCTGGCAACAAGCTGGCAGGGTTGAAGACCTAGGGAAGAGTTAATATTGCAGTACAGAATCCATAAGCAATCTGAAGGTAGGGTTCCTTCCTCCTCTGGGGACTTGTCTTTTTTCTTAAGGCCTTCAAGTGACTGGATGAAGTTCACTCACAGGATGGATGGTTGTATGATTTACTCAAAAAGTCCTTTAATTAAAGTGGCAATCCCATCTTATACATAACTATATATATGTATATATATATATATATATTCAGTACAAGTCCAGATTAGTGCTTAACGAGTTATAGACTAGCCAGGTTGACACATAATATCATTTTAAGGCATGATTCACGTGTAAATCTCATGATTTTTAAAAATTTCTTTTTTACATTTTTTATTGTCAGGGTAATGTATAGAGGGATTACAGTTACATTCGTCAGGTAGTAGGTGCATTACTTCTCATACACTGATACCCCTTCTCATGTTTTTGTCCCCATTTCCCTCCCCTACCCTCTCCCAATCATCTTGTTTTCTCCCCTTCCCCCTCCTACTTCAAGTAATAAAAATGTATATACAATATATCAGCTAACAAAGTCAGATACAGTAACAATATAAGATTAACAAAAGGGCAACAAAAGAGGAGAGAAATAACATAGTACATTAAAAAGAACAATCACACAAGACAAAGCTATTCTTAATTTTAAAAATTTCTATTAATACTCAGTTAATAGGATACCCTGAAATATATCTGAAGTTAATAAAAAAAACTGTCTTCAATATTCTAATGATTTTCAAATCTACCAGAATATTGATAACCTGCATGTAAAATAGTTAATCTACAAAAATAAGTATACATGCTTTTCTTTCTCCTAGATGTATAAGCTTAATGCTAAACATCTATCATATTTGTTTTAGTGTGTCTCATTTTTTAAATTCTGTAAGAGGCTCAATATCAAAATATATTTAAAGAAGAATTAAATCCCAAATGACCATATTTAATTAATCTTCCAAGTAAGTATATAATAAGAAAATATATTTGGGGGCCGGGAGTTTGGCCTAGTGGTAGAGTGCTTGCCCAGCATGAACGAAGACCTAGGTTCAATTCCTTGGTACCACATACATAGAAAAAAGCCAGAAGTGGCGCTATGGCTCAAGTGATAGAGCTCTAGCCTTGAGAAAAATCCAAGGACATTGCTCAGGCCCTGAGCTTAAGCCCAGGACTTGGAAATATATATATATATATATATATTATATAAATACAATGATGGACTTTATACCTGCCCACTTTTTCACTGTTTCTTTTTTCATGTTAAATATTTGCAATTGAGGTATGTCTCAATAAACCTAGAAAAAGTGTAAATTAAATATAGGGTGTGATAATAGTGAAATGTTTTACAACTATTCTAGATGTCAGTTTTATTGATGTAATCCCACCAACTTTTGTCCTTATCAAACCAGTACATGTCTGTTAGAGTGAAACATGAGTAATTTGCTAAAAATGTAAAAATATATAATATTCATAAGTTGGAAATTGGGATAGAAATTTCTTGATTTTTTTTTTGGTAGCAAAAGGTCTTGATATGAAATAGCCCAGTCTGACTTCAAACTCTAGATACACCGGCCTCAGCTTCTTAAGTAGTAGGAATATGGGCATGCACTATCAAGTTCAGATCCTTGATCTTTTAAAAAATTCTATCAGAAACTGCTACATGGGTGCTAGAAATTATGAAATTTCAGTATTACCCTTTTTATAATCACTAGCTCACACATTGAGGATAAAGAAAGGATTTTTTTCATAGATCCTTCATAAGTACCTGCTGCATGATTTTTCTCTTTTGTCACATAACAGTTGTTCAACAAGGGTTTCATTGTGTCATTTCCCCACATGCATACAGTATGTCCTTATCAACCTAACCCCATATCCCCCTACCCTCTCCCTCTCTTTAAATCACCTGAACAAGCTACATCATAATCTTCTCCCTCTATTAGCACCTGCTGCCCTACTTTCCTGTCATTCATTTCATTTTAGTGTATATTAACTCTTCCAAAGAATTATATGATGGTCATTATATTTCTTTTAAAGGGAAAAGTTTTGAATTAACAAATATCCTACTTACCTACTTAAAAAATTAGACATAGGGGCCGGGAGTTTGGCCTAGTGGTTAAAGTGCTTGCCTAGCATGCATGAAGACCCGGGTTCAATTCCTCGGTACCATATACATAGAAAAAAGCCAGAAGTGGTGCTGAGGCTCAAGTGGTAGATCTCTAGCCTTGAGAAAAGTCCAAGGACAGTGCTCAGGCCCTGAGCTCAAGCCCAGGACTGGCAAAAAAAAATTAGACATAATGGGCCGGGGTTTGGCCTAGTGGTAGAGTGCTTGCCTAGCATGCATGAAGACCCAGATTCGAATCTTTGGTACCACATATATAGAAAAAAAAAGCCAGAAGTGATGCTGAGGTTCAAGTGGCAGAGCTCTAGCCTTAAGAAGCCCAAGGACAGTGTTCAGGCCCTGAGCCCAAGCCCAGGACTGGCAAAAAAAAATGAAAATAAAAAAATTAGCCGTAATGACCCAACTATTAAGTGAACCAAAAGATGGTAGTGACATTTATCTTTATTGGTATGCTAAAATAAATATTATGATAGATTAATACATTATGTGAAATATCACACAATATGAGACAAATCAGTCAAAATGAGTCCATAAGTATAAGACAAATAGACAAAGACCCATAAAAGGAAATACCAGATTTTATGGGCCAGCATTGGTATCCTATGAATTAATGGAACAGTGAAACAACTACAAATCTCCTGACCCTCTGTTATATCTTGGTACCTGTAAGCATGAACACATACACTGTATCCTGGTGATAACAATTTAGATGAGCCTAAGCCAAGAATTATCTCCATACCATAGACTACTCCTAAAAGATGCCCTCGAATCTCTCTTGATCACTTGGAAAATTGTCGGAATTATAATTTGGGGCCTATCATTTCTTTCTTTACCATAATTTCCTTGTAATTTGAAGTGATATAATGACTTGTTTGCCAGTAGTTTTTATATGTTCCCCATTCTTAAAGCATTTTGAAGTAGAGAGGTTTAATAGATTGTGGTGTTTCCATATGCATAGGGGAAAGCAGGAGTCATTCTATTATAATTAGTGAATAGCTTGCATTGTTAACTGTTGTTGCCAAGCAGTCACTCCAAAACTCAATGCCTATTTGGTTGTGTAGGCTTACTAGAGAGGTTGAAATTATAATACCTTGTTATAAGTGTAAATATCTTTATATCTGTAAAATACATATACGATGATTGGTATGTTTTCCTAAGTCTCTGCACTGGCTTTTTAGTACTTGCTTATTTTTTCTGAGGCCAGGTGTTGGTAGTTCACTCCTGTAATCCGAGCTACTCAGGAAGCTGAGATTTAAGATCATAGTTGAACAGCCAGCACAGATAGGAAAGTCTGTGATTCTCTTCCAATTAATCACCAAAACACTAGGTGTGGAGCTATGGCTCAAGTGATGAGAGGTAGCTTTGACAAGACCATGATTTCAAGCCCTAGGACAGGCACAGGCATATAAAAAATACAAAGGATTTTTCTGAAGGTTTTTCTTCTTTTCAACTCCAATGTAGGGTCTTGGAAAAATATATGTTGTTCATGAAGATTTATGAATGAATAAAATATTTTGATACTTCTCTAATATGAACATAGGGCAGCATTATTTACTCTTTTTTTAAGTATTTCCAACTTCCACAAAGCCTGTTATTACTGTCTCTAAGTATCTAGTTTGCAGTAGTAGAACCATTAAGAGTCTTCAGCAAATACCACCCAATATATTTACTCATCAGTTATAAACTAATTCTAGGTTCCCCACATGAGAGGAATCATGAAACCTGAAGGGGTGGAGTTGGGTCAAGGGAAGAGAAGTAGATAAACGAAGTGAAGGGAGGGAAATGAAGTAAAAAAAAAAAGGTCAATGCATATTCCACAAAATTAGAAAAGTGAGGAAAGGGGTGGATAGGTAGGAAGGAGACAGATGGCAGTGTGGAAAATGGTGACATTAATCAAGACACATTGTATTCATAAACTGCTTTGTTGAACGGCAACACATCTATACAACTGCTTAAAGAGACTTTTAAAAAAGGAAAACCAGCCATACAGAGTCTCAGCAAAGTCTATAGGGTAGTTATAGAAATAATAGCCCCAGCCATTAGAGTTAGATATTTCCCTTTCAAGTGAGAACTATGGAACTGTTACCCTGGGCCGCAGCTGGTTTCCTGATGGAGGCAAACAAGGTAGGAATCATATATTAGCCCTACCACTTAACAGAAAAAGGTATACTAAACACCAGAGTGTTTAAAAAGATAAAAACGGAATCAAATGTACAGAATAAGAATGAAGGGAAACTTCTTTCTCTGTAATTAAAAAAAATTGTCATGAATTGATAAAATCCAGTCAACTGGAAAATGCAAACAACACTTATAATTATGCAGAATAATAAGGTGATAAGAGCAACACTGGAACATTGTGACTCCTATTGGCCTTTTAAAATAACAATACTACATTTTCTCCATGAAAAAGATTTGGTTTAGAATTACTTATTATAAGAACAACTGAAGGGGAAATATACAATGCTCTTGTGCTATAAAATAGGAAAATCTCTGTTATTGAAAGAATTTGTGAAGCTATTCAGCATTTTTGAATGGCAAGGTAAGTATCATTTTATTGGGCATAGTGTAAACATACCTCAGGGCATGTAATAATAAAAATAATGGGACTCATATTTTTATTATTATTATTTGGCAGGGCAACCAAAATACCCCTGTGTTTTCCCCTCACTAGCTTAAAAGAACTTGACAATATGGAACATTTTAAACAATTTAGAGCTGTCACAATTTTCATTTTATCTATAGGGCAAATATGATCTAATTTTATTGACATTCAAAAACATCTCAACTTACAACATAATAGTACTTTAGATTTATGTTGTGTTTTATATGAATTAAATAAAGATCTGTAATACATAGTTTATTTGATTTTCACAAAAGCCTCTAAGGATAGTATTGTCCTTTCTGAATAGATGAGGAAACCTGAATCAAGTATGCGAATGCCTTGCTCAAGGTTACACAGATAGTAAATGGTAGAGCTAGAATTTAATCCATCCCTTCTGATTCGAAAAACATTTGTTAAATGGATAATCTTTCCCAGAACCTCTGAAGAAAAATGGTTTGTACATTGAGTCACTTATTTTTATTATTAATTTATTTTATTTTTATTATAGAGGAGATATACAGGGAAGTTACAATTACATGAGTCAGATAACAAGTACATTTCCTTTCATATAGTGTTATCTGTTTCCTCATTTCTCTCCTAGTCCCTCCCTTCTTTCTCCACTTACGAATTATATAGTTTACTTTCATCAGTGTCAAATGAGCTCTACCGTTGCACTTTTTCACTCTTTTTCCCTTGAGTTCCATGCTCTCCCCACAACCCTTCTAAAGATATACATTTGAATATATCATCCAAACATACATTAAACTAAAAATAAAAGAAGGAAAGAGAAAAAAAGCCTCTTGGAGAGTCATTTATTGAAAGTTTAAATCAGTAGGAAGGTAAGTGGATTGGTAGGAAGGAAGGTAAACAAACAGGCAGATAGATGCTTTTCAATTTACAGTGGAGTTTTATCATCAGTTTACAGAGGAATCACAGGATCAGTGAGGATATATTAAGTTAAAATATGTAAAGTTCACGGAATACACCTAACCTAAACATCCTCAGTGAGCAATAAAATACGTAGTAACACAGTACTGGATATTTATCCTAATGAGAATGGGGCTGATTGAGTGCCATTATTCACCATAGCAAATATGCTTCCACATATTATGAGCTCAGGAAAATATCAAAAGTCAAAATATCAGGTCCAGGAGTTTGGCCTAGTGGTAGAGTGCTTGCCTATCATACACAAAGCCCTGGATTCAATTCCTTGATACTACATACACAGAAAAAGCCAAAAATGGTATTGTGGCTCAAGTGATAGTGTGCTAGCCTTGAGCTGAAGAGCTCAGGAACAGTACTCAACCCTAGAGTTCAAGCCCCACAACTGACAAAAATTCAAAATATGGTTTCTAGGGGCTGGGAGTATGGCCTAGGGATAAGGTGCTGCCAGCATTCAAGAATGCCTAGGTTTGATTCCCTGGTACCATATACAGAGAAAAAGCCAGAAGTAATGTGGCACAAGTGGTAGAGTACTAGTCTTGAAAAAGCTCAATGACACTGTACAGGCCCTGAGTTCATGCCCCAGGACTGGCATAAGCCCCAATCTCTCTCTTCTCTCTTTCTCTTTCTCTTTCTCTTTCTCTCTCTCTCTCTCTCTCTCTCTCTCTCTCTCTCTCTCTCTCTCTCTCTCTCTCTCTCTCTCCTCTCTCTCTCCATCTATATCTATCTATCTCTATCTATCTATCTATCTATCTATCTATCTATCTATGTGTGTGTATACATATATATGCATATATGTATATATGCACATATCTGTATATATACACATGTATGTATGTACATGTTATATGTTTCTTTTTCTTTTTTCCTGCCACTGTTATTAAAAATATTAATGTTCAGACTATTGTATATCAAGACCATCTGTGGATTAGGTCATGTGTATGAATCATATATATGTATATGTATCTATTTATTCTTATGGACTCATACATGCATATAGTGATAAGTTGCATGTAGATATATAAATCTTCAATATATTAATACATTGGTGAATAAATAACAGCTTATTTATATCAATTCAACTCAACTATGTTGGGAATGCACTAAATGGAGTGTTACTGATCCTTTCAGTAGAAGAAACAAGAAAACTGATAGACCAAATAGAGATATGAAGGTGGAGAAAGTAGACTCTTTTGTTTTGCTATATTTGTTAACTACTGTGGCCAGAGGTTACAAATTCAAAGCATTGTTTGGTTTCTTCATATTATGTATGTATGTTTTAACACCCTGAATGAAAGGGAAACTTCAGACTTACTCCTTTAAGTTCCTGCCATTCTAGCACCCTGTTTTGGAAATTGCAGTCATGCCGCAAATACTGGTTGAAGGAACTGTTTCACAAGAGAGCTGACAACTAGTGTAGAATTCAGTCTGTCACCATCATCTCCATACCATGAGTTACCACTGAGAAGAATTAGTTTGAGAAGATTAATCAAGTATTCTGCAAACAAACAAGAGTGAAGTGAAATCCAAAGCAAACACCTACATTTTCAAATGCTAAATTAATTTCCAATCTTAAGGATCTGAGTTTTTAATATAATCTTTCATAAACATAATGCATTTTAAAAGCACCTTGGTCTGTTTCAGTTCACATAACTCATCTTTGCAGAGCAGGACCTAGTAGATCAATAGAAATATTCTTCATTTGTGATGCTCTGCTGATTTAAGTAAACTGGAAATAAATGTATATAGCGAGCTCTTAATCTTGAGAATTCAATCTCCTGATCTCACAATCCTAAAAGACAATGTTTAGGCTAAGATTTTCTTTATCTTAATGAAAATTTCTTTGTCTTATCTCTTAATTGTAGCATCTATTAAAAGGGATCAGAGAACTGTATCAACAGCAGCTATCTTATAATTTAAGACAAAATGAAAAATGAATTTGTGCTATATAAAAGTAGTATATGTGGGGCTGGGAGTTTGGCCTAGTGGTAGAGTGCTTGCCTAGCATGTATGAAGACCCAGGTTCAATTCCTCGGTACCACATACATAGAAAAAGCCTGGAAGTGATGCTGTGGCTCAAGTTGTAGAGCTCTAAACTTGAGAAAGCTCAAGAGCAGGGCTCAGGCCCTGGGTTCAAGCCCAGGAATGGCAAAAAATGTAGTATATGAATAAGTAACACATTGTCCAAAGGAGAAGTAGGACAGATATTATAATAAGAAAGATATGGTGTGGACATTAAAATATCATGTTCACTACTTTTATGTTTCACTACTTAGATCATGAGTTTTACATATTTTAGGACTTAAAACAGCTTGGTCAATCATGATAGCTGCATCAGTAAAGTACCAAAATCTGGAGTAGACACTTGAGAGTTCTGTGCTAATATTAGATGTGTTTTTTTTAATTAAATGGCACCCTTGTATGTCCTAATTCCTTCTCAGGTAATAGGTAAGTAGGTAGATGGATCGATAGGTAGATAGATAGGTAGATAGATAGATAGATAGATAGATAGATAGATAGATAGATAGATAATGGATGGATTGATGGATAGATATACATATGTTCTAACAAGTTTCTCAGTTATTCAACACAGGTTAACGTTAAATGTATTTTATTAGTTTATATTGGTTGTACAAGGGGAATTTCCACATATGTAGCATTCATCCCAATCACCCTCATTCTCTTTATGAATCTTCCTTACACCACTCCCCACTTCTTTAAATGATTTTAACAGGCTTCATTGATCTAATTCCATATATGCAAATAAAATACACCATATTCTTTCTCATAAATTTAAATCTATTTTTTGCCAATCTTGGGGCTTTTTGTCAAGACTAGTGCTCTACCATTTGAGCCACCGCACCACTTCTGGCTTTTTCTGTCTATGTGGTATGAAGGAATCAAACCTAGGGCTTCATGCATGCAGGCACTTTACCGCTAGGCCAAACTCCCAACCCTTAAATCTATATTTTAGAGACCATATAATAGGTACATATTGTGAATTCAAGAATCAGATTCATGATTATAAATTATATCCTATAAACTCTGGTATATACAACTATCTATTACAGATGAAAATTGTTGGATAGAAAGTTTTCATGTTAAAAAATGCTTATGTGTTAGGAATGCAAGATAGTAAACCACAGACCTATAGCCACCTAATCTTTGACAAGGAGCCAAAAAAATAGACTGGAAGAAAGACAGTCTCTTCAAGTTGTGCTGGCAGAACTGGTTAAGCACCTGCAGAAAACTAAAGTTGGATCCTTCTTTGTCACCCTGCACTAGAATTAACTCCAAATGGATCAAAGACCTGGAGGTAAAAGCTGACACACTGAAAACTTTACAAGAAGGAATAGGAGATACACTAGGCCTCCTTGGCACAGGTCGAAACTTTCTTAAGGACCAAGAATCACAGCAAATAAGAGAAAGGCTGGATAAGTGGGACTGCATTAAACTGCAGAGATTTTGTATGGCAAAGGACATAGCTAGTAAATTAAGTAGGAAGCCTACAGAGTGGGAGAAGATCTTCACCAACCAAACAACGGACAAAGGCCTCATATCTAAAATATATCAACAGCTCAAAAAATTGAATCCCTCCAAAACTAATCCCCAAAGTAACAACCATCCCATTAAAAAATGGGCCAAAGACTTAAAGAGTGTCTTCTCTAGAGAAGAAACAAAAATGGCCTATAGACACATGAAGAAATATGCTCAACATCTCTGGTCATAAAAGAAATGCAAATCAAAACAACTCTAAGATTCCACCTCACTCCAGTTAGAATGGCCAGGATCAGGAAAACGAATAACAACAGATGCTGGAGGGGATGTGGCCAGGAGGGATCATTACTACACTGTTGGTGGGAGTGCAAACTCGTTCAACCACTATGGAAAACAGTATGGCAGTGCCTCGAAAGGCTAAACATAGAGCTCCCCTATGACCCAGCAATTCCACTACTTGGCATTTACCCAACCATCCAGAAACAAGGGCATACTAAATCCACTAGCACAACAATGTTCATTGCAGCATTATTCACCATAGCAAAGATATGGAACCAACCTAGATGTCCCTCAGTTGATGAGTGGATCAACAAGTTGTGGTATTTGTACACAATGGAATTCTATGCTGCTGTCAGAAAAAACGACATCGCCCCATTTGTTAGGAAATGGAAAGTCTTAGAAAAAAATCATATTAAGTGAAGTAAGCCAGACTCAAGGGAACTTAGGATCAATGGTTCCCCTCATTTTTCATAATCAGTATAAACCTTGGGCTCTACTAGCAGAGATCTGCAATACAGTAAAACCTTGATACATAAGGCCATATAGTATGAAGCTAATTGAAAGGACCTCCAGGATATTGAAACAAAAGCCATATAACATATGATTGTTGTTCTTAATGTACTATGTTATCTCTCATCTCCTTTGCTGTCCCTTGAGTATCTCATATGGTTACAGTATCTCACTTTGTTATCTGATATATTGAATTTATTTGTATTTGGTTATTTGAAATTGGATAGGGAAGGGGGGAAAACCAAGACTGGTGGGGGGATGGGGGGAGGGTAATGGGTACCAAGACATGTGAAAGGGTATCAATGTATGTGAATTAATACACCTTCTATCTGGAAAATATCATGTAGCCCTTTTATTAATTACAATAAAAAAATAAATCTCTTAGTCTGTAAATGTAAATGTTTAATAAGAATCTAATTTAGAGAAAGAAGTAAATCTGAAATAAAAGATTATTTTACCCATTTCCCAAAAGCTATGGCTGAATTATGTCTAAAATATGAACTAATCTTTATACTTAACAATTTGCATTAATATTTAAATTGCATAAATGGAAAATATAAATGTAATACACAAAAATTTTCATTCACACATTTATTCATCAGATGTTGGTTATGTACTTATAATATGCAAGATTTTTTACTACAAATTATATTGTACCCAAGAAAATTGTAACATAATCATGTCTATTACTTATTGCTTGAGAAGTTTAAATCAATGTATTATTTGTAATACATGTAAACATAAGTTTGTAGACTTATTGATTTATCTATTCAATATAGTATACATTAATCATTTTTCATTGCTCATTATTTCATTTAATAAAAATTTCTTAGTGACTATTGGAGGAGAGTTACATATCAAATGGAATCAAATGTCAATCATTTTGTAAAGGACTAAAAAGTATAGACAAAAATAACCAACAATAACTCTAATATAAAACATATATATGACATACACACAAAATCACATTCTAACAGTGACAATACTAAGTCAAATTATTTAAGAATTTTCTATACCCTTTCCCATGCCTTCCTCTGCTTTTATTCAACCCTGTTAGGGAAAACAATAGCAGCCAGAGAATGGAAGAGAAAGTTAGTAAACCAGAGAAATGAAGCCCAACTTTTTCAGCTACTCAAGGTGATAAGGTGACCTGCTCTCTAGAATCATTTCCTATTTGGGGAATGTGATATATTATGAATGATTAGTGTTCAGTGACCATATTGAACATTCCACAGTTGGGCTGGACACTGGTGACTCTAAAACATGGCTTCACAGGAGCCTGGTATCTGAGAATCATTATTCAAAGCCAGCCTGGGAAGGAGACTAGGAGACACTTATCTTCAAATAACCTCAAGAGAAAAAGGAAGTCATACTGTGGTTTAAGTGGCCAGGCACTAACCCAGAGCAAAAGAACTCAGGAAAAATGAGTTCAAGTCCCAGGGCCAACAACACCAACACCACCACCACCAACAAACAGTTGGCCCTATCCTATGAAAATAGACAAGAAATTATCAGTTCTCACCTAAGGAAGAAGAAAAACTACCTCTTCTAAGAGACTTAGGAGGAGAAATAAGCTGATAAACGCAGTCTATTTACATGCTATAAAGTTCTATTTTTTTCCATGCAAGTTGTAAAATGTATAGATTTCTTAAAGATAGGAGAACTAGAAAGTTGTTTAGGATACATAGGAAGATAATATAGTCAACTTTTGTAGAAGTATGATACAGTACAGTATAGTATACTATTATAGTTACTTCTCACTGAATTGAATACATTAAAAATCTAATAATAACAAAATTAGCAATTTGTCAAAGACAGGAGTTTTCAAAGTATTGATAAGGTATGAGAAGAAAGTAGTGTAGCTGGAAAACTGTTGCCTTTTATGTATCACTGTCCAGCAGGACAGTAGAGTCATATAGTAAATTTAATGCACTATACAATTCCAGAAGGTGACTTTCCAATGATATTCAGCTATGGAGTGCTATTCATGTAGGATAATTATAATATGGGAGTTTGATAAAGCTTCCCAAGGGACCACACTAATGCTCATTTGTGACAATTACTTCTCTAACACATGAAAATGTCATGATTGGACACACAGCTGTGCATACTTTTATTTCTGGCATTTTCTTGTCTGGAACATATTTACCCTTTACCAAGTTTTAGCCATATACTATTTGGTTAAAAAGAATATCACAAACAATAGCAGTCTTCAACATTCTTCTTTATGAATTTTAACACTACTTATACAGATGCTTGGTGCTCTAGAAGAATATTCTTTAATAACATATGGATTAACAAATTCCATTAAACTGCATAGGCAGTGTCTCTATTCTCTATTCCTTACAATTCTCATAATAGCTCTTTTATGGAAAACAGAAATGAGATGCAGAATGGTTAAATAAAATAGTTGATAAATGCCCTTTTAATCTTTTAATATCAGGTTGGATTGAGTGACATGTATGTATTTAGAACGATTTCTATATGTGCTTGCTGTTCTGAACTATGTATCTTGGAAAACATTCTCACCGAGGCTCCTTTTCTGTGTCTTCATATTCAATTTTATGCACTTTTTAAATGAGTATTTTCTTTCAACATAAAATGTAGTAGACTGAATAAAACAACTTGGCAATAAATTTCAAGCATTAAGCCCATGCCAAGTAATTATCAGAAGGCCTGATTCTTTGATACTTCTCGAGTATGATTTTAAAATAATGGAGTGAGACTTATATTGCTTTATATTGTGATATGCTTTATGGACTAGCTCCCTCTCACACCCCCCCAAAAAAAAGATTTGTAAAGTATTCTGGGAAGGTCTGCCAATTAAAAACCGGAGATTGGATGAAGGCTTACAGCAATTGAATTTTGGATACAGATGGTGCCAAATTGCGTGTTTCCATAGTAACAGGCTCTTCCTTAATAATTTTTACATGGGAGGGGGAACATAAAAGAGAAAACCATCTTTCAGAAGATGTAAGTTCCTGCAGCATGTTTAAGATTGATTTTAGTAGCTAATTTGTACTTAACTAGTAATTGTTTCAAGTGGATATAAATATTACTAAAATTTCCTAAGGAAACATTTGTTGAATAAGAGAAATAAAATCTAGGAAATTTATGAAGACATATACAGGAGTTATTGTTTCTTTAAAAAACTTTCTTGATCTGTAGCCAATGAACAAGGATTTTATATGGAACATAACTTATTTACCCAATGATTTATTGATTATTTTGGGGGGGAGGATCAATGGGGCTGAACTTGGACTGGGCAGGGTCCCTGAGCTCTTCAGCTCAAGGCTTCCGCCTACCAATTTTCTAGAGGTTAATTGTATATAAGAGTCTCAGGTTCTTTTGTGCCCGGAGTAGCTTTGAACCTTGATCCTCAGATCTCAGCCCTCTGAGTAGCGAGGCTTAATAATTTATTGATTCATAATACCTTATTCTGAATTATTCTTAATGCTTTAATACATAATGTCAGTAAGATTGGAAATTTGAAATATAGGTATAATCAAAATGATGGATTTGGGATTGATCATATGATCTTATTTCAGGTATATATTAGTTGTCATTATCTTTTCCTTGGTGATCTTTAAATTTGTTATCCAATGGCATCATAGAAAGAGACTCATAGGAAGCTATTGATACTGTTTAAGTCATAAAGTAGGGATACCTTGGATCCACTGTCTAGTCTTCAGTTTCACATATCCAACAACTAATTTTATTATTTCATCTAATGGTGATTGGCCTCTGGGTACTGACTTATGCTACAAAACACTCACAAGACAAGGAAATCAATTAGTTTATATGCCATTTGAAAGAAGAAATAACTTAAATTATTGTGCTCTTGTGCTGTAATTCAATGCAATGCTGCCAGGGAATTCAATAATGAAAATTTCTCAGGCTGCCCTTCCCTAAGAGGACTATACAGAAGCTTGAATGTGACAAAATAAATTCTCATGGTGACCATAGAAATGGAAAAAGAATAAGATATTATTAAAGGGTAATTCACTAACTAAATGAAGATAGATGAGCTTTCCCTCTTAATTATCCTACACAATTTCCAAAGTAGAAATAGAGGAATAGATATTCTTACATGATATTCAACTCATATCAAATGTTCTTCCTTGGATTTTCTCTTTTGTATTCCACGCTACATCCCGATCCCCTCTACCCCAACACAGATATGCATAGTATTATCTTCTCTTCCTTCTCAACTACAAACTAATATAAAAGGGAGAAACACTAATATAAGTTAATATGTGGATGTTTTATAATAATCATGTTACTGCTTACTGTTTTTCTTTCATTAATCTGGGTTAATTAATCTACAAAAAACTATAAATCTGGATCTTCCCACAAAGATTTCAAGTTTGTTGACAATTTCTGAATACATACATGCCTGAATTTTGATATAAAAGGGTTATAAGAAAACTATTAGAAACTATAATTTTAAGAAGTTTCCTATATTATCTTTGGTAACTTGCTACCTATGTTCATGTGGGCTACTTTTGGTAACAGCCAACACTACCTATTATCTATTTTTCCTAAATTTTAAGTCCCAGAGATGTTCTGGAATTTTAGAACGATGAACCTCTAGGAATTTATGTATATAAAGAGAGATGCAGAGATAAAAATAGAAAAATATATAGCTGGAAGTTTGGCCTAGTAGAGTACTTGCCTAGCATGCATGAAGACCCAGATTTGATTCTTTGGTACCACATACATAGAAAAAGCTGAAAATGTTTCTGTGGCTCAAGTGGTAGAGCTCTAGTCTTGATAAAGCCCAAGGACAGTGCCTTGGCCCCGAGTTCAAGCCTCAGGACTGGCAAAAAATACTAGAGAAGTATATAGACATTGGAATAGACATCTATATAATAGAAATATATATGGGTACATAGAAATAGAGAAGTACTGTTTGGAATTGTAAAGAAACATACATTCTTAATCTTAGTTTAAAATTGTCTAAGACTCTCCATTGAAAATAGCATGATAAATTTGAATTAAGTTACATAGTACTTTCCCCTGGCCTATACACAATAACTAATTCCTGACCCAGCCAAACAAATGTCTATTTATTTCATTCTTTCATTGTTCTCATGAAGAATTGATGAGAATTAATAAAAGATATAACTACATTAGTGACCCTCTTTTTTATGTATTATGCTAGAGCTCTGAACTGAGCACTCCTTGATTAACTTATCCCTCTTTGGAACAGAAAAGGTAGGAATATGACTTACATACAAACATTCCAGAAATATTAGTTTAAAAATATCTAAGAGTTTGAAAGAAAACGAAGAGACCGAGAAGGGAGAAGATAAAATATCATTATTTGGGCTGGGAGTTTGGCCTAGTGTTAGAGTGCTTGCCTAGCATTCATGAAGACCTGGATTTGATTCCTTGGTACCTCACACATAGAAAAAGCTGGAAATAGCACTGTGGCTCAAGTAGTAGAGCTCTAACCTTGAGAAAGCCCAAGGACAGTGCTCAGGCCATGAGTTGAAGCCCCAGGACTGGAAAAAAACAAAACATCTCAAAACAGGTGCAGTGACTCACACCTATAATTCTAGTTACTCAGGAAGCTGAGATTTGAGAATCATGCTTCAAAGCCCGTCCTGGCATGAAAGTCTGTGAGACTCTTATTTCCAATTAACCAACAGAAAATCAGAAGTGGTGCGGTGGCACATGTGCCTTGAGCAGAAGAGTTCAGGGACAGCTCCAAGGTCCAGAGTTCAAAGCCCATTACTAACAAAAAAAATGAATAAAGAATTTGGTAACTAAACACTTTACTATTTATCTTTTACTTTCATTTATACTTTAATTACTTGTCATGAAATACAGACTAATAATGTAAAGTATATGTTTTACAGTACCAATAAAATGAAGATAATTTAATTTTTGTAAATTGAGTAAAGATTAGTTTATAGGCTGATGGTCTAGCTGTGTGAGACTGTTTTCCTTGGCATGTGTAACACTTTGGATTCCATGCCTCTTTTCAGACTGTTTTATTTAATTATATCCCTATAAAAATTTAAGTACCACAGATATATTGTTTCTGTTTATGTATTGTAGCCTATTGGCTAGTTACAAATTCTTATACCTTTTAGAAATATCTACGAATTTTGTCCAAGAACATCTTTTCATGGACTTGGGGCCCTGCTCCTTACTCAGAAGGCATACACTAAATTCAAAAACCTAAATTTTTTATTGTATTATTTATAGTTCTTTTGTTTTTTAGGGGTTTTCTTCTTTTGCTTTTTTTTTTCTTCTTTCCTTCTTTTCTGTTTTCTTTGGTTTTTTCCCTTCTACCACTGATTATGATTTTTGTACCCTTTGTCATGTATATAAGTTTATCTCATTTGGGGAGGGGTAGGGGAAGCACAGAAATGAGGGGACAAAGGGTGAACCAATTTAGCACTGAAGCCCACTAGACATTACGCTGGAAATGAATTGTACGAGTTTGGGGGAGGACAGTGGGGAGGGGAAAACATGGAGAAAATGACAGAGGGGGGTGATACTGTTCAAAAGGAAATGTACTCATTACCTGACTCATGTAACTGTAGCTCCTCTGTACATCACTTTTACAATAAAATTTTTTAAGTAAATTCAAAAGCCAGGAAATTCTGATTCACTAAATCTGGGTAGGAACAAAGTACATTTTAAAATAAAGCTCAGCTGTTTCAAAAAGCAATGTGTAAATATAATATTATTTTTTTTTATTCTAATGTTATTCTCATTCTTTGCAGATACTTGGAAAAGTAAACATCTATATTTAGGAACAATCCTAATGATGGAATGCTTTTACATATTTACAATACAAGGATTTGTCTTATTATTTTGCCATCAGGAACATATAAATGTAAACACAAATCAATACAACTTTCCTGAATGTGATTTCTTCCCTATCTTTTCTTCCTGACCTTTTCTGATTTTTATACCATTATTTCTATGTAGGTATTTTCTTTCCATCATTGTTTATTTCTGAAGTCAGAATTATGAGGAGGTGCTACCTTAGCATCCTGCATTTATTAGTTCAATTATGACTGTTAAAATGTGAATGAAAACCCTGCAAATACATGGTACCCTGTAGATAATTTTCTCCTTTCAAACAATTAGACAAATGTTATGGTCATTGTTGACTTTTACAAAAAACAAAAACTGCCATATTCTATACTTATTGTTGCTTTGTTCTCACAACATAAAAGTTTTCATTTTAAGGTAAAAAAAAAGGATGAGTGGAAGAAATGTTCAGCACAGCAGGTTATAAACCAATTATGATGATCGTGTCCTGAATGGAGATTTTTATGAACCTCTCACATTCGTTATTTCAGCTTTTTTTTAATGTTCAAAGTGAATAGAATAATGAACAGGCTATTTAGGAGGGTTTAGAATGAGGGGAAAAATCCTTTCATTAGGTTCCAAATAACAGCTAGCTTATTAAGCAGCAAGAGATAGAGATTTAGTAGAGAAAAAAAATAAAAGGATGAGAAAAATAAAGCAATGAGATTAGAAGGTCAGTAATACCATAGCAAACCAGCTTTAAGGCAGGTTCCTATCAGCTATCTTTTGTGGGAAATAACTATATTAATTTTGTTGTGAATCTCTTGTTAATGTCTACCTTGAATAAACTTTATATGATCTATCTGTGTGCACAAAAATACTTAAGGACAAAATTGCTAACTGAACTATACTCAAATAAAGAGTGCATCTAACAAGATATGTGCTGGCTGCTTTTCAAAGCACACCTGTTTCTCTTTGTTTCTGCTTGGGTTTTTGCCACTTATTTGTTTATTTGCTGAACAGTTAATTACTGAGCAACTATTATGTGACATGCCCTGGGACAGAGTGATACACAAAACAGATATTGTCTTTTAATCATAGAGCTCAGGAACGATATGAGAGAGGAAACCTGAACACATAAACAAATAGAAGCCCAATTTCAAATCGCCATGTGTTTTAAAGGAAAAGAGCCAAGATAATTTTAAAAGGAAAAATTGGTATGTGAGAGAAGCCACTGTTGAGTTATAATGGCTAAGGAAGCCATTTTGAGGAGGGCTAAACACATCTACATGTAACTTTCTGTAATTGTATAAACTTTAAATCAACCAAGAGATAGCTGCAATATAATTCTTGCCATTGGACTCAACATTAGCCCAGTGTATGGTGATATCATTGTTATAAGGTGGCACTTCCCAATGGCGTTAGTTACATTTAATAATTGCTTTCGGGGGAGTGTGCTATACACAAAAACTGGAGTCATATGGACTCGGGAATATGTTGAGGAATTCTAAGATACTTAGGAAGAGCATGTATGTGGTTTTGGTTAACAATGAAAGCAGAGAAAATGGCAGAATTTGAAGAAAAAGAAATGTTGTAGATTTTACAAAGTTGATCCTTTTAATAATCAGTTTCCAGAGTATGTATGTGGAGTGATAAACGTTTTGGCCTGGCTGGCTAATTAATGAGTAGAATCTTTAACTTCAGTCATTCTTTAATCATTTTAAATTTTAGCATATATTTTGTATTATAATTAAATGTCAGGTGGAAATCTTCTAACCCAAATGTGGTTCCTGCTTTCTTTTTAAATTATCTGTAAGTAGTGGTAAAAAATGATTTATATTCTCCGTGTCCATTTGAATTTTAATGCATCTTGATCAATTTTATCCCTACTAATATTTTGCCTAACCTAATTTCCCTGGAATTTTGCCAAGTCTTCCATTTTCTGTTTCCTATTTTTTCCAATTGTGTTTGTTCCCACAATGAGACAGTTCACAAATTTCCAGCCTCCTGTCGGATTTTGCTTTTTAACATTTGAAATGATCTCTACAAGCATTTCTTTCATTTTGCTTATATCTAATCTCTTGTGGCCTGTGTTCTACTTACTTCTCTGAAGTATTAATTACCATTGAAAAGGTTCACTTTGCTTAGTTGAGAGACCAACTTTCATGCTTCATCTCCAAAGCTGCTCTGTTGAATGCAAGTTAAATATAACCTTTCCTGAATTTCCCATTTCAGTTTTACACATTTAATGTTTTGTCCCTCAAGACTCTACCCAAGACTTTGCCCTTTCCCTTATACTCATGGCTTCAGTAATTCATCATAGGATGAAAGGCAACTCCCAAATGGAGAACTCTGACTTCTCGCCCTCTTTGATCAATTCCATATGGCAAACTGCCTATATTACTTTTACTCATATGGATAATTATATTCTTAAATCCTACATGAAATTCTGACACCATGTTGATTTCTAATAGTAGCATTTTCTACATTTTGTGATGGCTTTTTTTCTGGTCTTCAGTCTTTTTTCTGGTCATGGGACTTGAACTCAGGGCTTGGGTGCTGTCCCTGAACTTTTGGGCTCACCATTTTCAGCCATAGTCCCACTTCCAGTTTGCGGGTGGTTAGTTGGAGATAAGAATTTCACTGACTTTTCTGCCCAGGCTTGCTTCAAGCCACATCAGGTCTAAGCCTCCAGAGTGGCAAGGATTACAGACATGAGCCATTAACATCAAGTACCTCTGTCGCTGATAATTACAAATATATCAACAGTCAAGCTAAGAGTCAAAGCAAAATTTCCAAAAAAGAGACTGTAAGTAAAAAAGGAATTTGTAGGCGTTTCATACAACTCATGTTCTAAAAGGGATTTGGGACCTAGGCACACTTTAGTTTAAAATAATGCTTCCAATCAATTGATTTCATCTTTTTCCTGAGAGAGGGCAAGTATGTCAGGGTAAGGACTCTAAGATTTCTTGAGGGAACTTCAAGACATTTAATAACTCCATTCATTTCCAATTGAGAGGCATTCATAAGTCATCTATGGTGTGCCAGACACTGCCTTCTAGTCAAGTGTCAGAGTATGGACAAAGTCTTATACTTGTCATCTACTTGCTAACTTTATTATTATACTACTTACCACCCATCATCATGCTATGCCTGGATGTCAGTCCTACATTTTATTCTATTTTCTGCATTTTTTCTTATCTCCCCCACCAGTCTACTCTTTAGAAAGCTGAATGACTAATCTTTTCAAGCCCAGATTAGATGGTATCATTCTCCTGCGTAAAACCTTTCAGTTCATTCTCATTCCAGGGCAAATGAAGACCAAAATTCAAACCAAACTTCACAAGGCCACTGGGAGATATGAAAATCTTCCTTTAGCTTTTCTTTCTAATTAATGAGGAATTTGGATAATTTGATTCTGTCTTGAAGATGTAAAAATGCAAATGACTCCAATGCAAGTGAATACTGAACTGAATGTTTGCTTATGTGTATATAGATTATTATAAAGTATTTATTACTCATTCAGCTTTGATGTTGGTAAGCAGTTTCAGTCAACTTCAGAAAAATAGTAGGTTATAAAGAAAAACTTTTTGATGTACAAATAGATTGATAAAGAATCAAAGATAACGATAAATCAATCTTGGATGATCAACTTGCTTATCATTTATAAGAAATTAGAAAAATACAGAGTCTTTCTTGAGGCCAAATTCTGGCTATGTTTGTATTCTTTTGGGTTAAAAAGGATCAGAATCATTTTCTTGCTGTGAATTATAAGGATCCAATACTATTCTGTATCACATTTTAAACAAAATGACAATAATAACAGGTTTGTGACAGCTTTGCATTTTAAAGAATATTTTTTGCATATTCCTTCTTTGACTATGGGAATTAAGTTTTGTAAGGACTTCCTTATAAAATTAAGGAAATTATCCTATCTTGTTCCTGTATTTCATAACCATATGTTTCACCAAGATATTGTTTCTCTCCTGGGTCTTTCATCTCTACCTATACAGTTATGATTTAACCCAGGTAAATAGAAAGAGTAGGAACCATACTGAGATTTTTTTCCTTGCAAATTCAAATATTTCATTTAGAAGCAGCTAAAGTATTTTACAAGTTGTTATACTAAAATTTCAAAAATTACATTTAGGCAACTTAAACTCAGGGCCTTGCGCTGTTATATGAATTTTTTCCCTCAAGGCTAGCACTCTACCATTTGAGCCATGGCTTGACTTCCAAGGTTCTGTTATTTAATTGTAGAAGAAAGACTCAGATTTTGTCCCTTCCTCAGTTGTATTCAAATCATGATCTTCAGATCTCAGCTGCCTGAGTTATTGAGATTTCAATCTTAAGCTGCAAGTGCCCAGCAAGAATAACTTACAATAACATTTATAATTTTCTGAGGTTTAAATAAGTGAGAAATATCTCAACATCAGGTTTAAGAATGGCAACTCAAGTCTTTTAGAATCTTTAGAATCTTTATCCAACATATTAATTTAAATACATTTCATAATAACTGATTTTGTATTTAGCTAATACAGTATATATATTAAATGGACCACTGCTGATCCTTATATTTAATCTTACGTTTTGCTTTTCTGAAAAAGCATTCAAAGTTAATAATTAGGTTATGCTTTTTCAATGTATTTCTATATAATATAGGAGTCCCATCAAATCTTAAATATATTTAAAAATATACTTTATTTTCATAACACTGACTACATGTATATATTTGATTTTTGATATATTGCATGTTTCTGATAATTTTCATTTTTATAGTAGCTCATAAATTTTTGTTGGTTACTTAGAAGTTGTGCTTCTTCTTTCCACATATTTTTTCATACGCTCCTATGTGCCATGCTATCTGCTGGAACCTATCTATGAAATTATGCTGTTTCTCCTCAGTAATCACCTTTCATGGGTGATAAAATAGACTATCAATATACAGTAGAATCACTGTATTGGGAGTGGGTCAGGTAGGCCATTTTGATTACATCCTGAAAGCAATAGTGTGGAGATAATGTGGAAGGAATTTAATAAGTAATGCAATACTTAGATTTTCATCTTCAAAAAGCTTTTCTTGACCAGAGTAGTGAAGATGGATGAAAAGTAACAAAATTTAGTATTATATCATAGTTCTTCATTCTGGCTGTATATTACAATCACTAGAGAAAGAGGGAATCAAAATTGCTAGCACCTGGACTCTACCCCAATCCAATTAAATTAGAACCATTGGGAGTATGTCCCAGACACTGGTATTTTTAAAGCACCCTGGATGATTGAAATATACAGATAAGGTTATGATCCACTAAATTAGAGGAAACATCAGGAGGCTTTTAATTAAAGCAGTCTAGAGAAGAGATCGTTGGATGATAGGTTAGATGAGAAAGAGGTTGAAATGAATGACTTGGCATCATTCTTGGTTACAGGATAGGAGGCAAAAGAACTAAGGGTGATTTGTAGGCTTCTCTGTGAATGACTAAAGAAACAGATGTGTCAGTAATGAGGTGAGAAGAAGGGTAAATGTAGGGGGAAAGAATTTGGATATGATGACTATCTCAGTGCAATCATGTAGACGTCTAGTCCTGTGGATATGAATCTCAGGAAAGCTCTTAACCCTAAAACAGACTATTATTAGAAAGGTAAGAAATGAAGCAATGCAAGTAAATAAATTTACAAGGGAGAATATATGAATTTGTAAAAGTTCAAAAGTAAACCAGGTATCAGTGGATCATATCTATAATCCTAGTTACTTAGAAGGCTGAGATCTGAGGACTGCAATTTAAAACCAGTCCAAGCAGGGGAGTATATTATAGGAATTATAAATGTGAAAATAGTAGACACACTTTAATACTTCTCAAACATGGAAGTGTATATAAATCAATCAAGGAATCTTGTATAGAAATGCTTGGAAAAGCAATATTGTTTATCTAATGGCCAGAAAGAGAAGAGATAAAGAAGGGCCTGAGATTCTATCATTTCCTTTCAGGTTATTACCTGATATAAAGATATTTCCTTCTATGTAAAATTTCCACCTCCTAAAGTTTTCAAACAACTCCCCAAAGTGCCACGCTGAGGATGAACCCTATAACATATGAGCAATAACAAACACTTAAGGTCCAAACTACGAAAGCTATACACTAAAATGTTTCCCAAATTTTGACTTTCATATCAAATAATAGACTCTCCCTTACTCAAAAAAGAGAAAAGAAACATCAGTTTTAATTCATTCATTTTAATGATCATATCTTACACTTAAATATTTACCTGTTTCATTAATGAAGCAATTTCTAAATTATGGCTTAATGTTGGTATTTTCTTACAATGTATGACTTGCCACCTAGTATTTAAACACAATGCTCCTTTAATCTTAACTCACCTTTCAGTATGGAAACCAACATATATTTTCTATAACTCAATGAGAATACTATCTCATTTTTCTTTAAAAATATTCATCCTGATTTTAAAGAAGTAATGTGATCTGTCTGTGACTGGGTATTGATTAGAATATTAAAAGACATGGCTAAATTTCATTTCCCGTTCCTGTCTATATATGCTGGGTGTAACTTTGAGCAAAATGTTTGCCATTTATACTCCTATCAATTTTATAGTATATTATCAACTTTTGTATGCCATAAATGGTAATTTTTCTTAATAAGAAAATGGTATTAGTGACTTAGAAGACTACTTAAATAAATGCTGTTCTGTGCTTGCTGTGAGAAAATATTTTACTTAACATTATATGTTGAAACTTTGTCCAATGCACAGAAAGCTAAAAGGACTGAACAGTGAACTCTCTGAACACACTAGATACAAGATTCTTTTGTATCACTTCATCACTTTACCTATTAATTCTTATTATTTTCTAAGACATTTCCAAATACCTTACCCATAAAACACTTTAATATGCATATCATATCTAGAAATCAGTTATACAATTTATTGAGGTTTTGTTTAGTTGATGATTTTTGTGCTGATACTGGTGCTTAAACTCAAGGCCTGGGCACTATCACTTACCTTTCTTGCTCAAGGCTGATGTACTACAACTTGAATGATATCTCCATTTCCAGCTTTTTGCTGTTTAATTAGAAATAAGAGTCTATGGACCCTGGCTGACTTAAAACTCATCTCAACCTCTTGAATAGCTAAGATTTACAGGTGTGAGCCACTAATGCCGAACACATTCATCAAGTTTTGAGTGAGTATACCTGGATGATGTGTGCCTATATCAATGAACAAAAAATAGCATCAGAACAGAAACAACAGTTTTAATGTTGACTTGATTTTAATTTATCTACATATAAGCATAGGTTTAAAATATGGCAAAGTTTTATGCAGGAAAATGGCATGGCTATTGATAATGCCAAGTATTCATCCAGGACTTTTGCTGGCTAAGTCCTTCACAGTGAGGTGAGACTGAATCTTTAATAGGAGAATCCAGCAACATGCAGTTCATAGATGATTAGAGCTAGAAGGAACACCAGGGACTACCCAATCTACCCCCCTTTGCTTTATGATTCGGAATTGAAGAACCCAGAGAAGTCCTATGGTGTCACAAAAGTATGTGATTGCGTTTCCTTAACCTCTATATTTGAGACCTAGTTAGTACCCTTGTTCATTTTTTCTTTCAATTTTGTAGATTATTAATCTTCTACTTATTATTAATGTCATAATGCAAAGAAGTAAACTTGAGTTTACAAACCGCACCAAATTCATTTCCATATGTTAAAATAAGCATATATACGTGTATTCACAAATGTGCATATATATCGTATGTGTATACACACAATATATGTGTACACTATGTGTGTATGTGTGTGTGTATATATATTTATATACAAAGAGAGAGACAGAACAGAGAGAGAGACAGACAGACAGACAGACAGACAGACAGACAGACAGACAGAGACAGAGAGAGAGAGCATTGTATATTATGTCCAAGGCTTGAACTCCAAGCCTGGTGCTTTTCCTCAGCATTTTCCTATCAAAGCTGACATTGTGCCCCTTGACATTGTGCTCCATTTCTTCGTGATTAGTTCGATTCTCATCAACATTTCTGCCCCTTCTGACTTCAAATTCCAATTCTAAGATCTCAGCCTCCTAAGTAGCTAGGATTACAGATGTGAGATACCAGTGCCCACTGTGGTTATATTTTAATGTAATTTACTTACTTATTTTGGTTTTTTCTTCTACAAATTTCAATGCTTGGTACATCCTACAATGTATCTCTTTGGGATATGAATAAATAGATATTCCCCATTGTTGATTAGGATTTCATTTACACAGGAATGTTGCACATTTCTCCTTTCCTTTTCACATATGGAGTAAACTCACAGCCACATTCACTACATAGTTAATGTATTTTCTTCTTCACCTTCTACATGGATTTGTGCAGGAACTTCTTTTGTAGAGTGAAATATGGTGGTTTCTTTGTTTTTAGCTTCCTTCTTGCTTAAAACTAATATTTGGTTGGTACTCTGGAGGACCCCTGAGACCCAAGTATTCACCCCAGATGATCATAAAAATTTTCTTATAACTCCAATCAATTCATCCTTTAATATACACTCTCTACAGAGAAGCAGCAACAAGTTGCTGGTTCTTTATATTTTATTCATTATTGAATTTTATTTGTAGTTGTACAGCAGTTATTTTTTTAGGTTTGCAGTTGAGGAAGCTGAAGTTGAACTGCTATGCCATCTTTCCCAAATTAAATTAATTACCTTATCACAAAGCCAGTGTTGTACCTCAAACTAAACCAGTAGTCAAGGTTGCTTTCTAAAACTTAAATCACACTGACTTCTAATTCTTTGGCTTTATCCTCAGAGAAGAAATTGCTCTTCTTTGTTCAGTCGCACTGTATATTCAAAATAGCAATCATTTCTTAAAAAAATTCCCCCTTGGGAAAGATGTAGAAATTTATACCAGTCAAGAATGTATGTTGGTAATCAAACATAGCTAGTTTTAAAACTTGAAGTGAAAGGTTCCTTCATTCTTAATGAACTGAACTGTTTCTTTCACTGCAATATTGTGTTTCTTGACATGATTGCCGATCTTTATATTTGACTCTTCTGGAGACCTGTAAATCAGGACATATGCTGGGTCCCAGTCTGTCATCACAAGCCTTTGCGTTGGTTATTTATTACCCTTCATTATCCAGAAACTATTTATTGCACAAATCAATTGAGAAGCGTTCCATGATGGACTTCTGTGAGAAGAAATGTGCATGTTTGGGTAGCTCTTCATTATAAGCATCCACAGATTGTCTGGTTTTATGTGCATATATTTTATTATTATTTCACTTTTGTATGTCAGATGAATCCGGTGTAAATGTAAATCTAACAGTATGGGCTCTAGTGACCAAGTCTATTGCTGTAATACATCTTTGGTCCATCTATCTCCTGGGTGAAGTGTCACAAGTGTGGTTAAATTCTATAATTTGAATTGATGCCCAATTATGGACAATTACCAGGTCTGTATGATGTCCAGCTTCCACACTGAACCAATTCCAGGATAACAGCTTCACCATGATAGTCACAGTTTATGTTTTCTTTCATTGCCTGAAAAAACTGGAATACATGCAAAACTTCTAAAAAATTTTTTGTTCATTTTTTGTGACATCTTTTCTTGTGATTGCTAAATCAAACAATTGCACAGATTTGCCTTTTGCTTTTATTGTGCCTTTTCTTTTTTCTTTTCTTTTTTTTTTTGTCAGTTGTGGGGCTTGAAATTTTGGTATGGGCACTGGCCTTGAGCTTTTCAGCTCAAGGCTAGAGCCAAGGCCATTTGAGTCACAGCATCACTTCCAGTTCTCTGCTGGTGAACTAGCGATAAGAGTCTCATGGACTTTCATAATCGGGCTGGCTTTGAACCTCAATTCTCAGATTTCAGCTTCCCTGAGTAGCTAGAATTACAGGTGAGCCACTGGCACCCAGCTAGATTTGTTTGTTTTTTGTTTGTTTGTTTTTTTAATGAAATAGCTGGATACCTACTTAGGTAGTCTGTGTATTCAAATTTCTTTCTTCCATTCTAGTCTAGCCCATTGTCCAACAAATATTTCTGAGATGTTCTCTCTGGTGCTGGAGATCAAACCCAGGGTCTCGTGAGTAATAGGCAAATGCTGTACCCCTGAGCTATGTCTTCATCTCATTAAAATATTCTCTATCATATGACTCTCAAATATAAATAAGCAAATGTGGTGTTCACAGCAAAACCTTTTATCTGTGATTATCTATCATTCATAGCAGCCAAGGAAATGTCTATTATATGTTATATCATTTTGAAAAAAAAGACAGCTATCTTTTTTTTCTGTCATTCGTGGAGCTTGAACTATGGACCTGGGTACCGTCCCTGATCTCTTCAGCTCAAGGCTACTACCCTACCCCTGGAGCTACAGCACCACTTCTGGTTTTCTAGTAGTTAATTGGAGATAAGAGTCTCATGGACTTTTAGTGCCTGGGCTGGCTTTGAACTGCAATCCTCATATCTTAGCCTCCTGAGCAGCCAGGATTACCGGCATGATACCACCATGCCATGCCTGGAGACATCTATCTTACATAATATGTAGATCACAACTTACCAGTTGTGGAATTTGGGAATTTGGGTAGTTTCCATTTGGAAGAATTTGGATAATTTCCACATGGGGGAAATTAAGAATAGTTCAGCTATCAACAGTCTATTATGTGTCTTTTGGTGAAGGTAAATATTCTTTTCTGTTGGACATATGCCTGAGAGAAATGTACAATTCTAATAATATATTAAATATTCTTGATAAGGTGATTATTGAAATCGTATGGTGAGTCATATTGTAAAGGAAATTATCATTGCACAATTTCTATTCTGTAGAAAGGATATCCATCTATAGTTGGTTACTTCACAAGGGACCATATTTCTGTTGACTGTCTCTCTGGTATTCATTTAATTATACTTATAGCAATATAATAAATATTATCTTCTATTATCTTGAATAATAGAAAATGTCTGTAAAATATCCTTAGCTGAGATATAAAAGACTATTATATTACATAGCCTATAATTTCATTTAAAACACTTGCATAAAATTAAGCCAACAGATTGTCTCTAACTTACAATTAATTAAAAAATATCTGAGAAAGAAAGGTCATTGTTCAGTTTTGCCTCATATGATTTCCATTCCTTTTAATCTGTGGCCTTTATGTCAAATAAAGGTATTCTACCAGTAAATATTCATGTTTTTCTTTACAAAAAGTAAATAAGGCATGATTAATGCAAATTATATGACAAAGAGAAACAGAGTATTTGCTTGAGCCCAATTGTGAGCAAGTATCAGGAAAATAAAGAGGGGGACATGAAAGACATGATCTAGTTCTCATATTTTGTAAAGCTGAAATGCAATAAAGAGATGATGATATTTGAAGAAGACTGGATAAAGATGATTGGCATGGTTGATTTTGGAAGTGACATTTTTGTTTTATTATAAAGAAATAGGGATAATTGTAATAGTGTATGAGGATAATCCATTGTGCACACAGTTCAAAGTGTATCAAACACTAGGCTATATCGCAAACAATTATTTTCCTTTAGGGATTATAATGCTAACTTAGGTTAGGTTCCCCAACAAGAAGACCCGCGACTAATAATTAAGAATAAAAGTAGTTTATTTGTAAGGTGATCTCAAGAAGTATCAATAGAAGAGAGGGACAGAGATAGGGAAAGGAAAGAAGCCAATAATTGAATCAGTTATTGAGCAAGTTATTGCTGTGGGCAAGTGTGGTTCAACAACTAATGAAGAAACCCTGGGAGAAAGTGAAAAACATACCTCATAGATTTTTGCATACTGTGGCAAGGGCAGGGGACCAAGGGTAATTAAGTTCCAACTCTCCTCTGTCACTGGCTTAATACTATTCCTGATGTATTAACTTCCCCAGCACTTCTTGTCAATAAACTCTGGGCAGACTCAAAACTAAAGTCAAGTGCTTCGGCTTGTGGCAGGTCAAGTGCTTGCTGTCATACATTTGAATGGTAAGAGCTATGGGTATTTGAGATTTGATAGCATCTGCTACAAGTCCTTCCCTTTCCCTTCAGGTTCCTGTTGTCTAGTGTGGGAGACTGAAATGTACATTATAGTCATGAACAGTACAAATTTGAAAATATTGGGTACCAAGTTGGGAGAAAATGTCTGTACATAAGGATTCTTCCTATATGGCCATGACATCTGAATGCAAGTTAATTATCAAAGATTGTCTTAAAAGGAAAAAGAATCCATTATATTTGGAACTGTGATTATAACCAGGAAAGGCCTCCTATATTTGCATTCTTTAGAGTAATTCGATCCCTAAATATCCCTCTTTGGGGCCGTATGTTTTACTTATGAATTGATCACATAAGAATTTGGAGTAGAAAAAGTCTAAGAACGGATGGCAAAATGTCTTCCTACTGACAAAACTCACACAATTACATCAACTAAATGCCATGACATTTTGGTGAGCTTTGATTCTGTGGGCTTTGGAAGTTTTTATGTAGGAACTCCTTCAAACATCAAGTTTACTTATCCTAATACTGGGTAAAACTTGTTTTGAACAGAATCAAAGCCCTCTTTAAACTTTTCCATTAGAAAGATATTCCCATTTATGCTTCCTCTGACTTTTATGTGTATATCCTTTTGAGATATGTGTTCATGTGTTTCCATCAAAAGAAAATCTCTCTCTCTCTCTCTCTCTCTCTCTCTCTCTCTCTCTCTCTCTCTCTCTCTCTCTCTCTCTCTCTCTCTCTCTCTCTCTCTTTCTTTCACTCTCTCTCTCTTTCTCTCTCTCTCCCTCTCCCCTAGTCAAAATTATTTTTTGCCAGTCCTGGGGCTTGAACTCAGGGCCTGGGCATTGTCCTTGGGTTTTCTTAAGGCTAGGGCTCTACCACTTGAGCCACAACACCACTTCCATCTTTTTTTTCTATATATGTGGTACTGAGGAATCAAACCAGGGTCTTCATGCATGCTAGGCAAGGATTTTACCACTAGGCCAAACTCCCAGCCCTAAAACATTTTATGATGTAGTATTGAATATGCAATTTTTAAAATAGCTTAAATTAACTCAGAAGAGTTAATTGACCAAAGTCATTATAAACAGCTGAGAAACAAGTATTATTTGATCCAGAAATTAATTCAAATGGCCAGATTATATTTTCTTTCTCTGTTTCATGGCTCTGCAGCACAATGTTTGTTTTATTTAATGACTTTTAGTTTGTCCCAGGATGAATGTCAGAATATTGCAGTGCTACATGGTTTTCTCTAAGTAGGAAGTGGTTTTCTTCCATAATAATGCAAATCAGAAATGTTTCCTTGGCTCTGATTATCTCTGTGAGGGCATAAGGTCATCCTTGAATTAATCATTAGGCCAAAGAGACAAATTAAAATGATTTAGGCGAGAGCCAAAGATCTAGGAAAATTCTATGCCAAGAAAACCACAGAAATGAAAAACAAAAGAGGATTTAAGGTTCTCCTTAAGAAACAGTATTTAGTAGACACCTTCTCTGGAACTCTCTTCTATCTAGAAGTATCCTTATCCATTTGAAAACATTTATTATTCTTCCTCCATTAAGGCCTATGTTTATATTCATGCTATCTGTATTTTGAGAAAAATTATAGTTTTTGAAAACTTTTCCGTATTTATATGAGTGCACTATTGTGGGTTTTCTACTGCTTTCTTGTCTTTTATTCACCATATTGTCTTCTTTTCTTTGTATGTTGAAATTTCTAGAACTCCATCTTATCTCTCTGTTGTATTTGAGCTATGTTCCAGACTGATGAAAATATGCTCCTATTAGTGGTCTCAGTTTTTATTTGTCTGTTAGAAATTTTCAATCTCAAACTTCTCTTGTCCCTCCATTACTATATTATAGTCGATTCAATGCAATCCAACTAACAAGATTGTCATTGGGGATTAGCCTCAAAACCTTCCATTGAAGAGATCCAAGATTAAATTTACAATCATCTCTTATCATTGCATGTTCTTTGAATAGATAGCAAATGATAGCATTATAACTGAACATTAGCTTTCACTTTCATTGTTTCTTAGAACTTAGCAAAAAGCTCATTATCTAGGAGATAGTAAAAAACATGACTATAGATAGATAGATAGATAGATAGATAGATAGATAGATAGATAGATAGATAGATAGCACTTGGTGGTTTATAAAGGGATAGGTGGGATTCTGAGTCATTCTATATCTTATGAACTTGTGAAGTATTATCTGATAATAATGTGCAATTACAGATCAAGAGTGAGAAATTGTACCCTGCGGGGTTCACATACCATATGCCATTTTATCTTGCTATATTATGAATAATCAAATGGTATGCTTGTATAAAATATTGTTCAAGGTTATAAAAGATCTCTCTTTTGTCCACAATTAAAAATCTGCCTACATAATAGCAAGAATTACTTTTCTTTCTCTTAATATCAAGTGATGACATTTTTGAAATATATACTGTATTATATTGAAAGGAGAAAATAAATGTACTAAATATCCAATATTGTGAATCTAATTGGCTTTGTTGTATTTATGTAAAATTCACCAGGCAAACTAAAATTGTTAACAACTAACTGTGGCTTATATAAAGGCAAATTGGAATCATTTTATTTTAAAGGAAAATCGAGAGAGAGAGAGAAAGAGAGAGAGAGAGAGAGAATATAGTAGACAAAATAAAGTGTAAAGTATAGATTCTAAAATATTATGCTGTGACAAGATGAGAGACAGTGTACAATAGAAATCCCAGTTGCTTCTATCATTAACAGAAAAATATTTCAGAAAGCTTAGATAATTTGATTTATATTTTAAATATATTTACATTTATATTTTAAATATCTATAAACCAAATATTAAATAGAAGGTGATCAGCAACTATAAGGTGAAGTGGAAATAACAATAAAAATATACAAAGATTAGAGTGACATTTAAACAGAAGTTTTTAAAAGTTTTAAAAGTTAGAATAAAATATGCTGACTGCTTTTGTAACTCATAGCAAACACTCAAATATAATAAGCCCATTAAAAACAATTCTTTATATCAAGTGCAAATTTGGTGTCTGGGGACCAGATTCTCAATATCGTAACATAATACTTTGTTCTGGAGAGTACATGTAGCTCAAATCCTTCTTTTCAAATATCCCAAGTGCTGCTTTAATAATTACTCCTACCTTTATATAGGCAGCAGTGTTAATTTAAAACTTTACTGACATCATGAAATGAGTATACTTCCATGGTACTATGTTATATACAGTCTGCTTGCCCATCCATAGCCAGTATTTTGTACTTCTGTACTCTGCTTTGGATTCTTCCAGGCTGACCTGTATGTCATTACTGAGCTCCAGGCCCTCTGGTTTCCAGTTGGTTTAGCACCAGGGAGTCTTCTTAGGAGATTGAAGAGAGTGAGCAAAATAAGATCAGGATATTTATTCTCCTAATTCCCCACTGTGAGGTTGCCTCAGGCTGACTATGTCCCTTGACAAAAGGTTACTGCTTTTTTTTCCAGGTGGTTTCTCATTATAACTCTCTGCTTCTGGCCACTTCTCTTTCTCCTCCTCATTCCTTTGGCCTAGATGTAATAATAGTTCCACTGCTACAAGGTTTTTGTATTATATGTGGTTGTTTTCTTATAACCAACTTGTGTAGCAATTTGATCCTTTGTAAATAAACCTCTCAGATTATATTGGCCAGACAACAGAGGAATATGCATATTCCACAAGATATTCCACAAGAAAGTGAGGAGATATGGAAGAGTTTATCTAGTCCATTTTCTGTTGCTATAGCCGAATTACTGAAACTGATAAAGGAGGTTTAATTTGACTTTTTATTGGGTATTTGAGAATGTCTGAGAAGTACATGAGCATGATGCAGGCATTTTCCAGTAGCAACCTGTGATACATTAACTCCCACTGTAAAGTAGAAAGGCATGAGTGCACATGTGTTTATATGCTATGTCAGTCAGCTTTCTGTCATGAAAAAATTCTTGAATAAACTTAAAAAGATGCAAGCTTAGCCAGATACGGGTGGTTCCCACCGTAATCCTAGATACTCAGGAAGCTGAGATCTGAGAATCACAGTTCAAATCCAGCCCAGGCAGGAGGGGCTATGAAACTCAACTCAAGTTAATGATGGAAAAAGCTGGATGTACTACTACAGCTTAAGTGGTAGAGTTCTAGCCTTGAGCAAAAAGAGGATCAAAGATAGCATCCAGGCCCTGAGTTCAAGCCCCAGGACTGGCAAAAAAAAAAGAAGAAAAAAAGAGGCAAGGTTTTTTTCACTCACATTTTCACTCACATTTTTTTCTTTGTCCTCATGGCAACATAGTACATCATGGTGGGGAACATGCAGCAGATAGAGCTTATCACCTCATAGCAGCCATTAAGTAAAGAGTGGGCTGAGGTCTCACAATTACCCACATCTATTAGGTTCAAACCTAGTAACCTAACTTCCTTTCACTGGGCTCCACCTATTAAAGATGAACACTTCCAAATAGTGTAATAAATGGAAATACCAAAAATGAAATCCTTTTGTATAATTATATATGTTAATTAAAATTTTTCAAATGTCTTCTCCAAACTAGCATGTACTAGAGATTAATTCATTTTCCCCTCTTTAATTCTAGTTGAAAGAATTCAAAATCAGTGGGATGAAGTACAGGAACATCTTCAGAATCGGAGGCAGCAGTTGAATGAAATGTTAAAGGATTCAATGCAGTGGCTGGAAGCTAAGGAAGAAGCTGAGCAAGTTTTAGGACAGGCTAGAGCCAAGTTTGAGTCATGGAAAGAGGGCCCTTTCACTATGGATGCAATCCAAAAGAAAATCGCTGAAACCAAGGTTAGTATCAAATGTGTCTTCTTAATGTAAAGTATTTGATGTACTAATGAAATTGAGCCATACATTAAAATATTTAATTATTTTAGTGTAAAATTGTTAAAAGAAAATTATATGCAAAGTAAATTTTATGGTACTTTTCTCTTTTTGAGAGAGTCTCACTATACAACCTAGGCTAGACTTGAACTCACAATTCTTCCACTTCAACCTCCCAAATAGAAGGATTTCAGGTATTACTACCATGCTTGGATTGACAGTAGAGTTTGGAGTCATGATAGAGATAAGATGCAAACTGATGGCCAATAACAAGCATAGAACTAATTGTAATCTAGATATGAGGTAATATTTAAGAACACTGCAAAGTTGATGTATGTATCATGCTTCTATAGTCTCATGAAGGCAATAATTTTAGCTTTACATTCCTAGGAAATGTAGCAGTTCTATTCCTTTCTGTATATGAATGACCTGAATAGAGAAAGGATGAAGTGAATAGAGAATGAGGCTGGGTAGCAAATTCTCTCATTGTCTGAATGTCAACCCAATTCATTCCTCTCTTCCTTCTGCACTTCCTCCTCTTCTTCCTCTCCTGCTTATGTTTAGAAAAACATATTGGAGAAGAACTGGAGATGGTAATAACATCTTCAGAATAGGAATTAACTCTGAGATAGCATTTGGGAAAAGCCTATCTTAAGCCTACCCTGATAGGACAGTGCCGGGGCCAGCCAGATTGGGATTCCTGAAATAGGGGGCAGGGACTAGGAAAAAATAGAAGAGAGACAAACAGATGGGGTTCTGGAGGGCTACAGCCCAAATCAGGAGCCACAGCTTAAGAAGCCTGTAGCCCAAGACTGTAGCCCAGTTTATTTACAGTTCTGACCTTAAATGCACTTCTTTAAACTAGGGAACTGCCAGGGGCTACATTCATACAAACAGTATCAAGTCTCAAACAGGTTAAATGAGAAGCTATTGACACAGTCCAAAATCATGATAAGAGCTTACTTTCTTGTGTACTCAGTTGTGCGGGTCCAAGATCACTGACCCCACAGTCGGTCCCCAACAGGACAGAACCGACTACAGATAATTATGGTCTCCACTTACTACTAAGTAGTAGATTATTTCAAGATGTATATAATTTATACTTTCTTTATTATCTATATACATAGCCCTTATTTTTTCTGAAACAAAAGCATGAAAATATAGTTTTTGTTAATCATAAATGTTTATTTAAACTCTTCCACAGACATGATATAATAATACTCTTGGTAAAGAAAGATAGATGTTATGAAAAAAATCATACAAGATTTACATCCTAATCAAAATCTCTGCCAATAGGCCATGATAGAATCCTATGAGAAATCATGCCATTTAGAACTTTGAAAAGAAGTAAAAACAGTATGTCATTGGCACCTAAAACTGCCAGAAGTGATTATCATGGGATGTATTTCATTTAGCATGATCTGTGTTGAGTTCACAGACTATTCCCTAGGCTGGTAAGATTGATCCAATCTTGGCAATGAATTCTTTGGAAAATTTATTTTTTATCATTAAAACTTTTCCCCCATATCAAGAGTGATGTTTCCAGGCTCAGAGTTTTCATTTATTTTTCCCCTTAAAGCTTTTGAAAGAGAAATTCCATTTTTTGTCTGCTTTGTGATTGCTTTTGTGTCAAATTCAGCATAAAAGCATTTCAAATGTGATGGCATTAGCTGTTTTGTGCTTGGCTGAGCTGAGTGTACATGAATTCAATAGAGAAGTGAAATCTTGTTTGAGCCTAGCTGATTTGGTAATATAATGCTTAAAACTACCTGAAGCGAGAAATGCAATAATTTTCAAATTACTAAATAAATATTTCCAAGACTGTAAAATCTCTTTGTTTTAAAGACATTCTTTAGGAAACTTGCAACAAATACGTGGTAATCATATAATTAATTTTCAAAGTTGAACTTGTTATAAATAATAACTATAGTAGCTATTTGAGAATTTCAGATTATTTCAGTAGGAAAGAAGTAATTAAGGAGAACTTCTGTTGGAAGTATATGTGTAAAGTTTAACATTTTGCATTATTTGGGCCAATATAGTTGGCATCACATGCTATCCTATCTGCCTTAAAATATGTGCAATAATGGAAATGAAATTTTTCTATATTTTTTTACTGTTTAGTTACACAAAGCTAACTGTGCAAATTGATGCATACTAGTAATCTGAAGTTCAGATTTTTGGTAGAGTTATGATAGACATTATTAGAAATTTTTTAAGTCCAACCATTTCTTTGTGTATTTCTATTTCCTTTTTCTCTCCCCTAAAGCTTCCACATGATTGAGGAGAATCAATAAACTAATAGTGCTTTTTCTATTAAAGTATGTATGAAGCCATTAAACTTCTCAATGAATGTAGAGTATATCGCACATCTCTGATAGATCACAGAGAGTAATGCACTAGTTTTCCCAGGTACTATTTCATACAAATACTTAATGCATTGCCACCCTGTGTTGAATTATATGCTCTGATTGTATTGTATTTGCCTAATTTTCATTAAACATTTTAACTTATTTCATGTTTGACAATATAATGTGATTACTCTAGGAATCTACTCTTTTGCAAATGCAATGAAAATCCTGGAAAAGTTATTTAAACCATATTTTCTGAAAAATTAACTAAGGTCTAGCAGCAATACCTTAGCTTTACATACATAATAAGAGAAAGGCTACAGAGTTCTTAATTTTCCCTTAACTTTTTCTCTCAGCTCTACAATAGTCAGGAAGGTCAGCAGTCTTGCAGCCCTGACAACTAGCAGCCTTGTAGCCATCAGAGAGTGGATACGATTGGGGTTCCTCAGAAAATCCTATTGTATTTTCTGAGAATCGTTGTCACTATTTCACCTGTCTTACAGCTCTCTAGGAGGAAAAATAACTATACATTGATCCATGCTATTATTTGACCTGACTTAAAGCTTATTCCCCAGGAAAAATTGTGCATTTAGGTTATTTGTCCAAACCAACCAGTAGCAGTTATTTAACATATCAGCTTCTTCCAGCTGATACCTGTTAAGATAAATATCAGTTTGGAGAAAAACTTTAAGTGTGGGAAATGAAATGTTCACAGGGATTTTAGAAAGTTTTGGGACAGAGATCTTCTGCATGTCTTTAAAAAATATTCTCAGCAAAGAGAAAGGATAAATGAAAACCAAATGAAAATTCTAGAGTAGAAAAGACAAGAATGAGATTTCTACAGAAGTTCTCAAAAACAGATTTGAACATGTACAAGAAGGAAGAAAGAATGAGACAACTTGATGATAAGTCAATATTGGCCATCTAGTCTGAAAAAATAAGAAATACCTAAAGAATACTTATACAACCTTAAGAAATAATATGCAGTTCAAAAAAGTTAGGTGTTTCTCATTTTTTAATATTAACTAGAATATCTAGACAGTCTAACAGGAAAAGAAACACTTGAAAAACACAATAAATGTATAAGCTCTAATAAAAATATTTGTGACACTCTACCCAGTAATAGCAACATATACATTCTTCTCAACTATATAAGCAAACTATATTATGGACCTTAAAATAAATCTCAATATGTAAAAAGGATTAACACAATGTAATTTAGATTATGTGACTACAGAATGAAATGAAAGATCAATTATACAAGTACACTGAAAAATTTATGCATGAGAAAATTATATAACATGTATAAGTAGTAGGACAAAGATGAAATAAAAAATAAAACAAAATATTTTGAAAAATGTAAATAAAAACAATGTACCAAAACATATGGGAGGCAAATAAAACAGTATTTAAGGGAAAATAAATAAATATCTGTCGGTAAAAAGAACATCTCACAAAACTATCTTTGACAAGTAGTTGAGGCTAAGAAAAATATGAAAAATGAAAGAATTTAAATGAATAGTGCAACCATCTACATTAAGCAAAAGAAGGGAAAATTAAATCTGAACCAAAAGGAAGTAATTATGAAATAGAAAAGTGAAAATAATTGTAGTAGAAAAAAATAAATAAAATATAAACAGTCAATAACCAAAATGTGGTTTGGGGCGGCAAAGACAAACTGAAAGATCTTTTTTTAAAAAAAAAAAAGAGAGAAGGTTTTAATTTTAGGATACAAGAAAATACATTACCAGCTCTTGTATAGAAATGAAAATATTTATGATAAGTTATTATGAACAAATGAATAAATCATCAAAAAATCAGGTGAGGAAAAATAAAATGAAAAGTTTAAAAATTGATCCCAGTAAAGGATGCAGAGCCAACTGACTTTACTGGTGAGTTCTACAAGACATTTAAAGATGATCCATAGTCTTTTATAATCTTTTATAAAAGCAGAAATGAATACTTCCCTGTAGACTATCATATCATGGGTGATAGTGAAATAAATTTCAAATATATTTTATGATTATAGAGTCAAAAATCTTAAGCAAAATATTCACCAATCTAGTACAGTAGCATTTTTGTTCACAGCTAATGTTCTACAACTTGAATCACACCTCCAAGTTTAGCATTTTGCTGGTTATTTGGAGGTAGTGTCTCAAAGAGATTCCTGACTAGGTTGACTTGGATCTGTAATGATCTGGAACTCAACCTCTTGAGTAAACTATAATTATAGGCATGAGCCACTAGCATTCAACAAAACATTTTAAAGAATTTCTTTTGCAACCTAGAGAGATTTCTGGCTGCAATTGAAGATTGGTTTAACCCTCAAAATTAAACCAATGTATTACACTATAGCAATAATAAAAAAGACAAAACCTGGTACAACCATGGTAATAGATGAAAAAAATACATTTAATTTAATACAAAATTGCTTTCATGACTAGTTTTCACATTACATTCTTTTTTATTTTGTTTTGTTTGTTTTGTTTTGTTTTGTCAGCCATGGGGCTTGGACTCTGGACCTAGGTTCTGTCCTGAGCTCTTCAGCTCAAGGCTATTGCCCTACCTCTGGGCCTGGGTGCTGTTCCCAGCTCTAGGCTACCGCCCTGCCCCTTGAGCCACAGTGCCACTCCTGGTTTTCTAGTGGTTAATTGGAGATAAGAGTCTCAAGGTTTTTAGTGCCCAGGCTGGCTTTGAACCATGATCCTCAGATCTCCTGAGTAGCTAGGATTACGGACATGAGCCACCACGCCCTGCTTAGTTTTTACATTACATTCTGCACAAAGGAAATGAGTGGAGAAATGAGGAAACTTAGTTCAAACAAATCCCAGGTACACAGGAATAAAGAAGATAATGAAGCCACATACCAGTGCCTCATTACAAGATGCTTATGAAGATAAGATCTGGAGGATATTTTCTGCCAGGGTAGAAAAATCCTTGAAATTCCACCTCCAAATAGACCAGCCAAAAATTGGGCTGAAGACATGTCTAAAGTGGTCAAGCACTCCCTGCATTATTAAGAAGGCCTAGTGAATGTAAGGCTCTGAATTAAAACACAAGTTCTGTCAGAAAAGAAATTTCCCTAAAGAAGGTATACAAATATTCTTATGTGAAAAGATGGTTATTGTCATTAATCTCTATGAAAACCATGATAAGATAGCTCTGCATATCTGTTAGCCTGGCTAAATAAAGAAGAGTGTGACAGATTTGTAGAATAATTAGAGGCACCATTGACTACATGAATGTAACATTTTGGAAAAAAATCTTTACCAAATATCTGCAGAGCAAAAGTATTTCTCTGAATAATGTATCTGCTAATGAATATGTAAACAGAATATGCTATCAATAATGAAATATTCTACTATATAAGAATGAACAGTCTTATTACATTAAAAAAGAATATAGTATTGATATATGTTATAACATGAATAAACCTCAAAAACATTATACTACTTGATATATTCCAGGCTGTATATAATATGAGACAATTTATATGAACTGTCCTGTAAAGTGTGGGAAATGAGAAGACTAGATAGCATAAAGTAAATGGTAATGGTATGTAATTTGTTTGGAGGGAACAAAATGTTCCAAAATTAGATTGGGATGGTAGTTGCATACTATGGCAATATATGAAACATCACTAGAAACTCTAAGTGTGTTATTTAATACGATGTGAATTATCTATCATCAGAGCAGCTTTAAAAGTATTCCTATACATCATGAAAACTATAGATCTTTTCTTATTTCTTAGAATATAAATGTATAATTTCCCAACATAAGGAGATCCTGGAGATTGGGAACAGTAATGCAGTCTACCACCAGAGGCTCATGATTTGCAAAAGTCACAGAGAAAAATGCCATTTTCTGGAGATCTCTCTGTCTTCCAACATTCTCTCTGGAGTCATTTCCACTCAACCATGTACACACCTCTCAACCAGGCTTCTCTTAGATGCCTGGGGTAGCTGAATGATTTGTTAATTACAACACTGCTTAAGCACTTAATAAAGTCAGCAAATTAAAGAGAGAGCCAGATAAAGAGAATGCTTTTCCAAAATGTCATAATGAAATTAAGGTAATAAAGCACTTGGAGGATTCTCCTTCTTTCCTTTTGTATAAAATTTATTCCAAAGAAGCTGGAAGAGAAATGTGGCCTGAGAGTAAAGAGAGAGGAAAAATAAATTGTATGCCATTAGTTTAATTATAAAAATTCATTACATGAAGCCATGTACGACAGAAAATAATGGAACTCTAATGGGTTGGCCGATAACACATTTACTAGCCTGCTCTCAGCTTGTAGTCATTGTTGAAAGGACAAAAAAAGTAACAACGTTGGTATGTAGTTCTCAAAGCTATTGCAAAGATTAATCATTTCCAGTAAGCTGGAAAATGAGGACCATTTTTTTTAAATAGTATCCATTGTATAGAGTGTTACCCTTCCAAAACAGAGTTGGTTGGTGATGTCAAAGGTTTAATAGATGATTCTTGAAGTTAATGGTGAAAAGCTTTACTTTGGAAATAGGTTCCTTACTAACTTTATTTTTTATTATAAATCCATAAAGAGCTTTCATAGGACATTGAAATTCATACAAAAAGAAAGACATTGGGCTTCTTTTCCAAATAAGGATTTATAGAACATTAATTCACACTAAGGGTTTAATTATTTAGTGATTTTAAAAAGTAAACTAAATGTGTGCTTCTTTTCTAATGCCTTTGTTTGGTAATATCTTACTCTATTATACACATGCCTTTTCCAGTCATATTATAATTATTGAGAAGAATGTTTTGTGTTAGTCAAGACTCAATTCCTTTGTATGGGAGCTTGACTTTTCCTACTGGACTGATTCAGACTTAAGAGTCTAGAGATAGGATTATTTGTGTTACATCTTTTACTATGTTACCTTAAATAACTTACTTAATTTTGAGTTTTCCTAGTTCAGGTTTCAAACTCAGGGTGTTGCAGAATTTTGGCATGTTGCTCAACTAGTTTTCTACTAGTTGAGCCAGAATTCTAGCCCGAATGTTTTTTGTGCTGTTCCTGGGGATTGAACTCAGGAACTGGGGGTTGTCCCTGAGCTTTGTTTGCACAAATCTAGTCCTCTATAACTCAGCCACATTTCTACTTCTAGTTTTTTCTTTTTATAGATGTTAATTGGAGTTGAGAATTTCAAGAACTTTTCTGCCCCAGCTGGATTTGAAATATGGACCCCAGATCTTAACCTCTTGAGTATCAAGTATTTCAGATCTGAGCCTCTGGCTCAGTTTAGTTTCACCCCAGTTTTGTTTCAGAGCTCTTATATCCATGCTAACAATTGTGAGTAGCATAACAAAACAAAAAATATGAACAAATGATTGAAGTAGATATACAGGCAGGAGTCAGTCACATGTCTGAAGTCCTTCTAATCCACGGAGAGATCTAGACTTTATCTTATATGAAATATTGAAAGGTTTTACAAAGGAATGGCAAAAGTTTCATCTACTTTGCAAAAAGATGAATGAAGAGACAGCCAATATAAAAGATTTTTTTCAGAATCTGAGCCAGAGCTGATAGATTGAAGCTAATAACAATGGAGCTTGAAGATACAGATATTGAAAGAAATGATGAGTACCATTTTAGATGTTATTCTCCCTATTGGCACCCCTAGTTGAGCATTTATTTGTAGTCAGAATACTGAGCCAGGATTAGACTCTAATATTTCATGGACAGGCCAAAAAATGTAAAACTTAAAGGACATAAGTAAACCAAGACAGGGCTGGGAGCATGGCCTAGTGGTAATGTGCCTGCCTTAGCATGCATGAAGCCCTGAGTTCTATTCCTCAGTACCATATACACAGAAAATGCTGAAAGGGGTGCTATGTCTCTAGTGGTAGGTTCTAGCATTGAAGAAGCCCAAGGAAAGTGCTCAGGCCCTGAGTTCAAGCCCCAGGACTGGAAAGAGAAAGAAAGAAAGAAAGAAAGAAAGAAAGAAAGAAAGAAAGAAAGAAAGAAAGAAAGAAAGAAAGAAAGAAAGAAAGAAAGAAAGAAAGAAAGAAAGAAAGAAAGGAAAGAAAGAAAGAGAAGAGAAAGAAAGAAAACCATACCATCCAAAGAGAAGGAGCAAAGAAAGATAAAGGAAATAAGAGTAGTCAACAGCACTATTACACACTCATCAATTAATGATAACTTAAATCTTTGGCTTTATCAATTTCTTTGGCCATTGGTAACTGAATCATTAAACTATTTTTTTGAAAAAGGTGATGTAATAATAAACTCAAAATGTCAGCAGTATCTAGCAATATAAGTATATAATACTTTTCCACGAGCTTTCAATTGACTCTTTTTGCTTGATCAGATGGCTCTGCTCTCCATGTCATTCATTCTCCTCCTGAGACAAGCAGACTCTTTCAAAGTATGCTTGTCTTGTCACCATGGGGAAGCTCAAAATGATTGATTTCACTGCACAAACACATTGCATGCTATCACTTCTATTAACTTCTTGTTAGGATTAGGCAAACCAAGTCACATGGTCAAGTTCCATGAGAGCAGAAAAGTAAATACTGGCCTTTTAGAGGCACATCAAAGTTACATAGGAAAGGGCATGAATGCAGGCAGAGGTAAAGAAATGAAAGCAGTAATCCATTTGACTCTAGTGACATTTGTCAGAATAGTGTAAGTGGAATAGGGATGATAGAATCCTGGTTCTGATGAATTGGAAAGTGGCAGAAATGTACCCAATATGAGATATACTGGCTTTCTGAAGATGGTAGCTATGAAAGGAACAGAAAGCAATAGAGTCGAGATGGATGATAATGTTTAAGGATGTGAGACAACCACTTAGTTGAAGGTATAGAAAAGGACTCTGAAGAGAGGCAAGAAGTTGGAACATACAAAGTGAGAGGAAGCCTACGAAGGTGGATGCCCAGATGGTAAAAGTAACTTCCTGTAGCAGGAGAGTTGACTCTTGCTGAAAGACTAGAGAGAAGAAGAAAGACATAAAGTGTGATGTTTCCTGAAATGTATGGTTGAGACATCCAAGTACCCCTGGGGAATTGTAGGTGAAGTCATTTCTCTCTGTTCATGTCATCAGTGTTAGCTGGGAAAATATACTAGATAATTAAAAGAAAGGGAACTTAAGGGAGGATTGGATTTATTGAATGAAGGACTGACCATTAGTAGCTCAAATTGGAATATCCTAGCAAAATGCCACATAAAGAGAGATCCTAGAGCCAAGAACCAATGCCCACTCCTATAGTCCTAGTTACTCAGAAACCTGAAATCTGAGTGTCCCAGCTTGATGAATCCTTGACACTCTTATCTCCAATGACACATGAAAAAGTCAGAAGTGTAGAGGTGGCTAAAGTGGTAGAATGCTGTATTTGTACAAAAGCACTGAGAGTTCAAGGGACAAGGTTCAAAGCCCAGTACCACCACACACACACACACACACACACACACACACACACACACACACACACACACACACGATCCCAAGAAATTCTGGCTCTATCCAATGGTTTGTCCATCTGAAATACCTCATGAATACAATAAACTGAGAGAATAGATCCAAGAGTGAATAAGATCTTAATAGAACTGAGCCAATTTATTGTCCTATTACTCTTTAAGATATTGTTTGATGGTATTTTTGCTATTTGATTCCACAATATACCCAGTTTGTGATTTCTTCAAAAACATCATATTAAATGTTTGCATAAATTTCAGTATATATTTTGTGTTGAATTGGGTTGGCAAAAGCCTGAAAGGTTTCAGTATAATGCCTGAAGAAATATAAGGAGAAAGTATCAGAAAGAAAATGACCCTGCTAATTCTTGTTATTCTCTTGAAATAGAATTAGATATACAATTTCTCATTCAAAACAAATAATAATGATTATAATAATACTAATAATAAGGTCTTAGTTGTTAGCTCATAAAATTATTTTTCCCATGAATGCCTTAGTTCAAAAATGCGCTCACACTATCCAAGGTAAAAAGGCAGAAATCTAGTTTCTAGAACTTGGAATCTGTAAATATATCAAGGTCTTATTTTATAGTTTTCCAAGCAGTTTGATTTTGCTTTCGACACCAGGTGACATGCCTGAGGAACAGGTAGATTAAATGATTAAATGCCCCATCTTATTTTGTAGATGACCACATCATGGCTCACAAGGTTAATGACTTCCTTAAAATCAAACTTGCAAAACTATGGACAAACAAGACTTCCCAGGAATGTAGCTTTTTGTTACCCCTCACAGCTTTTCATGAAGCTCCTTTGAGACAGTCATTAAAAAATTTTTGAAAACTTGTTCATCTGGAACAAATGTTTATTTCACTTGGACGTTAATATCCCAAACCACATTTTTAAGAAATCTTACATAATGCTCAACCTTAAATTTTTAATTAAATGCCGATACACTCACTTTTATCTCCCAAATTAAAGGGATCTCTTTATAGCTCTTGTATTTATAAGCAGAGTCAATAAAACAGTCAGCCTCTTTGCTTTCCATTCAGTAAGTGCTCAAAACATGGTGAATATGCTTCTTTAATTTATCTAAAACTACTAGTAGTAATGGTATCAGTAGTGATCATGGTAGGTAATTTTTAATTAATTCTTTGGCTATGCCAGACACTGTTTGTATTCTCTGAGTATTCGAAATTAATCCTTACAATCCTCTTTCTATGTAGGCATTATTAATATCCCTGTTCATCAAAGGAAACCGAGGCACAGATGATAGCTTTCCCATTTGCCATATAAGATTAAATAATTAAGCCAAAGCCAGCACATTTGTTCTATTGTCCAGACTTTGTGTGTGTGTGTGTGTGTGTGTGTGTGTGTGTGTGTGTGTGTGTGATCTGAGGCTTGAACTCAGGGCTTCAGTACTGTCTCTTAATTCTTTTGATTAAGGCTGGTATTTTATCACTTGAAGCATACCACCACTTTTGACATTTTTGCTCGTTAATTGGAGACAAGAATCTCACGCTGTTTTTCTGCCTGAATTTAAACCCCCTTCTCAGATCTCAGACTCTTGAGTAGTAGGATTATAGGCACCAGAACCAAGCCTCAGACTTTTTTTGTCAGTATTTGTACTGGAGTTTGAACTCAAGATCTCTTGCTTATGGCTAGCAGTCTACATTTTGAGGTGCACTTTTATACCAGCGTTAAGTTGACTATCTATATTAATTTTATTATTATAGAGGTAATATACAGAGGGGTTACAGTTACATAAGTCAGCTAGAATACATTTCTTTTGGGGTAATGTCACAGTTTTCCATGGTTCGCTCTCCTTTGGTCCCTCCCATCCCCACATTTTATAGTTCATTTTCAACATAGTATCCAGTGAGTACGATCACTACATTTGTTTATTCTTTGTCCCTCCATTTCTGTGCTCCCCTTACATTCCCAAAGTCATATAAATGAAGAAAGAGGACAACAGAAAACAAAAATAGGAAAAGAAAAAAAACACCTCCTATTAAGTTGACTATATTGAAGACAGTGTTTAGCAAACTTATGTGTTTGGACTAGCTTTGAACCACCATCTTCCAAATCTCAGCCCCCAGAGAAGATAGGATTACAGGTACGAGCTTCTGTTGCCTGTTATGTTTTATTTTCTACTACTATGATCTTCTGACTAGCCACTAAGAAGGAAGGAAGGAAGAAAGGAAGGGAGAGGGGCAGGGGGAGAAAGCAAGCAAGCAAGAAAGGAAGGAAGGAAGGAAGAAAGAAAGAAATATATAGAGAGTTTTAGTATGGTTTAAATTCAGAGACTTACAGGTCCATAGGAGGGCATTCTTACCATTAAGCTGTCCTCTATTAAGACTTTATTCTTTCTCTTCTTACCACAGTTATATTCTTGTACATAAGATTATATGCCACATGTGCATTACATAGTGTTCAATGTATATATAAAGTACAGATCTATAATATAGATATGTGGTATGTGTGAATATATAGTACAGATATATATCTTTATGTATACTAGACAGAAACATAAAGATATATAGATAGATACATAATAGAAAAATATATAGCTCTAAAAAATGAAATATAAGGTATAAGTATATGAGGTATATGTGTAAAAATGAAAGTCATCTAGATATAGGTGGGGACATCAAAGCAAGGTTACAGACATAGACACTGATATTTAGGGCTCTCATTATTTTTGAAATGAAAAATTTATGCCAGCACATACATTTTACCGAATGAGTGTGTGTAAGCAAGTACACTTCCACCTAGTTATACAAAATACATAATTTGGGATAATCTGAAATAACATTGATTTAACTCTATTATATGCTTCATAGAAGAAATCAAGGTTTTACTGAGCACTCAAATTACAAATACAAGATTCCAAGGCATCAAAAAAATTAAATCTTATTCAAATTTTGTGTGTATAAGTGTTTCTTATAATAAAAATTGCTGAAATCACACACACACACACACACACACACACACAAAGATTTTACCCTTTCTCTTCTTGCCTATCTAGACCCATATAAAATCAATATACAGGTAAAAATTTACTAGAAATAAAAAAGCAAGAGAAAACAGTCATTTCAATAGAAAAGTAATACTCATTCTTAAAATTATTGAAGTTTGTCACATCATTTTTCTGCTTAAAATACTGTATAAAAGTACTAAGCATATGTTGTGCTAACATCAAATTGCCTTTAAATATGATGTATTTCTTTTGTGGTTGGAGATACAATCATCAGGGAGTTTAGCATTTTATATTGTTCATAGAAAATCCACAATGGGTGTGTATATATATATATATACACAGTCATCATTTTTATATACAATAGAACTCAGACTTTATTTTTTTCACAGAAAAAGATCACAAACAATTCACTGTAGACTACATCATGGTAAAGAGAATTTAGACATAAAATAGGGGCTGTGGTAAAAATCTGTGTAGTTGAGTTTACACTATTTTTTTAGGGCTTGAGTTATCACAGTAGTAAATTTCAGAGGATGAATCAAGCAGGCCAAAATCATGCTACCTAGTGTGAATGTCACTTGGGTAAAGTCTAACAGGGTCAGAAGACAACATCATGGATATGGAAAAACTGTCTCTTCCAGTGAAAGTAATCAAGTTTGGTTCCAAACTTTTGTGTTTAGAAAATGCCCTTATGGGGCTGGGAGTTTGGCTAGTGGTAGCAGGAAGCATGCAGGAAGACCCAGGTTTGATTCCTCAGTACCACGTACATAGAAAAAAAAAGCCGGAAATGGTGCTGAGGCTCAAGTGGTAGACCTCTAGCCTTGAGAAAGTCCAAGGATAGTGCTCAGGCCCTGAGCTCAAACCCAGAACTGGCAAAAAAAATAAAATGGACTTAGTACTCTCAAGGTTAGTCAAGGTCATTGAGAGTTTTCTTGCTGGTTAATCCTGAATTCTCATAAACCTGGGCAGTATTTGGAAACCATTAGTGTCCAGTCAACATTTTAACTGTCATAGGGAATGCAATTTTAGAGAAGAATATATGGTGTATGAATTTTTGTCATTCAATTATATTTCAAAAACCTCATTCTAAGTCAACTTTTTCCATTTTACTTTTTACTACTAAGTCTTTAACTGAATGTGTGTTTCTTTCAGAGATTTTAGGAAATCTTATCAGAGCTTCCAACTTATACTACTTGGCATTTTCATTTTTACACATGGTGATCGTGTTTTATTTTTTCCAAAATTTTTTATTATAATTAATAGAAGGGTTACATTATATTCACCAGATAGAAGGTGCATTACTTCACATACATTGATACCCTTTCTCATGTCTTGGTCCCCATTTCCCTCCCCACACCCCCGCCCCTCATCTTGTTTTCCCCACTTCCCTATCTGATTTCAAATAACCAAATACACATATATCAGATATATCTGGTAACAAGGTGAAATACTATAACAATATGAGATAACCAAGGGACAGCAAAAGAGATGGGAGATAACATAGTACATTAAGGACAACAATCACTCATTATATGGTTTTTCTTTCTATATCCTGGAGGTCTTTTTAATAATGACTATTTTTAATATGTCTTACACTTTATTTTTTAATTTTTAGATGTTTTTGTGTAATGTAATAGGTAAACAACAATAGTATTATGTAACACATTAATTTGATGGGTTTAAAAGTAGATATACAACTGTGAAACATTTAGCATGTCTTCCTATACATAGAGACTTTCAAATAGAAATCCATGAATAATGTTACCAGACTGTCAGCACAGATATGTACCTCAATCCTTGGGAGAGAAGAATTCAGACATGATATGAACATCACAAAAATGTGCAAAGTTTATTGGGAAATGAATGCACTTTCAATTGACTGAAAGTGAGATACTTTTATTGATAATGATTACAGTAATTTTAACCCATCACAAGTTTGTTATTGAAATATAGGGATCTTGGCATGTCATGTCCCTCCCCAGGACAAGCTATGGACAGTCCCACTTCCAAGGTTTAGACAGGTTTACTGAACTCCATTTGCACCTGATGGAATAGCTTACTGGCCTGGTTAGTTATGTTAAAGGTCTATTATTTCAGGACTATTCCCTGAATTATTTATACTGAAATAAAGCCTATGAATCCATATGAGTACTCAGAAAGCCTATGTTGTGACATACCATGACTTTTGTGGACCCACTTAGGCTAGCTGGAAAGTTAACTTAGAATGTTTTGTAAGAGAACTCTTGAACCCATCCTCCATTTTAAGTGTCCTTTTACATTTCCTCTTTGCTCATGTAACACCTGGCATCAAGGATTATTTAGCTTATTTAAGTAGATGACATGATTTTAATTATATAGTCTATTATATTCAGTATTCCAAAGTCAATGCATAAATACTCAGATGTTGTTCATTATAAGTATTTGTTTCATGATTCATTCCTTCTTAAAAAGGATACATGCGGCTCATGACTGTAATGCTAGCTCATCAGAGGGTTAAGATCTGAGGTTCGACTTTTGAGGTCAGCCTGGGCTGAAATGGAGCTGTGGCTCAAAGTGGTAGAACACTTGCCTTGAGCAGGAGAGCTAAGAGACAGCGCCCAGGCCTGGAGTTCAGGCACTACAGCCAACAAAAGAAGGAAATGCTGTGGAAAACAACAGACAGAATATTGACCTCAGTTTGGTGGATGCTTTTGCTATTAAATCAGATAATTAATACATGGTAGTGAATCAAAGCACCTGTTTTTCAACTTCAGTCCTGGTGTCCAGACGGAATTCAGACAAGAATATATGTGAAATATAGTGAAATTAGTGATACTAAATTTTATTAAGGAAGGAATATACGATTTGAGAGACTGAAAGTGAATAGTCTCTAGTGTGAGGATAATTTCTTTATCCTTGCATAGGTTTTTATTAAAGTTTAAGAGGCTTGGAGCCATAAGTCTCTCTTGAGGGCCCACCCTATGGGACAGAGTCACTGGTAAGTGACATATTTTTCTTGGTTAAGGCATCCCAAATTTAGGGGAATTTTACTGAATTACATTTGACCTGTAGGACATAGACTACAGGCCTGAGTAATTTACATAACTAGTGTTCCAGTAAGCAATTCCTTTTGACCCACAGTAAGCTGAAATTACGTTTTCTGTTTATTGTTTTCTGGGTGATGGACTCAGAAACAACTTCTGACATCCCATGACCTCGGGGGTTATTTTGATCTTAACAGAGGTTATTTTCCTTTAAGTTGAAATGTTTAATTATAGTGTTTCCTCTCAGAGATCTTGTGATGTTATCCTCCATTTTAATCTTTTACATTTTTCCATCATAGCTATTTGCTGCCAGCCATCTTCATATATATAATTTCCAACCCTGGGGCTGAAAATCAGGGCCAGGGCACTGTTTCTTAGCTTTTTCAATCAAGGCTAGTACTCTCCCACTTAAACCACAGCTCCACTTTCAGCATTTTGCTGGTTAATTGGAGATAAGAGTCTCAGAGACTTTCTTGACTGGGCTGGCTTCAAATTACAGATCTCAGCCTAGCCAGGATTATAGACATGAGCCACAGATGCTTGGCTACTTTTACCTTTTTAATGTTTCATAGCTCTAGGATTTGAACTCAAGGCTTTCTGCTTGCAAGGCAAGTGGTCTACCACACACCTACCCTTTTTGTGGTTAAAAGATATGGTCTCAGCTGGGTCATGGCAGCTTATACGTGTAATCCTAGCTACTTAGGAGACTGAGATCTGAGGATCGCGGTTCAAAGTATGTGAGACTCTTATCTCCAGTTGACCAGCAGAAAACCAGAAGTGACACTGTGGTTCAAGGGGGTAGGGTCCTAGCCTTGAGCTGAAGAGCTCAGGGACAGTGCCCAGGCCCAGAGTTCAAGCCCCACTACAGACAAAGAAAAAAAAAAGATTAGGTCTCATTTTTGCCTGGGACTGACGTCAGACATTTATCCTTCTTAAGCCTCTTGCATAGATCACTATTACAGGTATGAAAATTACATATAGCTTGTTTGTGGAGATGGGATCTTAATAACTTTTTGCCTGGACTGCCCTGAAATGGTGATCCTCGTAATCACTCCCCACCACCAGTAGTGGGCATATCCCACTACCCCTAGATGCAATGAGCTCTTCTTTTAGAAGAAATGTCATCCTCTGGTAATAAATATCAATTGACTTCCCTTGGTACACATTTTTTCTTATAATATATAAATTTTATTGTGAATAATAGAAGGGTTACATTATATTCACCAGATAGAAGGTGCATAACTTCACAAACATTGCTGCCCTTTCTTATGACATGGTCCCTATTTACCTCCAACCTTCCCCCCGCTTATCTTGATTTCCCCCCTTCCCTATCCAATTTCAAATATCCTTGGTACACATCTTTTAAATATCCTTATAAAGAGGGCAAAGGAAAGAAATCTAATTTTGTACCTTTGAACATTTCTAGAATAGTGTCTCACATCAAAAGAGATTTTGGCAAAGGTGGTGATATGAAAAGTAGAAAAATGGAGCCATTTGCTTGATAAATGGAACACTGAAGGCAAAGGCAGGCATTTTTACAAATATAAACTTTAATTGTTTTATAGTAGCAACAATTATCCTCTGAGCCATAAGAAACACTCTGTTCCTTCTGTAGTAAAAGGTAGTGACACTAACATTATTTTCTTGGGAATAGTTTAGTAATCTGAAACTATTAGTTATATACTGTAACTATTCTTACTTAATTTGATCCCAGTATAAAATGTTGTTTTTAAATATGAAATGTTATATACAAATTATTGCTTTGCAAGAAATATGAGTTCAACAAGCATATTCAACTATGCTAAAAGTACCAGTGTTGATTTTTCTTACATAAACGTCTTTATGTCATAAAAGAGTAGTCAAACAAGAATTATTATTTTTTTCAGAATCATTACTTCTGTTTATAACTGTCTTTTTATAGAGTCAAAGCATAGTTGGTGTTTTCCCCACAAAAATTGTGTTCTTTTTCAGGTATTACTTACTGTATGCATTTACTATATATCAAACTCAATGTATTGTGTTCTCTTCACATTCTCTCAGCAAATATTGAAATTATTTGGCTTTACAGTTTTAGCTATGAATATATATACCATCTTTGAATATTTTACTATAAAAAAGAGAAGTGAAATCACAGTGTAAATAGGAAATGCATGTTACCTGGTATCATCAAATTGACTTAAGTTTGTTGCCATAGATGATATATGAATGTACAAACTTTACCAGTATTTCCAGTTTTGATTATTTTTGTTAAACTGTTATCAAAAAGAACTGTTATCAAACATTTTTCTCTAAAATTTTCTTTTTCTTCTCTAAATCATTGCAATTTCTCTGTCCCTGTATTATTGGCATAAGCCACCATGTTGGATTTGGTATCACTGTCTTTATAATTAAATATTAGCTCAGTAAGTAGAATATGCCTTATCTATGAATGAATTGGATAGAAGTTCCTGAGATATGCTTCCATTTATATCTACTTTAAATGGCTTGTTTGGTAATAGCAAACCCAAACAAGAACATGGCTGATTTGATTTAGCAAGCAGGGTTCTTATATTCTGACTTTGACTCTCATGTTAAAGTGTGGTGTCTTTAATGTCTTCAAAAATGTCATTAAGTATATACTGGTATATTTTAGTACTCCTGACCTTTTGTTTTTCAGTATTTTCTGTTTGCAGATTTAGTTGAGGGCCAGTAGATGGCACTAATTACATAAAAAATTCAACAAGTTAATGAAGAAAGGAGAGATGTATGAACTTTCCTTGGTTCAAATTTTATTATGTCACATACACAACAATTATATACGAGCTTGTTTTTATAGTTTGTTTTCTCTTATGATAAAAACAATTAAGCTCATTTTACTTCCAATTAATTTCACTAAATTGAACTACCTAATTCTATTTGTTTCTCAAGATGCTACATTGGCATTTTTGTCCTGAAAAGTGAGTTAGTTTATACTGTCATAGTTGATTAAATCACACAGTAGATTGAAAAATAAGCATGTAGACATGTAGTAACTTGATACTTCTGTGGTTATGAGTATTTGAAAAAACTCCAATAGAGATTTCTGGCAGAAAGAAAAAACATTCATTCTCTTTCTTATATACATTTATAGCAGTTGACCAAAGACCTCCACCAGTGGCAGATACATGTAGATGTGGCAAATGACTTGGCACTGAAACTTCTTCGGGATTATTCTTCAGATGATACCAGAAAAGTACACATGATTACAGAGAACATTAATGCCTCTTGGGGAAACATTTATAAGAGGTAAGAACCATATGATTTTAAAACCATTTGGCTATATAATCAAGAATTGGTGATTCTGAATGGACAGTATATATTTGTTTTCACAGTAATGCTAAACTGGAGCTTGAAATAATCCAAGATGATAAAATGCCTACTCCCACCACAGGTCTGGGTCACTTTCCTGTTTTAATGATGAGAAACTTGAGGGCTATTAAAATGAAATTATTTGCCCACCATTACAGAGGCACAGATATAACCAAGATATTAAATTAAAATGAAAAACTGATTTGTAGCTAGAAGAGAGATTTATGATTCTGCTCTAAGATCTGGATCTAAAAAAATACCTTTCTATACTATCATAGTACATGCTGCTCCATCTTTAATCAAAAGACATTAGTTTGAGTTTCACAAGGGAGTTATAACAGCCCCGATACCATCACTGTTTCTTGCCATTTACTCAGGGGGGAAATCTATACAGGATGATAGGATTCATGACTTAATTTCCCATTGTATAGCTATAGAAATTGCTTTAATCATTTTTCACTACTGTGATGAATACCTGAGAAAAACAGTTTAAAGGAGGAAAGATTTTGATTTAGAGTTTCAGAAGTCCCAGGCCATGGAGACTTTAGTGCTCTTATTTCTGGGCTATTTATTATGAGTCAGAATGCCATGGTTGAAAGCACCATGGTAATACAATATGACTCACTTATCTCATGGTGTCCAGGAGGCAAGCGGGAAATAGAAGAAGAGGCCAAGGATAAAATATTCTTACAGGAAATGCCTTCGATGACTACTTCCTCCAACTAGGTCCCACCTCTAAAGGTTTGCACCACCTCCCAAACATGCTGTCAATTTATGAATCTATGTGTAGATAAATTCTTTGGTGAAATCAATGTTCTCATGATACAATCGTCCCTCAGTGACTGGAACCACTCGCTGGAAATAAAGCCTTCAATATTTTGAGTCGGTTAGAGAATATTTCATGTCCAAACTATAATACAAATTACCAGCTAATAGAGACACCATCTTCGCAAATCCCATCTTTTAACTCCATTGTACTTTGCTTACATATATTAATGCTTAATTCTAGTTATACATAAATACAAATTTGTTGTTTCTTGTTTGTCTTATAAATTGGCCTAAGCTCCATGGAAACAGGCCTTTTGTAACAAAGCTTATATCCTATTTACATACAAAGCTTATAAATAGTTACTGGATTGCAAATGTCTTTACATGCTATAAATATCTTTGCATGTCTTATACATGCTATGGTAAGCTATGGATTGTTCAGTTCTTATTACAACTTGTATCATTTAATAGGGGGAAAACAGGGTCTGTACATTGCGGGGTGTGGGGGAAGACCAGAGTAAACAGTGACTTCCATAAGATTACAGAAATTGTTGAAATTGCCAGTTAGGTGGTCTTCATTGCGAAGAAAAGGCCATCCTTGAGAAAAAGCAACCAGATTTAAAATATTTTAAACCTTGAAACCCAGCTAGAGATTGAAGGGTGAAAATTCTCATGAAGCATGATTTGATCTGATGGCCTTGGAGAACATAGCACCTCTAACACTGAATTCCAGACAATGGGTGGCCAGATGACCGTGGAAATTTTTTTTTAAATCATCTAAATTTGAGGAATTACAGTTTGGGGCTTCTCAAGAGGAGAAAGGGCAAATAAGGAGACTGTTATTTAAGGAGAACATTTTTTTTGCAGTTCTGCCTCCTTGCTATTTAGAAATTATTTTCCAAGGGCTTGGAATTGGGCCTAGTGGTAGTTTTGCATAGCATACACGGAAGCCCTGGGTTTGATTCCTCACAAACACATACACAGAAAAGCCAGAAGTGGTGCTATGGCTCAAGTGGCAGAACACTAGCCTTGAGCAAAAAGTGTCCAAGGACAGTGCCCAAGCCCTGAGTTCAAGCCCAGGAATAGCAAAACAAAAAACAAAACATTATTTTCCAAATACGCAGTTAAATAAGAGTCAATTCAACCTGACAGAATTATCCATACAAAATCAATTGGTAGCCTAAAGTCAATTATTAGTTCATAGTAGCAAACACTGAAATTTCTCAGACAGAAACCTCTTTGGGAAAATAATTAAGATCAAATATTAATTCAGTGGATTTAGTGACTCTAAACTAAGAGGGAGCTAAGAAGAAAACTTGTTCATGTTATAAAACCAGTGCCTCAGGTATTGGTCTCTTTGGTATAAACTATGTGATCAGACAGATCCCTCTTGAGTCTTTCAATTACTTTATTATATTCTATGGATCCTTCATAGAAGCACTAAGGGCTTTATCTCTAGAAAACTATCAACTGAGGAAAGCATGTAAGTTACTTCACCTAATTGAAAAAGTCAGTTCAAACTTTAGAAGACAGCTTATATTTTTAGCTGGCCCATATGGAATATTTAATTCCCCAAGCTACTTTGACTCATACCTTTACATTTTCCCATGTACATCTCTCAATTTATATATCCTCTATGCAAAATTAATTTACTTGTATATTTCTAGTACACTATGACTTCATATCAATATTTTCCAGCTGATAATGCTCTTTTGAGTGTAGACCTATATTACCTACAGCTTCCTTTCCATTGAATTACCCACAGGAACTTCAAATTGAATTCATCTTTTCCCTCTGCCAACTTTTTTCTCCAAATTACAACCAACTTCTCTACTATAGTCCCAATTTAATGAAAATCACCATAACCCATGCAGTTGTTCATTTGGGAAACAGTCATGCTCGACTCTTCCTTCTCTACCTCTAATATCTAAGCTATAACAACACACTTACTTTCTAAACAACTTGCAAGTCCACTCTCTTCTCTCCATCCTTACTCCTGCCTTTTTCTTTCAGTATTCTTATTTTTCATTCTGTTCTCTTCAGAATCCTAAATGATCTACCTAAAGTCATGTAAACACTCACTTTTAAAGCCATCAGTGTCTTGTCCATTGTTCTTTGTGTGTGGGGGGCAGGCTGTGGGTTTCAAAACCAGAACCTTGCAAAGGTTAGGTGATTACTACTAAGGTATATCTCTAGCCCATATACATTGTTTTTAAAGACACTGATGATCGTTTTAAGATCATTTGTGGTGTATTCTTGCCTTACAACTCTATTCCCATTTCTTGCTATTTGTGAAAACTCCCTCTCATACCTGTATTCATAATTAACAGTGAGCTTTTCCCATTTCCTTTAAATGACTTTCATTTCTGTTTTGTGCTGATATGGTATATATCATTACATTTCCTTTACATGCTTAAGTTTTATTCATTATTGAGATCTCACTATAAATTGCAGGTTCCTCCAGGAAGACCTATGGGCAAATCCTTTTTGTATTCTTTGTATTCTCTAGGGTAGTGTTTATCTCCTAGTCTCTAGCTAAGTATTTTCTGGTCTTTGCCTCCTATGAAGAGGATTGACTTTAAGGGTATCTACATCTGATGATTACCTATAATTATATTACCTAACATTTAGGCTGGCATATAGTAACAACCGCCAGAATTTTTTGTTTGAGTATTTAAATGAATAAATAAAAATGACTAATTGCCAGGTGCTTGAGACTAACACCTGTAATTCTAGTTACTCAGGAGGCTGAGATAGGAGGAACACAGTTCAAATCCAGACAGGGCAGGAAAGTGTGAGAGTCATCTCTCCAATTAAACACCTAAAAACCAAAAGTTCAACTCTGGCTCAAAGAAGCCTAGCCTTGAGCAAAAAAGAGCTCAGGGACAGCTCCCAGGGCCCAGGGACAGTTCAAGCCCCATGACTGACAGAAAAAAAAAGACTAATTATAAGTATCCATTAAGGTTGTTTCCAATTTTAAATAACAGGAAGGTTTGGGTTAGCTTATCAAATAAAGGTATATTTGTCTCATATAATGAGATTTTTCAGATAGGCAGTTGCTAACATCAATTAGGTGGCCCAGAAATATCTGCCCAGATGTCTCCATGTTCTCCGTAGAATTTCCCTCAAAATATGTGCCTTCCAGAAAGAATAAGGAGAGAGAAGCATTTGTATCAGAAAACAACAGATTTCTCAGAAACTTGAGGGCCAGAACTGTGCCACATAATCTTTTTTCAAGTCAGATGAATAGGACTTGGTCATTCAATAAAAATAGCTTCCACAAAGGGCATGGAAAAGCAAATTAACATGCTATAACTGGAGTGTATTAACTTTTCCAAAGAAATAACCACTCAAGTCATGGGAGAATTGATTTCAATTTCAATTTGATTCTCTGAGCTTTATAGAGATCCCAAGACAAATCGGACTCTTTGTTAGCTGCTTATACTTTGCACTAGGAATCCACACTCTACGTTCCCTGTCTGTCCATTGTACAGATTAACCTGTATTCGTTTTTACCTATCACTTCCCTTGTTTACATTCTTGTAGACCTTTTTCTAGCTCAGTAAAAGTTACAAAAATTCCTCAGATGATAGTTTGTATTATTTTTTGCCACTCCTATGGCTTGGGCACTGCCCTTAGTTTTCTCAAGGCCTAGTGCTCTACCCCCTGAGCCACAGCACCACTTCTGGCTTTATCTATGTATATGGTACCAAGGAATCGAACCCAGGTCTCCATGCATGCTAGGCAAGCACTCTACCACTAGGTCAAACTTCTGGTACTAACATAGTTTGTATTTTGACCTGATTTATCTAATACCTTGCAAGTTCAACCAGAGGTGAAGTAGAATTATCATCCTCTATATTTTTGATAGCAAATAAGGCAACCAAAAACTAGCCAGTGGGAGATATTTAAATTAATTATAATTAAGTAAGAATTAAAATTCAGGTTCACTGTCTCAATGCTCACTTTTCAAGTGCCACGTGTTGGATAGTGAAAAGTATTCCATCATCTAAGAATGTTCAGAAATACTATTCCAAATTATTTTCCTCCATTTACCTAAGCAAATCGCATTAATTTTATAGTAATTATGTACTATATTATTTCCAAAAGGATAATTGTCATATTCTATAAATTAGAGAAATTTCTTTCTTTCTTTTTTTTGTCAGTCATGGGGCTTGAACTCTGGGCCTGGGAGCAGAAGAATTTCTTTACGAAGTTATTCATATCATTGCACCTCATTTTTTCTATCATTTTCCTTCTGTTTATCCATTGTCTAGTGTTGGTGTTTAATATTTTTTTTCAGTCCTGGGCTTGGGCTCAGGGCCTGAGCACTGTCCCTGGATTTTCTCAAGGCTAGGGCTCTATCACTTGAGCCACAGCACCACTTCTGGCTTTTTGCTACATATGAGGTACCGAGGAATTGAACCAGGGTCTTCGTGCATGCTAGGCAAACACTCTACCACTAGGCCAAACTCCCGGGCATGGTGTTTTAAATTTTAAACAAATCCTACAACTACAGAAAGATGGTACTTTCACATTTTTATTGTGAAGGTGATATATACAGGGGGCTTTCATTTGTATAGGTTAGGTAAAGAGTACGTTTCTTTTTTGTTTGCCCTTTCCTGGAGCTTGAACTCAGGGCCTGAGCACTGTCCTTGGGCTTGCTCTCTCAAGGCTAGAGATCTACCACATGAGCCACAGTGCCACTTCTGGCTTTTTCTATATATTTGCAACTGAGGAATTGAAGCCAGGTCTTCTGCATGCTAGGCAAGCACTCTATCACTAGGTCAAACTCCTGGCCCATACATCTCTTTTTTAGCATTGTCATCCCTTTCTTCAATTTTTCCCAGTTTTTCCCTCTCAACTTCTCCCCCACAGGTTGTAAGTTCATTTTCAATGTAGTGTCTAGTGAGTACTATTGCTGAATTAGTTCATCCTCTTTCCTTCCATTTCTGTGATTTTCCTTACCTTCCAAAAGTACTTTTGCTTTTGATGTTCATTATATAAACTAATTTAAAAACGGGAAATACCAATATTTAGGCGATGAAGGAAAGAATCACATCTCTGAAAAAGTTATTGTGGGAAACATTCTGATTACATCAGTCCTTACAGTTCAGGCTAGACACTCCTTTACTTACATATTGCATGCCCTCAAACTGTGAATCACATGGATAAATCTATACAAATTTCTGTATATATGAAAGCCAATTTGAAGCAATAAAATCTTCAACTTCATTTTCAATATTTGAATGATAAATATAACTTAGAAGAAGTTTACTTTCATATATGTTGAAAGGTTATATGGTTTTCTTTTTGCTTGTTTTGTTTTTTTGTGGGTTGTTGGGCTTGAACTCTGGGCCTGGGCACTGTCCCTGAGTTCTTCAGCTCAAGACAACCACCCTACCCTTAGGCCTGTGTATTGTTCCTGAGGAACTGAGCTCAAGCATCACTTCCCATATTCTAGTGATTTATTGGAAATAAGAGTCTCATATTCTTTAGTGCCTGGGTGGGCTTTGAACTGTGATCCTCAGATCTCTGCCACCTGAGTAGCTAGGATTACAGGTGTGAGCCACCACACCCTGTAGTAATTATAATATTGTGAGATAAGTGGTTCTTCTCTTTTTTTGGTCCTGGGACTTGAACTCTGGGCTTGGGCATTGTCCCTGAGCTCTTCAGCTCAGTACTGCCACCCTACCCCTTGAGCCACAAGGCCACTCCCAGGTTATAGTTTTAGGACATAAATAAGAGCAAAACTAAACTAATGCTTACTTTAGAACCTTAGATCAGAACATAAATTTCCTAAGAGGGATAATATTTTGTTTTCTTGATTATATTCCACAGAGTCCATGTTAACATATAATACTAGAAATTTGAGTTTCTGAATTCCATTTCTTTCTGTTCAATCTCAGTGAATAGATATGAATTTGTGAATAAGATCATATTAGATGTGATATTACAAATTATTGTGAGAGGCCTCTAAGGATTAGATTTCGAGGGCTGCCATCTGGCTGATGACTTTATGATGACACTGTCATGAGATTTCATTTCCTTACTTCTATTCCAGGATCACTCTTTAAACAAGACATGAGCATTAACTCTGAATTATCTGTCTGTATCTGTATGAGGATTTCACCAACTTCAACAAGCCAGGTGCAAGCTCAACTAGAGCACTGTCCCAACAAAAGAGATAGCATCTTTTTCTTAGCTCCTAGATATCAGAAAAATCCCTATAGTCTGTAAGGAAGATTTAGAATGCACACCAGGACACATGTGTATGTATAAGTACATATGTGTAAGCACATGTATGAAAATATATTTCATAAATATGCATATAAGTATGTTATTCCTTAACATAATAATTTGTTATCATTATGTCTTTCCTATATTTATGATTTTAAAGATAATTACTTGATAATCTGAAAAAATTATTGCCTGCATGCTTCATCTTTGCCATCATTGAAACCACTTGTTGTTAGTCACTCTTGACTTCTTTTTTCCTCGATTCATTCTCACTTCAAAGAAACATGAAAACAAACTCTATTATATGTGTAACAGAACTATTCTCTTAATACTGCATCTCTTTTTCATTCTCAATTATGAGAACTCAATTCGCTAGAATCTTCAATTTCTTTGTTCTTGTTACTCTTCTTCACACACTCAACACATACACGTGTCTTCTTCATGTTTTCCTAGAATGTTATTTTCTATCCAGTTTTATGAGGCAGTAATTGACTTTAGTGTTTCAGTCCCTGATTAAACATTGTTCCTCCATCACTATCTGTTTGCTGAACGTGAGAATTTTGTAAATTGATTAATGACTTTGTAATATGGATCTATAATTATCACATACTTAATTCCATTTTAACATGAGTTGGTCAACTAAACTTGTTGAGTGTTTCCCTTCTTTAGTTTACAACACAATATTTCATTGCACCCCTGACTTCTCTAAAAATGTAAGTATGAAGTACTTAGCACTTAGTAAGAACTGAACAAATGTCATCTGTTAGTAATATCTGAAGTCTTATTTTAACTACTAATTATCATAATCTCTTCCACAATATTTTATGCTACGTATGTGCTAGGTAAGCTCAGATATTGATGCTAGATTGGAAGAATTGAAAATCCCTACCCTTTTGAATCATATGTTAAAGGAAGAAAATTGAGAACAGACATGAACAAATACAAAAATTTGAAAGATGACATATATGGTAGTTAATAAGTATAATTTAAGAACATAAAGAGGGAAAAGGATTGATATAGTATATGTGTGTGCATTTTAGAAAAGAAGTGTTGCAACAGAGAAATGAGGAAGAAACAAGTATCATTTAAATATAATACTCGACAGAAGGGTGTTAGACAATAATAACTGTATATCTCAAAAGGGTATCAATGTTTGTGAAGTAATGCACCTTCTATTTGGTGAATATAATGTAACCCTTCTATGCATTACAATAAATATATATATGGAAAAAAGTAATTGTGATAATCAGGAAAAGTTTTACTGAAAAGGTGACATTTAAGCAAAATCTGAAAAACCTGAGGATGTGAACCACATGTATAATTGGTGATTTATTTTTATTTATATATTTTTGCCAGTCTTGGTGCTTGTACTCAGGAACTGAGCACTGTCCTTGGGCTTTCTCAAGGCTAGTGATCTATCAACCACAGCACCACTTCCAGCTCATTGTTTTCTATGTATGTGGTACTGAGGAATTGAACACAGGTCTTCAGGCATGCTAGACAAGTACTCTAACACTAGGTCAAACTCCCAGCCCTCCACATGGATAATTGGAAAGAAAACAGTCCAGGAGGGTAGTTATGTGTGGAAACCCTTTATAGGTAGAAATAATCCAGACATGTCTGAAATTTATGGAGACCAATGAGCAGTGATTGGCTAGCATATCATAGATAAGAGATAATATGAATCTGATTATACTGGTCCTTTTGGGGGCCCTCAAAGGACTTAAGTTTCTATTCTGAATGAGAACAGAATCATTAAAGGGCTTTAAAGAGAGAAGTGGCATGTTTTGACTTATTTATGTCTTCTGTTATAATTGACCAAATGGGACTAGTGGGACCATTAGGAGACTTTGGTAACCGTTCAGGCAAGTGATGACTGCTCTTAGATTACAATGGAAAAATGCATGTGATGGGAAGCAGCTTGAGTATATTTTGAGTCCAGGGATGGAAAGTTTTTGATTGGATTGGATTTGAGTAAAAGATAGAGACTAGTCAAAGAAGGCCTCTACATTAATACCCTCAGCCACAGGAAATTTAGCATGATCATTTAATGAGATAGGAAGGTCATATTAAAAATGCATTGGGAAGAAGATAGAGACATGTTATATTTGAAATGAATCCAGATGGACATATAAAGTAGATAACAATATATACAAATGTTAAAAATTGCTGTAAAATTGCTCATGGTGGTATCACAAGATAAAGTAGGGATTTTTAGTCATATTTATTACAGCTTTATTTTTGTCTATATAGTCTTAAATCTTGGTATTCTAATCTTTTCTATTGTGTATACAAAACAAAAATGACCTTCACCCTCACTCATCTTTTTCACTCAGGCTGGCACTCTACCAATTAAACAATGCCTCCACTTCAGGCCTTTTGCTGGCAAATTGGAGACACGAGTTTTAGAGATTTTTCTATGTAGGCTGGATTCACTCCTAAATCATTAGATCTGATTGAATAGCTAGGATTATTTAGGCTTGAGCCACCAACTCCTGACTGGTATTCTTTGTCTTTTCTCTTACAAAGGCTTTCTTTTTTTTCTTAAAATTGAATTTTATTCTCGTGTGATGTACAGAGGGATTGCATTTGCATACATAAGGTAATGAGTACATTTCTTGTTGAGCACTGTTATCCCTTCCCTTGTTTTTCTTCCACTCCCCCCCCCACTTCCCTGCAATTTGTAAGGTTCATTTCCAACCAACAGAGTGTCTTGTGATTTTTGCTGTTATATTGGTTCACTCTTTGTCCTTTGTCTCACCATTTTTTTGTTACCCTTCCCTTCCCTAATTTGGATTAATATATGTACAATACATAGGGAAAATAAATGAAAGAAAAATAAAAAATTTACAAAATACATTAAAAACAACAACCACAAAGAAACACCTCATATTTCCATATCTTGTAGTTCCTTTCTCTTAATATCATCTTAGTTGGTCTTAAGTACAAAGCTATTAAGCTATTGTGAGCCTCTTCTAGGACTATCCTAGACATACACTAATTATTACAAATGTGGGAAACCATGGAGTCTACGTTTCTTTGGATCTGGCTTACTTAATGTGATTCTTTTCCATGTCTTTCAGTTTCTTTATGAATGGGGTGATGTCATTCTTTCTGATGGAAGCAAAGAACTCCATTCTGTGTATATATATTTTCTTTTTCCTTCCTTCCTTCCTTCCTTCCTTCCTTCCTTCCTTCCTTCCTTCCTTCCTTCCTTCCTTCCTTCCTTCCTTCCTTTGCCAGTCCTGGGCTTGAGCTCAGGGCCTGAGCACTGTCCGTGGACTGTCCTCAAGGCTAGTGTTCTACCTTGAGCCACAGCACCACTTCTTGCTTTTTCTATGTAGGTCTTCATGCATGTTAGGCAGGTACTCTACCACTAGGTCAAAGTCCCAGCCCCTATATACATTTTCTTGATTCATTCATCTGCTGAGGGCCTTCTGAATTGGTTCTATATCTTAGCTATAGCAAACAGTGTCCCAGTAAATATGGTTGTGCTTTTAGCTTTAATATGGCCTTTATTTGGTCATTTGGGTAAATGCCCAGAAGTGGGATTTCTGGGTGATAGGAGAGCATTGTGTTCAGTCTTTTGAGGAACCGCCATATTGCTCTCCAGTTTACATTCCCACCAACAGTGTAGTAGTGTTCTCTTTAGAGTGGCTATTATCAAGAAGTGTAATAACAAGAGATATTTAAACCTTAAGAAGTAATAATGAATAAGGAGAGGGTGTTTTTTGTAGAGTAGAAAAGCACATACAATTATAAATTTGGGCATTCTTTGTGGTAGGAGAGGAATAGGCATGTGAACTTCATTAATGAATCTCATGTTTTCTATTCACAACTGCTTTCCTTTCTCAAACATTTGCTTTCTGTAATTACCTATGACTTGTTTTATGATTATCTGAAGACTGTTATAATCATTTTATAGCCATAGTTTCTTTGCATTTGTTTGCTAAATAATGTACTCAATTACTGTGAATTGGATTAAACCATCAAACGTTGGGCACTAAATGGCTTTTAGTTATTTCTAAAAGTTTAAAGAATGAAAATTTGCTGACCTTGAATCTATGTGAAGACTAAAACATAGTATTAATAGGATAGGTGTTTAAAATACAGCCTCTTATCAAGTATGATTCCTCACATCTCTAATTCTGGAACTCAAGAGGCCAAGGCAGGAGAATTTGAAAGCTCAGAGCCAGACTGAGGTACATAGTAAGACTTTGTTTCAATCTTCTCCCCTTAAAAAGTATAACTTTTTATTAAGTGTAAGCCTGCTCATAATACATTAGTTGCCTATTTTATTTAAATATTCAAAGCTAAAAATAACCCTAAAGTCATTCTCAATTGAGAGTAGTCTATTTTTAATTCAGCTCATACAAAAAAAAACATTTCCATTTACCCTAAGCACTAAAATGTTTTGATATTTTTAAAAATCCAATATATTTGGAAATCCTATAGGTATATTTTTTAGAGAGTAAGCCACAGCACCATTTCTGGCTTTTTTCCACATATGTGGTACCAAGGAATTGAACCCAGGTCTTTGTGCATGGTCGGCAAGCACTCTACAAATAGGCTAAACTCCCAGCTCTGGCTTAGTTTTTATCTGCCTAATTTTTATAGTCTTAAAATTTTAGAATCTTTTGGCTTTTCTTATTTTGTAACAGAGCTTCATTCTATATTATTTCAAATGCATTTTAATTAAAATTATTCTGAATACCTAGATATTAGTTAAGTTTTGTGAAACTGAATTTTTTTTGCTTTGTACACACATGAATGGAACATAGTTAAGCAGTTCTAGATAATACTAAAAATTTTGGTAACTCCCTTTCACAGTAGGGACACTGATGTCAGTCCTAACTAAAGCAAAGAGCTTAGCTCAGATCTTCTGTTTTACATAGTCTATTTCCAGATTTTTGGGTCTAGTAGAATCTGAATTCTTGGCAAACACTATGTATTTTTAAATCTAGAACCCAACAGTCCCTATAGCTCTCTATGTAATTTTCTGTTTTGGTGATTTTTCTGAACTATAGCCCTATACATAATTTTCTGTTTTAGTGACATTTCTGAATTAAAGAGCTTTTTTTTTGGTTGTAGTTCTTTTGGTGAATAGTTTATTTTATTTTATCTACTATTTGTTCAGTCGTAGGAAGTTTTTTCTATATTTTTTTACAATTTTTCATTGCTCTAGAATTATAGAAATTTTCAAAATTTAGAAATAATCAACCCTTTCATAGAAAGAAATGCATAGTGTTTCTTTTGGATATTTTTGTGATTAGATTAATTCTACTCTTGATTTTATTTACTACCAGTTTGTTAAGTGTTGAAAACAACAGATACTTTTTCCATTTTAAAAGTCTCTACAGCAATTTTTCCTTCTTGTTGCTTTCCCTTTGTAGGGTTTGTTAGAAATTATTTTAAAATCCTGAAAGTTATTTGGGATATTTTTAAGAAAATTGTTATACTTAGCCACAGTTTTCATTTTAGAAGACAGCAGTAATCAATAGGACAAAAGACAATGGAATTTATTCTAATTGCTGGAATCTGCTAATAAGTATTTTTTTTCTCAAACTCCATTAACCCTGCTTGATACTCTATCCTCATCACCATTTTAATAGTATGGAACTAATTCATGGCTGTGTGTTTTTCTCCCCACAAAACTTATTATTCACACCCTGGTAATGATTACTTTTAGCCTAATTATGAGGTTGCTACTAGTGACAAGAAAAAAATTATCCTGGCAGGTAGGCAATTCCAGAAATTCAGCCAAGCACTTGATATGTGTGACTGTAACTCAATACACTTTTCATGTGGAATGATCCTGGCCAACCAATCTTTTTTGGCAACTGCCTCTGAAGGATAGACCTTATCTACTCTGAGGAGAGGCATAAACTCTTCAATAAAGCAATTGTGGGAACCAGATATGAAACTCAAATATCTAGCAGAATTTTTCAGATTTTTTTGGCAGAACAGTGTCTTAGGATTCATTTTTGAGCACAAGCCCTTAATTGATTGGGTAGGATAAAGATTTGCTCTGTACTTGTGAAATAATTGGCAGGTGTACATATCACCCCCACCTTGATATACTGAATGTTTTGTTTCTTAATTATATTTCATTGTTGGTAAGTAGTTACACAAAGGGATTTCCATTTACCATATCAGTGTATAAGTGCAATGCATCATGATTGATAGCACATCCTGACTTCTCTCTTCAATTTTCCTAGTTTTATAAGATTTGCATTGAATATTAGGGCTAAATTCTCTCACTTCATCTCTCCATTTGTATCCCTTCAAACCTTCTAACATCTCAAGCACGAGATTGCTGTTATTCATTTTTTTGGGTGTGAGTTACTTTTTCTAAGATGTTACACCATTTGAATTCTCCCCTACCTGTATCAGACTTTGATTAATATGTTTGTATATACTTGCATATGACCTCATATGTGTTTACAAATTAGATGTGGCTTCTACAAATAAGAGAAAACATGTCCTTTGTCAGTCTAGGCTTGACTTACTTCACTTAACATATATTTCCCATAGGAGAGGTATCTTTACAATTTATTCATCCACATTTCAAATGGATACAATATTTTACTGATCCCTGTTAATCTTTTCTCAATTTGTGTTGATAATTTTCATACCAATATATTTAAAAAGTATGCCATATTAATTTTCATTTCTATGATAAAAATTACAAAAAATCTTCTTAAAATGAATTTTTTTTACCTTGGATCAGAGTTTCAGAGGTATCAGTTCACTGTTGTTTGGCTCATCTTTCCTGGGCTTGTGCTGAGGGAGAACATTATGATCAGAAGCACATAATGTTATAGTCATTTGGAAGGAAGTAATAATATTACTATGTAATGAGAGTATCTAAGAAGGAAAGAGTCATATTGTCATGCATTTGCATCTTCTTTTTAATTGAGTCACTTATAATTAAGCACCCATTCTTTTCCAAGTTCTACATTACAAATTTGGAATGATGCATACATTGTATTGTATCTATATTTACCAGTCATCATTCTAATAAAGCATCATAATCTCTTCAGAGAAGAATTATTATATCTCATTAATATCAGCTTTTTCCTTCTGCAACCCATATCTAGAAGGACTCAAACTACTGTTTGAGTGGGAGAATCTACATACATTCAGTAAGAATTTTTATACAATTACTGTTATATATTATTTAATACTACTATATCATTTGAATATATTTTTCATTAGCAAAACAAGAATATGGTATTTTTAGTTCTAACATCATGGTTGCACTACTGTTTTTGGTTTTATCAGGTTATTTTTTCTTAAAAATTAAAATAATCCGAACTATGTCACAGGATGAAAGTTTTGACAACTTTTTAAATATATACTGAAGGAAGCCAGGCATGATGGCACATACCTGTAAGTTCAGCAATCAGAAGCTGAGGCAGGAGGATCCTAAGTTCAAGGTTAGTCTGCAATATATAAGGAGAACCTGTCTCAGAAAAAGATGACAGAAAGAGGTAACAGGAGGAGGAGCAAGAGGAGAGAGAGGGGGAGGAGAATAAGGGAGTTGAGGGACGATAAGGGAGAAATGAATGAATGAGAAAAAGAAATTTATTTTTACAGAATATATGCTAAATTACTTTACCTATGTAGACCGGCTGACATTCCCTCCCACCCCCAAGCTTAAACTATTTAAAAAGAAATTCATAATTAAAATTAGTCTTTGGATCTGGTCATATAATGCTACAGATGTCATAAATAAGAATAGAAATAGGAAAAAAATAAATACAAGTTATCACCAAACCATTTTTCATTACAAAGGGAAGTAGAAGGCTGAACTCACCTCTGGGAAAATTTTTGCTATTTGCCCAAGTAATCACCAGTAACACTTTTGAAATTCAGTTCAACAATGTGATTTATACCAATAAGTGAACAGATATATCAAAATGAGAAGCATGCTGTTCTGAATGGAATTCCTCTTCCCTAGATAGTTGTGCCATCTCTGTGTCTATAAATCTTTCACATGTACTTCAAGTGTATTTCCAGGTAAAACATATTGTAGCTAACCTATAAAGAAATCACTACTACATTGTTGGTGGGATTGCAAACTCATTCAACCACTATGGAAAGCAGTATGACAATTCCTCAAAAGAATAAACATAGAGCTCCCCTATGACCCAGCAATTCCACTACTTGGCATTTACCCAATCATCCAGAAACAAGGACATACTAAATCCACTAGCACAGTGATGTTCATTGCAGCACTATTACCATAGCAAAGATATGGAACCAACATAGATGTCCCTCAGTTGATGAGTGGATCAGCAAAATGTGATATTTATACACAATGGAATTCTATGCTACTGTCAGAAAGAATGATATCTCCCCATTTGTAGGGAAATGGCAAGTGTAGTGTTTGTTCTTATCAGTAAATGTTATTTCTTTGATCTCACAGAATTAATAGAACCAAACATGGAAAATGGAGTATTAGGTTAAAAAAGAATTTTTTTTACCATTCTATGGCTCACAAATGTGATTCATAGCAATGCTGTCATGGACATTAAATCACCAAATTGTTCAATGATCAATGGTATGACTTTTTAAACTCCATCACCAGTACGTATAATCAATGTTATAATTAGGATATGCTTTGAAATCAACTAAAGCAAATAAGTTGGTTAATTTCTAAGGGTACTATTTAAGTGGAAACATCTAAAGAGTATGTTTTCGTCATGAAACCTGATAGCATCCCAAGAATGAGACAAATATTTTCAACTATATCTAGGTAATTTACAGTGAACAGTAGCTACTCAAAGCATTTCTAATTAAGTTTCTTGATACCATAGAGGTGCTAGAATTTAGGAAAACAGGCAATATGAGAAATGGTAAATTTTAATATTTAGATTTGTTGGGAAAACCCAGTTTTACATAATACAACCAAATTTTCCTGTGTCTATATGTGAATATATATATATACACACATATATATTGACCTCATGCTACTGTATCATGTTGTTCTCATGATAATATGCTGTATCACTGGTATAGGTAGTAAATGAGGCTATTTGAAGATCACCTAAATCAGAGAAGTATTTCCCCTCCTTTCCCTGTTTTGTTGTTGTTGCCATTTCTTCAGTGCTCCTGTCCCCAATTGCCCCTACCTCTGTGTTGTCTCTGTGTGTGTGTGTGTGTGTGTGTGTGTGTGTGTGTGTGTGTGTGTGTGTGCTGCAAGTGTATATGTGTCGATCATGGGGCTTGAACTCAGGGCTTGGGCTTTCTCCCTGAGCATTTTTGTTCAAAGTTACTATATCACTAAGCCACAGCTCCACTTCTGGCTTTTTATGATTAGAGAAGAGTCTCATGGACTTTCCTAACTGGGATGGCTTTGAACCACAACCCTATGATCTCTACCTACTGAGTAATCAGATGCATAGGCATGAGTCACAGACTTCCAGCTTTTTTTATATATTAAAAAATCTATCTTGTTAGCATAGTCTTTCTCTTTTATTTTTAATATTTGCTTACCTGGGGAACTTAGACATTGTCAGGCCTTACATACCTGTCCATCCATGCCCATGTATTTTCCCATCTTCAGTGGTTACAGCATGCCTTCTAACTCAGCTCCTTTAAGAATTACATTCATTTTTCTGGTCTCTTGATCCTCAGTATTTTTCCTATTTTTTCAAACATAGGTAGATAGATAGATATACAGGTGGACCAAAAAACAGACACACAGATGAGAATGGTATCCTGACTACACTGTTGTTCACTTCGAAAATGGCATATATGGGCATCATTTTCTGAACAAATATCTGGCATAACTGATATGAAGTAGGGATACTTTGCCATTGTCCATTTTCTCCAGAATATGGAAACTATTTTGATCTGCATAAAAATTGTCATAAGGTAGGAAAAATAGCATTTATTATTTCTCCTTGTACAAAGATGGACAAGAATTAATTTGCATGGATTGAAGACATTGCCCAGTTGATAGAGCATTAGCCAATGAGCAAAATCATCAGAAATCAAATTTGAGTTCTAGTTTTGGACATTAAAAGAAAGAAAAATAGTTTGAATAATATTTGTATCTTAGGGAAGCAGTATAATTTGACTGTACATACATTCTAAGACCTTTAAATAATCTCTATCTATGTATTCATCTATCATTTAATTTTTGTGGGTCATTGGGACTTGAACTCTGTCTGGGCGCAGTCCCTGAGCTCTTCAACTCAAGGCTACCACCCTATCCCCGGGCCTGGGTGTTGCCGCAGAGCTCTTCAGCTGAAGGCTAATGTCCTACCCTTGAGCCAAACCCCACTTCCCATTTTCTAGAGGTTAATTGGAGATAACAGTCTCAGGTCCTTTTGTGCCTAGGCTGGCTTTGAACCTTTATCCTCAGATCTCAGCCTCCTGAGTGTCTAGGATTACAGATGTGAGCCACCATGCCTACCTATATTTTTAAATTATAAGAAACATCTCAATTAATTGTAAATAATTTTAAATTATCTTGTTGGAAAATATGCTATTTCTTCTAAAAGTTTTCATGTGGAAAATATCTTATGAAAATAATAATAGTATGTGTCTAGTTTCCCCCTTTTTAGTCCAAACTCTTCTCATCTTAAAATTTGACCATTTTAAAAAGTGACAACCAAAACTTTTTTTTTCATTCCTGTCCAAATAGTTTTTCCAGACTTTGGTGGTCTTAAAATAGTGATTGTATCAGTAAGAAAGTAGATTTGGTTCTTTTTCCATCATGTTGCTTGATTTTTCACCACAGCAAAATTGTAAATGTAAACTTATTCCCCCGAAGATAAGCTGGGCTGCAATTTTCAACTAATTGGGAGAAGCAGCACTGAGTCTAACACTGTCAGGCTGATTTGAGTCTTAAGATATGATGATGATTATTGTGTCAAATGTAATCAAGAATGTGGGCTCTGAACTGACAAAAGGGCTGGCTGTTTTTAATTCAGGTTAGTATAGGAAGTAGACCTCCAGATAACCGATAGGCACAGCTGGCTGTAAAAGAGAGCAATTTTTAAAATGCTATTTCATTCTCTATGGTGCTGTAAGGATCAGAGATTGGATGCATAGGAGAGAAACGTCCTCATTTATTCCTGAAAGCATTCTATTTATTTTTAGTTTGATGTTCTTTAGCAGAGAATTTCCCTATGCTTGTATATCAATGATTTCCAAACTTTTCAAACTCCCTTTTCCTTGTAAAAAGTTCTCTGAAACACCCTCGTTACTATTATAAACCAAAGGGTATATGTACATAATTTATGTGTGCGTATGTATATGCATGCACACTTATGCATGTGTGCTGGCCCTCGGGCTTGAACACAGAGCTTGAACCCCGTCTCTGAGCTTTTTTTGCTCAAGATTAGTACTCTACCTCTTGAGCCACAACTTCCCTTCCCACTTTTAGTGTTTAATTACCACTAAAAGAACCTCTAGTACTACCTGGACTAGCTTTCAACCTTCATTCTCAGATCTCAGCTTCCTGAGTAGCTAGGATTGCAAGGCACAAATCATTTGTTGCCTGGAAATACAATATTTAAATGATTTCATGTCTTTAATTTTAAAGAGTCATTTATGATGAAATTCAAATTTTATTATGTGTTTATCAGACAGGATCACAATGGCATACAAGTGAAGTTTTAAAATGATGACCTTATGAATATAATACCAATAAATGCAGAGTGGCACCTGGTGTGTTGCATGGTGACTCAAGTACCATGAGTGACAATGGCCACCTGCATTTTTCTAAAATGATGATTTTTTTTTACAAAATTCATAATACAAGTCAAATACACATTGAATTTTTCATATATTTTGTATTTTTTGCCAGTCCTGGGCTTAAGCTCAGGGCCTGAGCCCTGTCCTTGGACTTTCTCAAGGCTAGAGCTCTACCACTTGAGCCTCAGCACCACTTCCGGCTTTTTCTAAGTATGTGGTGCCAAGGAATCAAACCTGGGTCTTCAGGCATGCTAGGCAAGCACTCTAACACTAGGCCAAACTCCCGGCCCTGGCAAAAAAATATTTTGCTACAACCTTATTGACCTGCATGGGCAGTATAAAAGTGTTAAGGGACACCTTTCTATTCTTTCCTTTCCCATATCTATATACATTTCTCTTTACTCAGATGTCAGTAAATGCAGTGAAATGCTATATAAATGAAATAAGAAATACTATTGAAGCTACCCAAGGCATTTAAAATAGTAATTGCTATTTAGTTGGAGGCCATAAGAAAAATATAAACTAGTATCTTGGAAGTATTAGCTAGGAAATTTAGTTTTTAAAAGCAGACAGGTGTATATGGAGGCAAGCATTATTTATATGTTTGAGGCAAAATATGTTACAATGAAATGTTTAGATTGGTAGGTAAGTGAAATGTACCAGTGTGTTTGCATTTCAGCAGTGCATAATGCCTTTTATTACATGCCTATGAATAAGTAAGAGGAATACCACCTAGATGCAAGGTAAATTGGATCGTTTAGGTACAATTTCATGTCTTTGCACAAAGGATGTCCACTAACAGATCAGTGTCAAATGGTGAAGGAAGATCTCTCATGCTATGCTACAAGGTTTTATTCTCGTCTCTGACACACTGGATGATATTTTTACAGAACACAAGTAAGAAAAGATTGTCTTCAAATTTGTACATGACCACACATAGGAAGGGCAGGAAATATGTTGGGTGACAGAATTCAAATGGGGCTGTGGAAAGAATAACTGAAGTCCTCTATTAGTACTTGATGTCTCTGAACCAAGAAGATCAGACATGTAGACAATCTGGCAGTTTTACAAATGATGTGTTCATTCTGAAAGATGTTAGTTTTTATACTTTCTGTTTTGCAAGACACTGAAGGTCTTGAATCTTTGAAGAAGTTCATGTTATAATTTCAATAGAAAATACATCAAATTTTCATATAACAGAAATTCAGTCTTTACTGACTAAATGTAAATGTGCTACCCAATAAACTTGTCCACCATCTTACTTTCAGTACTAATATGTAAAGATATAAATTACTTCTAAAAACAAATTGCATTATCAATCAGAGAATTACTCATTCCAATTTAAATATTTTAGCTATAACTAAACAATAGCTTACTATACTTTTTGGTTACAAAGAAGCCATCTACAAATTCATTGTACTGATTTATATGATAGCAATGCATAAAATGTAAAATTCTATACAGCTAGAAATATTATTCAACACATTCACATCAAGAAATAATTTCAAGAGTTTTTCCCAGACTCTGAGCTCATTTTTAGAACTTGTGTCTAACTCACAGTTTTATTTATTTTAAGCAAATGGATTGCATGTCTAATAAATGCAAGTAACTGATATAAATCCTTGCCCTCAAGGAATTTAAAGTGATGATAGTGGTTGTGGTAGTGATGGTGTGGGAGGGAAGTGGTGATGATGATAATGATAAGAGTGTGGTGATGGTAAGGAAAATGATTAGAGTAAGCAGTGAATTCTTAGGGCACAGAATTCTTGTAACCAGGTACAGTCTTCTTATTTATTACTTTAGTGTTAATACTAATTAAAAATATAAATCCTTAATTTATGACTGTTCTTCACGAATTTGAATTGATTTTAAGGTCTACTAATGCATTTCATAGTATCAAAGTCTTTCAAGTGCCATTTCCCACTAGTAATTAAAGTAACAAAGCAAAAAACTTTAAATCTTCATTTTGATAAGTTTTAATTAGCTCAAGCTATTTGTAATCCTACATCTTGTTTGTAAATCATATATGAGCCATTAAAACAGGTTTAAAAGTAGGACAATTCTTATAAAAATGTACTTATTTTACTATAAAACTTCTCAGAAAGAAATTTATGAAGTGTTTGTTTTTCCTATGAGATAATTTTCATTTAAATCTTTTTTACTAATTACATAGACTTCTGGGTAATCTCTGTAGTATTAAAAGACATTTTCTTAACTTCATCACAAGAAAGTATAGTTCTATTAGGAGAATTTTTTTCCTTTCAAATGAAGTTTGGGGTTATTTTATATCTTTGTTATCAACAGTAGTAGAATTTCTTATCATTTTTTCATATATTTTTATTTTAATTAATAGAAGGGTTACATTATATTCGCCAGATAGAAGGTGCATTAATTCACATACATTGATACCGTTTTCATGTCTTGATCCCCATTTCCCTCCCCTCTACCCCCAATTTCTTACCATTTAATCATAATTGAGATGCCTCATTGAAATAAAATGTTCATACCTACCATCATTCTCAAAATATAGTGTTCATTCTAACAAGTCTTTCAAATGATTTTAAAATGGAATAATAGTTGCTTTTGTCTACACATACAGACACTGAAATGCTAAATTATATAATAATCACAGAAAGCAAAGGCTTTTGTTTCATTTTACAAATTCTTTCTTATCCCAAACAGTTCTTCTTTTCTCAACCAGAGCTAAGCCACCAGGCCAAAGTATGAACTTTGAATCAATGCAGTGTTGTAGAAAAGAGCTTTTCTCACATTTCTCCTACTTTTATTTTCTATTTTTCCTTTAAACTCTTTTAGCATTAGCCTCCATATGAATTTTTACAAGAATATCCAATTGTAAGCATTGTTCCAATAACAACAGTGAGGGACATTAGAGCTGAGGTCAACCTTCAGCCATTTACCTCTGAATTTTTAGCTTATAGTCTCATCCAGGTCCTCATTATTGAGGATGAAAACCACTAGTTTGGACACATACCTTCTCTTTCCTGTTTGAATAATATTAGGAGCCATCCAATTTACCTATGCCATCTTGCTCAAGTGATAAGATTTATCAGGAATCCTGCTTGAACCCTGATGGTATCAATGTAAATTTGGAAGTCAAATGACCCACTGAGTTTGAGTCCTAGCTTTTGTCTGATGTTGAAAAGGCCTTTATATTTCTGAAATCCAAGGTTAAAAGGGCTAGCCAGTTGAACCAAATTACAGGTTTACTTCCTTTTGACCAGAAAAGCCTCAAGCAAATATGCCCCACAATATCACCACTAGCAATGGTGAGAGCAAATGCAGTCCCATCTCCTTAAGGCCAGTTTTCTCTGCACCCAGATCCATTTCCCAGGGACTTGCCTCATGCCACCCTGCTTATAGAGGCAAGGAGAGGTAGTTAAGAATTATGGAACAATGACTTAGCCGACAGAGGTGGCTTTACCTGACCACAAGAAACAGTAGACACATTGTCCTTCAGGACTTGGTGCCCCAAGCCATCTCCTTTTAGAAGAGGGCTATTCTATCTAATGCAATCTGTGTTCCACCCCAGAGGAAAGGGGACAATGTGATGTCTTGGCCTACCTGGCCTATATATGTAAATTAGGCATTTGCTTCTCCATACTCATTTTCAACCACTATGACCTATCTTAAATAATCTTTGACCCCGACTATAGTTACCTCAAAATGGCTGTGGAAGGCCATGTGAGGAAGACCATCTGAGGGTCCCATAGTAGAAAGCCTCATTGACATTCTTTGGTAGTGGTAGGGCAGTCTCGAGGGGAACTCAGGGCATGTGCACTATCCCGGAGATCCTTTTATTCAAGGCTACCACTCTACTTGAGCCACAAAGCCACTCAGGTTTTTCTGTGACTTAGTTGGAAATGAGAGACTCACAGATTTTCCTGCCCTGGCTGGCTTCTGAGATCCTCAAATTTCACCCTCCTGAGGAGTTAGGATGACACCCAGTTTGGTCCCCTTCATTTTTTTATATTTTTATTGTAATTAATAGAAGGGCTACATTATATTTACCAGATAGAAGGTACATTACTTCAAAATATTGATACCCTTTCTCATGTCATGGTCTCCATTTCCCTCCCTCCTCCCCCCCGCTCATCTTGATTTCCCCCCTTCCCTATCCTATTTCAAATACCCAATTAAGCATATATAAAATATATCAGATAACAAGGTGAAATATTATATCAATAACCAAGGGACAGCAAGAGAGATGAGAGATAACACAGTACATTAAGGACAACAATCACTCTTTATATGGCTTTTGTTTCTATATCCTGGAGGTCCTTACATTTAGCGTCATACTGTATAGGCTTATGTCTCTAGATTTTGTTCTATTGTAAATCTCTGCTAGGAGAGCCCAAAGTTTCTACTCATTATGACAAATGAGGGAGACTATTGGGCCTATGTTCCTTTGAGTCTGGCTTACTTCACTTAATATGATTTTTTCTAAGTCTTTCCATTTCCTTACAAATGGGGTGATGTCATTCTTTCTGACAGCAGCATAGAATTCCATTGTGTATAAATATCACATCTTGTTGACCCACTCATCAATTGAGGGACATCTGGGTTGGTTCCATATCTTTGCTATGGTAAATAGTGCTGCAATGAACATCGTTGTGCTAGTGGATTTAGTATGTCCTTGTTTTTGGACAATTTGGTAAATGCCAAGTAGTGGAATTGCTGGGTCATAGGGGAGGTCTATGTTTAGTCTTTTGAGGAACTGCCATACTGCTTTCCATAGTGGTTGAGTGAGTTTGCACTCCCACCAACAGTGTAGTAGTGATCCCTCCTGGCCACATCCCCTCCAGAAACTGTTGTTATTAGATTTCTTGATCCTGGCCATTCAACTGGAGTGAGATGGAATCTTAGAGTTGTTTGATTTATATTTCTTTTATGGCCAGAGATGTCGAGCATTTCTTCATGTATGTATAGGCCATTCTTATTTCTTCTTCAGAGAAGACTCTTTGGCCCATCTTTTAATGGGCTGGTTGTTTCTTTGGAGATTAGTTTTGGAGTGATTCAATTTTTTGAGCTGTTGATATATTTTAGATATGAGGAATTTGTCCATTGTATGGTTAGTGAAGATCTTCTCCCATTCTGTCAGCTTTCTGGTTAATTTGTTAGCTATGTTCTTTGCCATACAGAAGCTCTGCAGTTCAATGCGGTCCCACTTTTTCAGACTTTCTCTGATTTGTTGTGTTTCTTGGTCCTTATTAAGAAAGTTTCAACCTGTGCCAAGGAGACCGAGTGTATCTCCTCTTCCTTTTTGTAAAGTTTTCAGTGTGTCAGCTTTTACCTCAAGGTCTTTGATCCATTTGGAGTTAATCCTAGTGCAGGGTGACAAAGAAGGATCCAACTTTAATTTTCTGCAGGTGCTTAACCAGTTCTGCCAGCACCATTTGTTGAAGAGGCTGTCTGTCTTCCATTCTATTTTTTTTTTGCTCCCTTATCAAAGATTAGGTTGGCACCCTTTATTTTAAGCAGAATTTTCCTACCAGATTGGGAATGCTAGTAAGAGTTTCTAGTTCATGATACCTCAATACAGGCAGAATGCAATGAGGATCTATCATCATGACCAAGGGGTTACATTGTTTATTGTAAAGCATCTATATTAACCGCTGTTACAACACTGATTATTGTTGGCTGACCATTCCACATCCTTCCTCTCATTGTAGGGTGGAAAACTGCCCTCTGTAACTTTACATTTAGGATGCAGACAGCTCCCTTTGTGGCACAGAAATAGTAACAAGCACCAACAACCACATCAGTCTGTTTGTTTTTACGGTTGTGGAGCACTGTCCCTGAGCGTCTTTGTGCTCAAGACTAGCACCCTACCACTTAAACCACAGCTGCACTTCCTGTTTTGAGTGGCTAATTGGAGACAGGAGATTAAAAATCTCATGGGGAAAACTTTAGACTCTATTACAGGGCTATAATTATCAAAACAGCTTGGTACTGGCACAAGAACAGGCCTGAAGACCAATGGAATAGAACTGAGGATCCAGATATTAACCCACACACCTATGGCCACCTAATCTTTGACAAGGTAGCCAAAAAAGTAGAATGGAAGAAAGACAGCCTCTTCAACAAGTGGTGCTGGCAGAACTGGTTAAGCACCTGCAGAAAACTAAAGTTGGATCCTTCTTTGTCACCTTGCACTAGAATTAATTCCAAATGGATCAAAGACCTGGAGGTAAAAGCTGACACACTGAAAACTTTACAAGAAGGAATAGGAGATACACTAGGCCTCCTTGGCACAAGTCGAAACTTTCTTAATAAGGACCAAGAATCACAACAAATCAGATAAAGACTGGATAAGTGGGACTGCATTAAACTGCAGAGCTTTTATATGGCAATGGACATAGCTAGTAAATTAATTAGGAAGCCTACAGAGTGGGAGAAGATCTTCACCAACCAAACAACGGACAAAGGCCTCATATCTAAAATATATCAACAACTCAAAAAATTGAATCACTCCAAAACTAATCCCCAAAGTAACAACCATCCCATTAAAAGATGGGCTAAAGACTTAAAAGAGTGTCTTCTCTGAAGAAGAAACAAAAATGGCCTATAGACACATGAAGAAATGCTCAACATCTCTGGTCATAAAAGAAATGCAAATCAAAACAACTCTAAGATTCCACCTCACTCCAGTTAGAATGGCCAGGATCAGGAAAACGAATAACAACAGATGCTGGAGGGGATGTGGCCAGGAGGGATCACTACTACACTGTTGGTGGGAGTGCAAACTCGTTCAACCACTATGAAAAACAGTATGGCAGTGCCTCAAAAGGCTAAACATAGAACTCCGCTATACCCAACAATTCCACTACTTGGCATTTACCCAACCATCCAGAAACTAGGGCATACTAAATCCACTAGCACAACAATGTTCATTGCAGCACTATTCACCATAGCAAAGATATGGAACCAACCTAGATGTCCCTCAGTTGATGAGTGGATCAACAAGTTGTGGTATTTGTACATAATGGAATTTTATGCTGCTGTCAGAAAAAATAACATCGCCCCATTTGTTAAGAAATGGAAAGACAGAAAAAAATCATATTAAGTGAAGTAAGCCAGACTCAAAGGAACTTAGGCTCAATGGTTTCCCTCATTTGTCATAATCAGTAGAAACCTTGGGCCCTACTAGCAGAGATCTGTAATAGATCAAAACCTTGATACATAAGACCATATAGTATGAAGCTAATTGAAATGACCTCCAGTATATTGAAATAAAAGCCATATAACGAATGATTGTTGTCCTTAATGTACTATGTTATCTCTCATCTCCTTTGCTGTCGCTTGGGTATCTCATATTGTTACAGTATCTCACTTTGTTATCTGATATATTGAATTTATTTGTATTTGGTTATTTGAAATTTGATAGGGAAGGGGGGAAAACCAAGACGGGTGGGGTGTGAAAGGGTATCAATGTATGTGAATTAATGCACCTTCTATCTGGCAAATATCATGTAACCCTTTTATTAAATACAATAAAAATAAATTTAAAAAAATCTTAGGGGGACTCTTTTCTACCTGGGTTGGCATCAAACCACCATCCTCATATGTCAGCCTCCCAAGTCGCTAGGAATATAGTCATGATTCCCCAGCACCAGGCTCACATTAGGTTTTTAAAGTCATTTGCAACTCCAGGTCTGGAAGACACAGACTATTGTCTTCCCTCAGAGACTCATATTTCCCAAGTGCATTAAGTCCACCTCTTTCCTGTCGTATGCCCTATCCTTTCACTGCTGAGAAGCACTTGATGATGTCCCTTCTAGATCAGCCTTTTTTTTTTGTTCCATGTCTTGATAAGGATATAATCTTTAGGCTTGAATTGGTATTGGGGAACTCAAGGAATGGAGTCTGGGTCAGCAATCATGTTGCCTGCAGGTATGATAGGGCTGAGGTGATGGTACACACAAGATTTTGGATGAACTGATCTTTGGCTTTCAAAGAGGGGAAACTGAAAGACTGATAGAGACAAAGAAGAGCATCAATTTGAAACCCAGTTATTTCTCTGATTCAGGTGGTCCCTTTAAGGCCTGTTTTGCAAGTTAAACTACCATATGCTACGTACTTTACTAGAGTGTAAATCCCTGGGCACACACAGAGGCTCTGAAAATATCACTCATACCTTATGTTCCCAATGGCTCTGCCCACATCCTCTAATGGAGCCTCTTCCTGAGAGGTAAAGGCAGAATCTATCCATGGGGCAGCTTCAGCAAAATTTCACCCATTCCTGTGGACTCAGCCCTCCCTATTGGAAATCTCTTGGGTATTTCTGTTTAACTCGCAATCCCCTTACTGAAGATTACTCTCGAAACTCAAAATTGATTTCTTGTATAATTCTGCACTCAGTCCCGCTTACTGGAAATTTCTTACAACATAAAACCTAGATATGTCTTGTGGGGTAAATCTCCCAAGGCTTGAGATTTCTTGCAAACTAGATGCTCAAAATCCCTAATTACCAAGGGATACTTTACCATTTCATTGTTTAGATGTTTTTTGCCTTGGTTTGTGCACGAAATGGCTTGGTCATCACAGTACTTGATAGAGGCCACTTAGTCCATGTTGTTGACAGAATTCAGGCCTCAGGTGAATTTCCCATCCAAGAGCAGTGGCCACCCAATATCCCTGGGTTTCTACAACAAGGAAAAGGGAAAAGAGTTCTCGAGTACCTATCTTGCATGGAAAGGTCCTGGATGAGTCCCCAGATTGTTATAAACATTCTCCACAAGAACCAATCAAATCACAATGATAGTCACAAAATAAAGAATTGTTTGAGCAAGTTATTATTTACTTCTGTAGAAGGGTGTTCCATCAGCCAAAAATCTAGCAAGCAAGTACACCAAAGCAACAGCTTCTGAGATTATTCATATATTCATAACCAATATGGATTCCTCAGAAGTAGGTTGGCAAGTCTCCCTTGAGAGACAATATCTTTTTGTGCAGAAGCCTAGACAAGGTGGTTTCAGGTTTTGCCACTTTGGAAACTTAATCAGCCTCTCTGAAGGTCATTCTCTCATCTATAAACTGTTCAGAATAATAACAACTTACCCGACTAGCTTGTCAAGCTATTTAAAGTATCAGAGGAGATGATATCTGTGAAAGAGCCTACAAACTGAAAAAACTATCATTTCAATGAAAAGTATTATCACAGTAATTGTTGAATATGCTAGGCTCTTTCAGAATTTGTTTTCAACAGTGAATGAGTGCAGTCTAAGAAGCTAGGTAAAAGTCACAAATATTTAGACACCATAGTTCTAAGTTCCTATCAGAAATTATGGAATCATTGTTATTTCCAATGAAATTTCATGACAAGAATTCTGAGTCAATTTTGTTTGCTGATGATGGTTTTTTGATACTTCTTTCTTTTTTAAATGAGTGTGCTATGCATTTGCCTTTTGATCTTAGGAAATTGGACCTGCCAGTCTTGCTGTCTTCAGATAATCATGTATGCACAGTTCTGTTTTCCTGTAAATTAGTGTAGATGAGGATGTATATTTGCTTGACTGCACGGTCTTATGAGAGTTTCATGAGATAATCCTGGGCATGCTTTTTAAAATTGCTTTCTATATTGTTTCCACATATCCTTTCAGATAAAAGGTATTTATTTTGCTCTGTCACCATTATGAAATATAGCTTTGAATGAGATTACCATTGCAGGTTACTGAAACCAACTTAAAGATTCAAACTATTTAAATGATTGAGAATTTATTTAGAAGAGACAAGAAATTTTAAAAAACAGCAAAAAATAATTTTTTTAAACCACCAGCTCAACCCTGATCTAATTTTAAATGTATCTGGAAGGTAGCACCAACTTCATTTTTTTCTAAAGACTGTTGCATTAAGGGTTAAGATGATATATTGAATCCCTGTATATGAATCAAGTCAAATGTAATCAACTACTCTCAATATTGTATTTAATAGTGCCTTTTGGTGTTATAGCAGTAGAAAATTATAAAATATAGATCCCAGACCAAATATTTTTAATTCCTTAAGAAATACATGACAGAAACCTACAAATGATTTTATATACTCAAAATATTTTTTAAATTTCTTTCAGCAACTAATTTTCTCAAGGATTTATGACAGAGAAAATGAATAATGCAAGTAATGTGATTTTCTTGATATTTTCTTTTTAGAAATACCATAATTGTTTCAGGTAAATTGTATAATATGGTTGTTCTCTTTATGATATATTTTGCAGATACCAATTTTAAAACCATTTATGAGGTAGATTCTTCATATGATTGATAATGCCTATGTTTTGTTTCCACCTGATGGTAAAGTCTATCTGAATTTCTAAAACAAAATGTCATATTATTGAAGTTGACACAGATAGGTTCAAAGATGTGGTTTATCTTTACAGGATTAATCTATTTTTATGAAAGTATGTTGCTACTTGCATGTGTTAAAAAGTCATCCTATGCTGTCTGGGGTGACGAAAGATGGGAATGAGTTTTCTGAGAACTAATCAGCAATACTTGGGGAACACTTAGGTCATGGTTCTCAATTACCTCTAGAGAGTTGGAGTAATTTACCACCAGACCTCAGAAGAGAAGGGACGAAAACCTCTTTAACTCATAATTGAGGGAACAGCAAACCAGTAAATTTGCTTTGAAAATGTTTTTTTTATATTTCATAGCAAAACCTGTTATATCTTTTCTTCTGTAGTTGAAGGTAGTATAATATTTTCATATGTTTTTCCATATGTATATGTATTTGAATAGTATTTTATATATGTTTTTCTATATGTGTATGTACTTCAATATTTCTGCTTACATTGAAGTGACAAAAGGTCACAATGCATGGCAGGACTCAGTAACATGGATAAACTTCTTTGTACTTTGCTTTCAATACAATGAAGATATCTGAGAGGAACTGACAACAATATCTGTCCTCAGAAACACTTCTTTTTTAGTGTGCAAGGTCTATAATCTCAGTGCTGTCATTTGTGTACAACCTTGGGAAGTTATTACAGTTCTCTCAGAATCAGTTTATCCAGAAGCAAAATGTAAGCAGCTATCAACTGCATGACTTTATCTAGGTTCCTTATTTTTATGAAAATTATTTCATTTAGGAAAACTCATACTGAGCATTCATCATTATGTTTTAAGATAAAGCACAAATTGTTTCCATTTTGTTTGTAGGAAAATACAAAAATGTTGAAGATCTACCTATCTCTTGTTAGACACACTGACGCAGAAATTCTTGAGTACAGTGTGATACTTGACAATTTTGAGCTACTGATAGATTGTTTATAAGGACTCAGTAACTATAGTTAAATGTCTCCTATTTGTCTTTTCTAACAGACCTGACTATATTAAAAGGCAAATTTTTCTTCTTTTTAAATTCTGTGTCACCATCGTCACCCTGGCTCATAATAGGCATAGAATACATGCATGTATGAATGTATTAATGAGGTGATGATAGTCATGTGGCAAAAGAAATGAGATTCAAAATTAAATATAAGCTGTTAAAGATTGAATCATTGAGAAAGAACAAAATTTCATGTCCAAATGAAATATATGAAGAAAAAAGGGAAGCAAAATGTAGGAAACAAACTATAATGCAATAAATAAAATACAATTTTTCATTTTGTTTTTTTTTTTTTTTGTTTTTGCCACTCCTGGACCTTGAACTCAGGTACTGGGCACTTTCCTTTCTGTTTATGTGATACTGAGGAATTGAACCCAGAGCTTCATGCATGCTTGGCAAGCACTCTACCACTAAGCCACTTCTCAGCCCCCCAATTTATTTTTTTTTTGGTCGAGGGGATTGAACTCTAGGCCTGGGGATTGTCCTTGAGCTCTTCAGCACAAGGCTACTGCTCTACCAATTGAGACACAGCACCACTTCTGCTTTTCTGGTGGTTAATTAGAGATAAGAGTCTAATGACTTTAGTACCCGGGCTGTCTTTGAACTGTGATCCTCAGATCTCCATCTCCTCAGTAGCTAGGATTAGAGGCATGAGCCACAGCACCCCACAAAATTTGTTTTATTTTTAAACAACAAAACGTACCTTCATTGTTAGAAAGCTAGTAGGGACTATATAGACTATTAATAAGTGAACTCTGGCCCTTTGAGTAATGTTTAACATTCAAGTGCTGGTAAGATGCTTATTCTTTCACATGAAAAAGGACAAAAATCATGATGCTGAGCTCCTTTCTATAAACATACTGTAGGATATAATAGTAGGGAAAATATAAATAATCTAGGAAAGAAAGATTTTGAGAATTTTACTCAGTTACTCCATGAAGATACAGAGTACAGATGGAAGCATTATTTACTAGAAGACTGAGTACTAGGAATTTTTTCAACTTTTCAGACTTATATAAGTATTTGGCAAAAAAACCTCTTTTCATAACAAACAGCCACATTTGACCTAAAAATATTCACTGTACATACTACTTTTGTTCTGCTATACACAGACACTTATAATAGATAGACCATTTTCAATCTACATATCTAATGGTAGACTATTGTCTATATTAAGTGCTTTTCAACCTTACCTTGGAATGTAAACATTTTCTTTTCTCTTCTCTAAAAATTATGCATTCGGTTGAACTGAAAGAAGTGTATGAGTTGATCTTTGTAAAATAATCGAAAATCTACAGGCTTCGAGATTTCTTCGGAGACATGATGGTCTGCCAGGCTTTGTGGAGTCTGTGTGTTTTTGTGTGTGTGTGTGTGTGTGTGTGTGTGTGTGTGTGTGTGTGTGTGTATCTGTGTGTCTCAGAGAGAGAGAGATCACAGTTTACTTATGACTTTATTGATAATCAATTCTTTGAAAGCAAATGGAGGTGTTAGGCTTTCTGTGACTTATAGCCTTCTTGCACAGTTGTATCTGAATAATACCTTCTTGGGCATGTGTAGGTTTATGAAGCTTCCTAACTCCAGTACTGCAACAGAATCTTGATGACTGGTGAGGACACCAATCTCCATTATTGATAGATTTCCTAAAAGAAGTACCACCAAAAGCCCGGTAGTCCTTAGTTCACAATTGCTGAGTGTGAGGAATGTCCATCCTATCTCTTTTCAAGATCATGCTCCTGTCACTACCATACAATTAGCACTCCCTCCTCACCCATGAAAAGTTAGGGAAGTGCTGTAGAACTGACCTGAATTGGAGCAAGGGGGAATTATAACCCACATCTTAGTCCTGTGCCAGTCCACAGGCACAGCCTGCTTTGGAAAAGAAAGGGGTAACTTTGGGCTGGCTGTTCTCTTTAACTGAGGCCAAGTCTCAAATAATGCTGACAGGTGAAGACCATCAGCCAGCTTCTAAGGCAAGAAATGTTTCAGTGCAGAATAGAGATGTAAACAGCCCAACGCAGCATCCCTCTGCAGAGTAGTTCTTAAAGTTTTGTCCACAGCAGCAGTGATTCTTAAACTTAAACATATGCTTGAAATGCCTGGAAGGTTTGCTGAAAGTCAACTTATCAGACTCAATCCACAGTGTTTCTGACTCCTTAGATCTTTCCTGAAGCCTGAGAATTTGCATTACTAGTATGTTATCCCTTGATGATAATCTACCACTGGTCAATGGACCTAATTGGAAAATCACTATTCCATTCTACCTTTATTTATTTACTGAGAATAGAGCACAGAATTATGAATAGAATGAAAATTTTGGAAATCCTACCACTCTTAATGCCATCAAGTTCTCAGCTATTTTTCTGGATTATAAAGCTAGAATAACTGATGATAGAGCTTTGGTATACAAAAATACTTAGCCAATACACTATATTTTAAAAGCATTTTTACTCTATGGAATATCTAGTCACTGATGCCTTTAAAATTCAACCAAATTTTCACCAGGGTTAATATAATTTAATAACCTAGACAAAAGAATTTGAAAATAGTCCATGTTCGTGCTCTTTCATTTTATTCTATACCAATCTTTTATTCCTTGTGATTCTCACTATTTTTTTGTTTTTATCACATAAATCATTCAAAGCCATATGGATGAAGAAAATTAAAATCTATGAGATATATTTAGGGCTCTATTGAATGCAGAAATATGGAAATTAAATACTTGACTCATTTCTGGTCTAGACTTGGCACAATTAAAATTTAAGGGTTCAATGTACATGCATTGACCCCAGGAGAAAGGTTGTTGTCTATAAATCCCTCCTCATAAGTAGGAAACAACAATTTCATCTACAATGAAGTTTGTCAAG